>NC_137023.1:9452618-9612618 GCF_032717465.1 Coenobita brevimanus | reverse complement strand
CTATATTGTACTGTCTGTCTCTGCCTGTATATATATCTACTAGGTCAGCCTGTTCTGTATGCCTAAAAACTGTATCTCTCTGTACTGTCTCTATATCTCTGTGTGGCTGGCTTTGCTTATCTGTATTAATGTAGCTCTCTCCCTCTATTAAAGTAGCTCTCTCTCTCTCTCTCTCTCTCTCTCTCCCTCCCTCTCTCTCCACCCCAAAACTTCATCACTTACTCCGTTGTAAGTGAATGGAATAAACTCCCTGGGAATGTGATTGAGAGTGGTACCATAATTATCTTTAAAACGACACTGGACATGTATCCCGACGCGATTGGTATCGTTTAGTTAGGATGGAACAATTATTGCATACTCGCGCCTACATTCATCTATTCATTAAACACAGTACACCTAGACTAATAATCAACATAGACAGTATTTTAGGGCAAATATAATAGATTAACTTTCTATTCTATGCAAAAAAACAGTAAAAAAAATGTACATGCATAGAGTAAGTATGTGGCTGTATGCCTAAATTCTCCATTTCCATATTATTCTACTTTCTACTGATCCTATAAAATTCCTTCAGGTTTTTCAATCCTGCAAGGTATTACTTCCTCTCTTGTTTCCTGTACGGCAAATGCCGGAGGGTCTGGAGGGTGGGAGAAAGAACCTCCTGTTGTGCTATCCTTTTCTCCTGCTCTTATAATTATAGCACTGTATTAGTATTAAGGCCGGACCGCCTCGTAGGGACCGTATGGTCTGTGTATCTATGTAACTGTGTGTGTGTGTGTGTGTGTGTGTGTGTGTGTGTGTGTGTAAAATAGTTGAGTCATCCTGCTGCTGCTAAGATACTGCTCTGGGTGGGCGGATGGATGGGGAAAATTAGTTTATGGTGAAAATAATTCCACTGAATGAATAGGTAATTCATCCCATTTAAAGGAAATAGATTCCTTACAATGGTTACCTCCTTCCACGGGGGAAAAGACGTCCCTTAGGAATATGTCTCCAGTGAGAGAAAAATAAGTCCATAGGTGAATACCAGAAACACCTTCGTGGATGTAAAATAGGTCCATGGGAATTGGTAAATAGGTCCACGTGGGGAGAATGGGCCAAGGGAAAAGTAGACAAATCTAACTCGCAGAGGACAATTGGTTGATGAGGTAATATATACTGGGTATGTATGTTTTATGTGGGAAATAGGTCCATCGTGTGAATAGGTTCGTCGGAAGTGGGACCAAGGGGTAGATGAGATCTAACGCGTAAAAATATTACCAAGAAAAACAGGTCCATGGAAAACAATAGGTCCATGTGGGGTGTAAAGTTCTCCCCATGGATAGAAAATAAGTCCATGCGAGAACAGACGTCTGGGTAAAATAGGTTCATGTAGAGAATATGTTCATGGGAGAAATAGGCCAGTCGTGTAAAAACAGATCCATGCCTGATATAGGTCCTAGGGAGAAAACAGGTTCATATTGGGAATATGCGCCTCCACATGGAAAGGAAATACATCCAAGAAATTAGGTTTAACAGGGGGGGATTTGAACTGGGGTCCATTAGGACTGCAGACCACCTCTCTACTGGCTGTGCCACCGCCTCGCCATATATCTCTATTTATCTATCTATCTCTATTATATATATATTATATTTATATTATATATATAATATATATATATATATATATATATATATATATATATATATATATATATATATATATATATATATATATATATATATACACACACACACACACAGACACAGACAGAGATTGCAAGATAGATAGACAGATACTCACATGTGTTTGTGTCTACGTGTGTTTCTGTGTCAGTGTGGACTGGGTGATGGAAGGAGCTAATTGATTGATGAAAGTAAGTTGGGAAAGAGGTAACCAGAGAGGTAGATAGATTGATAGATAGATAGAGAGAGAGGGGGGGGGGAATGTATGAAGGTCGAAGGAGGTAAGGGAAGTATTCATGCACTGGAGAGTGAAAAGTTTTGAAGAAAGAGAGTCTGAGAGGGAAGGGAAGGGGAGCCGGCGGCTTTTCCAGAGAAAGAGAGAGAGAGAGAGAGAGAGAGAGAAAACAACAGTAACTAGGAGTGTAATTGGATAAAACGGAGGGAGGGGAGAACAGAGAGCAATAGAGAAAAAAAATCTTAAAAATAATACAGAAAGGAAAAAGGCAACAGGGAGAGTGAAACTGATGATTAGAGAGAGAGAGAGAGAGACTATAATCTCCTATATCTAGAAAGCTCCTTTGCATCGTTTTCTTAGCGATTTGTATTTATATATTGATGCATTAACTGCTGAGACTTTTTTTCCTTCCAATCTGTAAGTCCCTGTGTCACTGATACCTCGAAAACAACGATTGTTACATTGCATTGGCCTTGTTCAACGTTTTTTAAAGGAAAGAATTTCGGAGACTCCCATCCTTTGTTTCTTCCTTTTTAAACATTTAATCCACACAAATGATACAAACGATTTATTCACCTTCGAGAACCCTCACTTCTTTAAATGCACTGGAAGTATAATTTATTACACCAATCAGTACGATTATATATACATGTATCTCTCTCTCTCTCTCTCTCTCTTACTGTATATATATATATATATATATATATATATATATATATATATAGTTTCTCTTATATATCCTATATATTTAAGCTTGGTTCACAGTTTGCCGTCCATTCATACGCCGCTTAAGCAGCCGCAGTTGTTGACCGATTTTAATGACTAAATGTTGAAAATGTTGTCTGGACCTGATCGTGCTCCATTGTCGGAGTGGTCAGTGCGCTCAATGCAACTCAAAGGTCACAATGACTTAAAATACTTTTATTTACAAGTAAAATATTCATAATTGTGCCCTCTTGGAAAGCTCCTTCGCCATTCAGTAATCTCTGCCGTCACCACAATTCTGATACCAACCAAAAGACACCGGCACATTGCAAAAAATCTTCAAATACACGCCTGTGTCGCTAGCTCATTTGGTAATGGAGGCACTCAGATTGGTTGGTAGGTATGTTGGCAGCTAGGAAGGCAGGGAGGTAAGTAGGTAGACAGCTAGGAAGGCAGGGAGGTAAGTAGGCAAACACCTAGGAAGGCAGGGAGGTAAGTAGTTAGGCAGGTAGGTAGATGGACTAGTGGATAGGGAGGTAGTCAGGCAGGTAGGGAGTGCGAGAGGTAGGAAGGGAGGCTGGCAGGGAGGAAACTAAGGAGATCGGAGGGAAGGTAAGTAGAGATGTAGGTAAGTATAAAGGCAGGAAGGAGACGGGTGGGTATGTAGGCTAAGTAGGAATTAAGGTAGATAGGCAAGCAGGTAGGTATATAAGGAGGTCGGCGGAGAAGTATGTATGGAAGTAGCCAGGGGAGTGTAGGTAGGTAGAGAAGTAGATATACTGGTAGGCAGGGAAGGGGTAGGGAGGGAGGGAGGCACACTGGCAGGTAGAAAGCGTGGAAGGTAGATAGGAAGATAGGCAAGGAAGGACATCGGGAGGTAAGCAGAGTGTTAGGTGGAAGGTCGACAGTGATTTGAGTAGAGATTTAGGTAGGCAGGAGGTAGGTAGGGATCCAGGTGGGCTGATAGGTTGGTAGGTTGCTGTAGAGGTAGGTAAGCAAGGAAGTAGCCCGGGAGGTAGATAGATAAGGAGGGAGGCACGGAAGTTAGGAAGATAAAAAGGTAGAGAGGTACCGGTAGGTAAGCAGAGGAAACCGAGAAGTGCAGGTAAATCTTATAAATGCAATATGATTAGTTTGCAGTTTAGTATCTCCCAGTTAACAACTCACATTGTTTAACAGAATGGCTATAAAATCTGATATCACCGCTTAACATAGAATTCACTGTACACGGCAAGGGTTATACGCGAATTTCGTCTTAGGGACATTAACATAGCAACACGCAGCTAGTGTGTTATGTGCATCAGTAATAAACACCATTTTCATAACACAAGAGAACATTATTACGACAAACACCAAAGTATAGTGGCATGAAAAACGTGTCAGGGAGCCTCCTAGCCCCACCAGAATGCGTTGCGGGGAGTGCCAGTGAGAGACAGAAGGAAGTTGGAAAAGGGAGTAAAAATTATGAAGTAAAACAAAAATAGGTATCTCCCTATTTCCTGTTCTTTCCTGAAGATTTGTGTCCATGATATCAACCGTCCCTTTTGCACTGTATTATTTTTGTGTTATTTTATCAGTCAGTCTCTTATCATTCATATTTTCACTTATCAGCTAGCATGCGTCATAACCTGCTGAATTTTAACTCTCTCTCTCTCTCTCTCTCAAAGACATAAGAGATAAAGTGAATAAGAGAGAAGGTTTTAAGGGAATGACAGAGATGGGGTAAAGAGAGGGAAGCAAGTGGGGGAGATTGATTTAGTAGGGAATGAGAGTTGGGCCCTGAATTGGCAATAAGATTTGAGAGCACAATGAAAGCAAGGTGATATAAGGGGAAAGGACGAAGAAGGGAAAAAATAAGGATCAAGAGAGATGTCTGGTGGGGGGAAGGATGCATAGATGGATGGACTGATGAGCACAAGGATGGATAGTTTATGGAATGATGGATGGAATAGTAGTTGGATGGTTGGATGGGTACAGAGATATGGATAGAGGGATGGATGATTGGTTGGATGGATGGACACGTGGATAAATGGATGGATGGATGACGTAACGAAGGATAAATGGATAATTAAATGAATAGGTGGATGGTTGGATTGATAGATGGGCGGATGGATGGTAGGACGGACAGAGAGATGGCTGGATGGGTATGTGGATGGATGGATCGATCGATCTATGTCTGGCTGTATAGACAGACAGATGGATAAATTGACTGACAGATATTGAACGGATAGATTGATGGATAGATGGGCGGAAGGACGATAGGACGGACAATCTGACTAATGAAAGAAAAAAAATGTGGTTTATTCGCGCTTGTTCTAATGTTGTCCACGAAAATAGAAGGCATACAAAAGGCGCCGGAGCCAAGAAACCCCTGAATCTTATCTCTTTTATGTTTCTGCCCGGAATCTTGCTAATCGCTGTGCTAAAAATAACTTCATTTGTACCAAATGCTTCTGTCATCTTGTCAAAAACCTTTCTAACAACTTTAACTCATCATCCCTCCCTCCTGTTTTTCACTCTGATTGCTCTGTAGCTGTTTCTTCTACTGATAAAGCAGAACTCTTCGCTCCGACTTCCTCCTCCAATTCCACTTTTGACTATTCCGGTACTATTCCCCCATCACGTCCCCCCTCTGACTTCATCGTGGCTGACATTAAAATGTCTTCAACTGATGTATTTTCTGTCATCACTGGCCTCAATACTAACAAGGCATATGGGCCTGATGGGGTCCCTCCTGTTGTCTCAAGAATTATGCTTCTATGCTTACACCCTGCCTAGTAAACTCGTTCGCCTTTGTCTATCAACTTGTACCTTTCCTTCTTGCTGGAAGTTTGCTCTCATTCAGCCTGTCCCAAAGAAGGGTGACCATTCCCATCCCTCTGATTGTCGCCCAGTTGCTTTACCATCCTGTATATCAAACGTTTTTGAGCCTTTTCTTGACAAAATATTATTATAGCATCTTTCCTGTCACAACCTTCTTTCTGATCGTCAGTATGGGTTCCGTCAGTGACGCTCCAATTGCGATCTTCTCACCTACCTTTCATACTCCTGGTCATCCACCTTTCGGGACTTTGGCGAAAGCTTTTCCATTGCACTTGACAATTCAAAGGCTTCCGATCGAGTCTGGCATAAATCTTTAATTTCCAAACAGCCATCTTATTTTTTCCTATCCGTTAATTTGTGTCGTCTTCTCTTGTTTCCTTTTTGGTCGTTCAATAGTTGCTGTTGTAGACGGCCACCGTTCTTCTCTTAGAGCTATCTGTAGCGGTGTTCCTCAGGGCTTTGTTCTATTACCAACTCTCTTCCCTCTATTCATCAATGACCTTTTAAGGTGTACATCTAACCCTATCCACTCATACCCTGATGACTCCACCCTTTACCTATCCATTCGCTTTCCAGAACGCCCATCAAAACAGTTACTTCAGTAAACAAGGGATGAGGCTATGGTACAAATAATGTCTGACTTGGCTCATATCTCAGTTGGGGTAAAAGTAATCTTGTTGCTATTAATGCATCAGAAATTCAGTTCTTACATCTTTCAACCCGACAAAATCTTCCGCAAGAGTATCCTCTAATCTTTAACAGTATGCAACTCAGTCCTGCATCAGCGTTAAACATATTGGGGGTTTCATTCTCTCGGGGTTTAGCATGGAATGATCATTATTACATCTTTTGTAAAATCTGCTTCCAAGATTTTGTGTGTGCACAACTAACTCCAAGCCTTCATTACTCCTGCACAGATGTTGACCTCATACACGGGTTTAATTCGCCCCTGTGTAGAGTGCAATTCCTACGTGTGGGAGGATCCCTAAATACAGCTCTTCTCAACAAGGTGAGATCATTCTTTTTTCTTTTCTTTTTTTCGTCTCATTAACTCTCCTCTTTCTGGCTCCATCAATCTCTTCCGCATCTCTGCACTGTTGCATCTTTATCACTTTTCTATCGCTAGGTCGATGGTTACTGCTCCACTGAAATGTCTGCTTGTATCCCTCCACCACTACGATAGGAGCGTAACACACGTCTGACAACAAATTCTCATCCCTTTTCTGTCTAACTCTCGAATTCAAGAGTTAACCGTTACTCCCAGTCCTTAATGTATGCAACAGGTCATCTCTGGAACTGTATCTCTCTGTCTGTATTTCCTTCTGTCTATGATCTCCAGTCTTTCTTGCATATATATACATTCATATGTACCCGCTATATACATGTGTATATATAATTAATATATACTGTATGTGTGTGTCTGTGTGTATCTGTCTATCTATCTATCTATCTATAATATATATATATATATATATATATATATATATATATATATATATATATATATATATATATATATATATATATATGGAGCCTTTGTAGTACAGTGGTAAAGTGTACATGTTCGTACACTGAAGAACGAGGGTTCGCGCCCCGCCAGGGTAATAAACTTTGGGAGCGTTCTTCAGGCTACGTACTTCATTGGCGGACACAGGGGTGCTGTGGTTGAACCAGTGTCGCATACTATAAAGTATGCTTGCACCCAGTCGGCTGGCGCGGGCCGATTACACTTGGTTCACAGACTAGACACACATCCAAAGCCACTCCAACACTACAAGTACACTTCCAAGCACTTCTCACCCTACATACAATCTCTTGGTAGAGATACATTGGCTGTATCGTCCCCCCTTCGGTAGGGATAGGCTGGTGGACACTCAAACGGCTGATGAGATGAGATTATATCTATCTATCTATATATACAGAGAGCGAGAGAGATACTGTATGTATATTACATGCATAAATATCGGTATATAGATAGATAGATAGATACTCTCATGTGTCTCCGTATTTGTGTTTGTGTCTGCTTCTGCGTCAGTGTGGACTGGGTGATGGAAGGAGTTAATTAATTGATGAAAGTAAGTTGGGAAGGAGGTACCTGAGAGAGGGAGAGAGAGAGAGAGAGAGAGAGAGAGAGAGAGAGAGAGAGAGAGAACTGTGAGAAATGTGAAGGAAGAATGAGGAAATGTGGAAAGACGAAGGACATTGGAATAAAGGCATGGGGGAGGAGGCAGGCAGGCACGCGGAAGAGAGAAGTTTGGAATAAAATTATTGAGAGAGAGAGAGAGGAAATTTATGATGGTTGAAGGAAGAAAGGGAAGCATTCATGCATTGGAGAGTGAAAAGTTTTGAAGAGAGCCTGAGAGAGGAGGGAAGGGGAGCCAGCGGCTTTTCCAGAGAGAGAGAGAGAGAGAGAGTTAATATTCTCTTATATACTCGATGTATTTGAGCTGGGTTCACAGTTTTCCGACCGTGCATACGCTGCTTTTTCAGCCACAGTTGTTGACCGATTTTGACGACTAAAGGTTGATAATGTTGTCTGCACCTGACCGTGTTTCCCCGTCGCAGTTGTCAGTGCGCTCAGTGCAGCTCAGAGGTCAGAATTACCAAAAAAAAAAATTTGCTTACAAATAATATATGCATAATTCTGGCCCCTTGGAAAACGCCTTCACCATGCAGTACTCTCTGCCCTCATCACAGTTCTGATACTAACCAAGAGACACCCGCACATTGAAAAATATTTTAAAGTTCGCGCCTGCGTCGTTAGCTCATTAGGTGGTGGAGGCACGCAGAGTGGTAGGTAGGTATGTAGGCACCTAGAAAGGCAGGGATGTACATAGGTAGACAGCTAGAAAGGCAGGGAGGTAAGTAGGTAGACAGCTAGGAAGGTAAGTAGGTAGGCAGGTAGGTATATGGAGTGGTGGATAGGGAGGTAGGCAGGCAGGTAGGGAGTGAGAGAGGTAGGAAGGGAGGCTGGCAGGAAGGGAACTAAGGAGATCGGAGGGAAAGTATGTAGAGATGCAGGTAAGGGTAGAGGCATGAAGGGAGACGGGTGGGTATGTAAGTAGGTAGTTAGGTAGATTGGCAGGGAGGCAGGTACTGTATGTAAGCAGGTTGGCGGTGAACTATGTAGGGAAGTAGCCAGAGGGGTGTAGGTAGGTAGGGAATTAGGTTTGATGGTAGGCAGGAAAGCAAGGAAGGAGTTGCATAAGAAGTTGAGCAGGTGGGAAGAGAGGAATGTAGGTAGGAAGATAGGCAGGGAAGGACATCGTGAGGTAAGCCGGGTGTTAGGTAGGAGATTAAGACGGGAGGTAGGTAGGGATTCAGGTGGGCTGGTAGGTTGGTATATAGGTAAGAAGGCAAGAAAGTAGCCAGGGAGGTTGATTGATAAGGAGAGTGGCACGGAAGTTAGGAGGGTAAAAAGGTAGAGAGGTACCGGCAGGTAAGCAGAGGAAACCGGGAAGTGCAGGTAATTCTTTTATATGCAATATGATTAATTTGCAGCTTAGTATCTTCCAGTTAACAGCTCACATTGTCTAACAGAATGGCTATAAGATCTGATACCGCCGCTTAACAAAAAATTCACTGTACGCGGTAAGGATTATACGCAAGTTCGTCTTTGGGACTGTAACGTAGCACCACGCAGCTAGTGTGTTGTTTATGTGCTGCAGTTATAAACACCATTTTCATAACACACAAGAGAACATTTTTGTGGCAAACGCCAAAGTAAAGTGGCGTGAAAAACGTGCCTGGGAGCCTCCTAGCCCCACCACAATGCGGTTCGGTGTGTGTGAGTGAAAGATTGGAAGTTGGCGAATGGAGTAAAAGTAACGCTGAAGTAGGAAATATACGCTGTCTGTCTATTCCCTGTTCTCTCCTGCAGCTTTGTGTCGGTGATGTGTTATTTTCTTGTTAATTTATCATTCATTCCCTTATCATTCATACTTACACTTTTGAGCTTGCATGCTTCATAACCTCCTCCATTTTACTCTCTTTCTCTCTCTCAGATAGATAGATATATAGATAGATAGATAGACAAACCTATATATAATTCTGTCTGTCTGTCTGTCTGTCTCTGTCCCTCTGTCTCTGTCTGTCTGTCTGTCTGTCTGTCTCTCTCTCTCTCTCTCTCTCTCTCTCTCTCTCTCTCTCTCTCTCTCTCTCTCTCTCTCTCTCTCTCTCTCTCTCTCTCTCTCTCTCTAACACTACTTCCTTTCTACCTTCTCCCTTCTTCCTCCCTCTCACTCTCTGTTCCCCTCCCTTCACCACAATTTTCAGGTATGTCTCACGGCCGTACACTTCCTCTTATTTAAAATTGCGTGTCCCTGTGAAAGATATATATATATATATATATATATATATATATATATATATATATATATATATATATATATATATATATATAGAGAGAGAGAGAGAGAGAGAGAGAGAGAGAGAGAGAGAGAGTATTTATATAGATTACGTACACTTACAGGGTGAGGAGAAGGGTAATAAACGTGAATTTATATGCAGAGTAAAAGTAGGTTAATCAATAAGAGAAAGGTGAGGAAGAGCAAGAGTTAAGAGGTAAAGTGAATGAACGAGAAGGCGTTAAGGGTATGATATGGACAGGATAAAGAGAGGAAAGTAAGGGTGGGAGTTAGATTACAGTAAGGAAAGAGATTTGGGGCTGAATGGGCAATAAGATTTAAGAGCAGATTGAAAGCAAGATGATATAAGGGGAAGAGACGAAGAAGGGAAGGAATGGTCATCAAAAGAGATGGCTGGGTGGGTCGGTGGATAGATGGATGAAATGATGAACAAATAGATGGATAGTTTGTTGATCAATGGGTAGACAGGTGCCTGGATGAATGCATGGAGAGACAGAAAGATGGATGGATGGATGGATAGAGGAATGGATGATTGGCTGGCTGGATGGACTCATGGATGAATGGATGGATGCATGAATGCAGTGAAGAATAAATAGAAAAATGAATGGATGGATGGTTGGATGGATGGGTGGAAGGATGGTAGGACGAACAGACAGATGGATTTGTGAGTGGGTGCATGGTTGGACGGATAGGAAGATGGTTGGGTGGATCTATGGATGGATGGATGTGTAGACAGACAGACAGATGGAGTCAGACTGGAATATGATGTATAGTAAGATAAACAGATGAACAGTCAGACGGAAAAATGGATTGGTGGATAGATGACCAAAAGCTGAATAGATAAATGAAAATGGAGAGGTGGATGTTGGCAGAGGAATGTGGGTAGATGAATGTAGAAAGACTTTATACAAACACACAAATTAGGTGAGAAATAACGAATAACAACAAACAGTGAAAAGGAGAAAAGGACAAGGACAGAATGGGTTTACAGAAAGTGTTGAAGAGAAGTTAATGATGAAAGGAAGGAAAGCAAGAGTAAAGATGAAAGGAAGGAAGGAAGGAGGGACGGATAATAAAAGGGGAGGAAGGAGCGACTGAATGTACCTGGGCAGAAGGAAGGAAGGAAGGAAGGAAGGAATTTTAGTGAAAGGGCGGTAGGAGTAGATGTCAGTGAGGTGAGAGAGAGAGAGAGAGAGAGAGAGTTTCAAATAGGAATAAAATGAACGATATTCATACTGAAGGAATTCGTTTCCATGTTTACCAGGAATTTTCTCTTTCTCTGTCTCTGTCTGTCTGTCTGTCTGTCTGTCTGTCTCTCTCTCTCTCTCTCTCTCTCTCTCTCTCTCTCTCTCTCTCTCTCTCTCTCTCTCTCTCTCTCTCTCTCTCTCGCTGATATAATTACACAATTATGCCTCGATGTAACTAGGCTTTCAGTGCTATTTCACTGTGACCCACTTAGCAGTATAAAATCATCTGGCCTAAACTGGTATGGAGTAAATGAGTTTTAATTATACCATGGTTATTTAGAGTTTTAACGCTTTCCACGTGCATACTTATTTCCATCTGAATCAAGTCGGTTCCCGTTTGCTGGAATACAATACCCAATCTGTCCTGGCCATGAGGTGGTTAATGAAGACATGTAGCCCGAGATGGTTGATGAAGATTACCCATAACTGATCGCATGGATGTTTTATATATTTTACTCCTGCTACTGGCTGACGCATTTGTTCAGACTGGAAGGGTATTTGAGCTGCAGGAGATTTATGTAGTCTTTATCATTTCCATTACCATTAAGTTGGATATATATTATTTTTCCACTTTTCGACTCCTTTTTGCGAGTCCCCAAGTACTGAAGGGGTTAGTGAAGACTGTTTCTAACCCATCTAGGCTCTATAAGTTTATCCTAGGCTTAATATAGTCGTCTTGAGATGGCCGAAAAAAAGAAGTGACCTTATGCGAGTGACGAAGTAACTCCCTCATTACCATGGGACTTTTCTTAAATGAGTATGGTAATCCAGTAGTAGGAATTATAAGCTCTTGAGAAATGTCAAGATACACTAGTGGTCTGGGACGCAACGGGAGACACACCAACTCCCCCTCCCCCAACAAGTTTTGTGCCTTGCCTTGTCGCCAGAGGCTGGTTATATGAACACTAAAAACACTTCACTTCACGATCATGAAATTATTTGTACCGTGCATTTTTCTTTATATTCTATATTTGGATATGCACACTGAACGTTCAGAAGATGAGAGAGAGAGAGAGAGAGAGAGACTGTCCTGGGGAAAAAAGAAATGCAATATACGGTTATGGTCAGTAGTCACAGTACACTATCCATAAGATGTGTGGGAGCCAAGAAAGACTAGCTAAAGTAAACATTAAAATTAGCTTCATTAATTCGGAATGTCGGACGTGTAGAAGACTAATTAATAACGCCACTATGCGAGAGTTTTCAACATGAGTAGGTTCACAAGCTGACGTGATCTGGGGAAGACGGGAGGGTGGTGGGGAGGATCTACAGACCGACCTATTCTAACCTTGACTTTGACGTTGTGATCTGACTTTGGATTCTCCTGGAATTTATCCTATGCTCAGACGATTTAGTTCATGTTTGTGAAGACCTCTCGTATTTAAGGGATTAATGAACACTATGTCTAACGTCCCCAATTCAAAGTCTCCTGTAAGCTGAATAAAACTCTCTAAAAGTATCAAGAACAAAGAGCATACGTCATCAGGGTAGAAGAATTAAACTGTTTGGACACGGTTAAACGTAAAGTTACCACCAATAGTTCATGTACAGCATCTAAGAATTGATGCGATCTTACAAAGCATGTAAATAATAATAATTTATAGTCAAACTGTGCTTTTGGTAATATCTTTGCATCTTTTATAAATGCATGGGAAGATAGTATTTAAGATGGAATGCTTATTGACTGGACGAGGGTAATTAGACAGAGTATTGCCAAGTTATAATAGTCCCCTAGTACTAGAGCACACAATAACCTTATTTCCCTCCAGGTCCACAACTTATATGCTGGGTGTAACATAAGGGAAACAAACTTTATCCAAGAATTTGAAGGTAATAGAATAGGTCTTGCTGAATTAATTAGCATAACTCGAATGGGTTAGATCTTCGCCTCAGTAATTCGGAAAGTCAGGTGTTGGCATCCATTACACAGTGTAAATGGATGCCAACACCTGATGAAATGGTACTATGTAGTTCAGGGATAATAAACTTGATTGCAACATCGCTTCATTGAACAGAAAATCAAGAGCTTAAAGGGAATTACTGAGCGCGACTCGACGTATAAATTCATCGTCAAATTAGTGTGGTTCAAAAGTTTTCCGTTATCATTTATTATATACTGTATCTAACCGTGGACATAAACTAACCAGTAGCTTCTCGAGGACCAGAATCACTCTTACACGTAACACTCACACACTTACACATGTTCCTACTTGAGCACTAGTGTCTGTAAAATTCATACTGAATATGCCAGGGTTATATCAATTACGATTAGTGTGAGGGTATTAGCAGTGGAAATTTTGTGACACCAACCACTCACATGATGTAGTGCAGCATTCCGGAAATTTAAACACTGAATGAGAAGCCAAATGGTTTCACGTGAACACAGGGCCACTCAGGAATACATGACCGGCAATTTCGCCTTAAATATTTGGACCATTTGTCTAGCTCCTGATGAGACAGTAAAAGATTGGCAGAAAGATGGATAGATATTTTTTGTGACAAGTCTTGAGCTCTTTTTGAAAATCAGTGCAAGAATAATTTCCTCAGTGTTAAGGTGTTATTTATATTCATGCTATTTTCATAGTTTTATTTAAATTATTAATGGCTTCTCATGCTGAAGTTAATGAAGGTAAAATCTAGCCACTCCAAAGAGTCTCCTGGAACTGTTTTTCGTCCAAAGACAGGAAGAATATAATGGACGGTACGTTTTCTAGTATAATTCATCACCACCTCAGCCTGCTGTCGATCATGCGTTGAGATTATGAAAGGAAGAAGAATGACAGAAGAATGACGGGAGGGAAGCAAAAAGAAATATTTTACTGTAGGCAGATGGAGAGGAAGATTATGTGTATATACAGATGAGGAGAGAATAGGAGAGGAGTAGGGATGACAGGTGAATGACAGGAGGGAGGAGGGAGATGAAGGGGTAGGAAGGAGAGGATTAATATGCGACGCTGGCATTGAGGGAAAGCAGGAGAGAGAGAGAGAGAGAGAGAGAGAGAGAGAGAGAGAGAGAGAGAGAGGAGGGGGGGGATTATTCAGTGGTTAGTGTAATCCTGTCCTGATGCACTTGCCCAGTTTGTATGGAATATGTGCGAGCTGTGGCAGTCATTTTAAACCTGATCCCATATCCCCTTTTATTATACTGTACCTTCTTACCACCTGCAGACGATTTTATTCAGCTTTGTAATGATGCCTATCACTGACCAGGTTAAGGAAAACTCTGTATCTAATCTCCCTAATTTGAAATATTTCCCCAAGGCTAAATGCAGCCGTATGAATATAGAAAGAATAAGATTAAAATGTCGCCAGACTGAGAGGATTAACTTTGTTTTATGTTCATTCGTATATTATATATATCTATTCAGTCTCCGATACAAAAACATTGCCAAGAGGACTTCTTCCACTGTACCGTGCATCCAGTTTGCTACATACACCCTTCCCATTCGTAATTTGCCTATGTGAGGAAAGGTTAAATATCGCCGTCATTATCTTTCGGAGGATAAGATTCGTTCCTGTATGTACTATATGTGGAAGTGCTGCTTGTCTGTCATCAGGCTATTCCTCAACAACTGGTGGAATATAATCTAAACATGACTTTTATTTTTAATTTTTATTTTTTGCAGTGCTAACAAGACCAACTGGAAATCTAGAACTAAATTTGATTGTAGTGGTCACACTCCCTCACCCCCTTTCTTTATTTGTCACAAAAATGAATTCAGATATATCCTCTTTGTAAAATACCGATTAATTTTGTATAACTTCAAGTAATTGGGATATATCATTGAAGGCACTGCGAAATAGCAACATGTTTTTTCTTTTTCCTTGTTTTTTAATCAGGTTACCGGGACTTTAACATTCTAAGTTTAAGTTGTTGGTAATGTTTACTGAGGTAGCCACAACATTGGTCACTGAGATCATTATTTAGGCAGCATGTCTAGAGTTACTTGGAGGTTACCTCTTATATGAGATACCCATCTCATATGTATTGTATAATGATAATTCTCTGAATTATCAATGTTATTCGTTTTTACTAACGGTGATAACTAAGTAAATTAAAGAACTCTTCCACATGCATTATAGTTTATATGTATGAAGGAATTTCTTTAAGCAGTAAAGGATACTGAAGACTGTCAGGTTTTGGGACATAAATTAGTCCTAAATTGTAAACAAGGTAAATACTATAGTTGGTTTCACGACTCACTAATGTGCCATCCAGATTTGATTAGTTTGACCATACATTCTACTGCTCATGCCTTTTCCAGCCGACTGTATGACAGTGTTTCCAGTGATTAAATTCGACATTATACATTACTGAACACTATATTCTGCCTACACTATTTTGAGATGCATTTATCTATTAGTTTTCAAGATCTTTAGACAGTGGGGGAACTTGCATCATGTGGGTGATATTATCTGTGATGGCTGCACTCCTTTTCCCTAGTGTTCATATGTACACACAGTCAAAAAGTATCCTTGTAGTTTCATGTTTTTATGTTATGAAACCATATACGAGACACTCGAAAATGTTCTTCAGTCATTTTTTAAATGAATGCCTGTTATTACTATCAGTACCGGGGAAAGTATGAAATTTGTGCAACATGTATGAAAAGCTGCCATTTTAAACTGTTTGCCTTAAAATGAAAAAGCTGAGCAGCAAATTTCTCTGTGAAACCATCGATCACCTGACTAAAGATGCTTTATCATTGTATGTACCAACTCCAGTTACCACTTTCTATAATGATGGCCAGTAATGTATCAGCAGCTTAGAATTAGGTCACACTGGAGTAGCAGTGTGATATATGACACACACTGTACTGTAGAAAATGTAAACTAAATTATGTTGAGAATTTCTTTATAATCTATAACACGTTAATAAAAAAACTCATTATTGAAGTCCAGTATAATATAGTATTCATTATTTCGTTTCAGGTAAATGGTTATCCAGTATGCAGATCAACATATGTGAGTACAAACATTGTCCAGTCCATAGTTTGTTGTCTGCCAGTGGTTGTTTAGACGTTTCTCATGGTTTTCATATTTCTTTCAAATTTTAGTCCACTTGGTAAAAAAATTCAGCTTCATTTCTGGGTAAAGGTGTTATTCAAATGATACTTGAATTGGAATTATTCTTATCTACTTGTCTTTGGTTAACATACACATGTCGCCAAAGGTCTTGAAACTGACTCCTAAGTCATGGTGGAGGTTAAAAAAGTAGTTACATGAGCACGGAAGAAGAGACATGTGTCAAAAAGTTGAATATGAATGTCTCTGTTTCAAACCCATACTTTTCAAACACTGACATTCAAATAACAAGGTCGTTTGCAAGATATTTCAGAACATTTTATGATAGGTGATTGCTAAAAACCCTTCATGGAATTTCTTGATCGAAAAACTTTCATGCTCATCTTAGGGATCCTTGCCGATGAACAAAACATATGACCTCTATGACTAGTGCGTTAGACCACTACATGATTAACAGTCTCTGTCTGTCTGTCTGTCTGTCTGTCTCTGTCTCTCTGTCTGTCTCTCTCTCTCTCTCTCTCTCTCTCTCTCTCTCTACCCTACTGTATATGTAGTAATTAAGAACAATGTTGCTGAATTAAGTGGAGTGGTGTCATTATTGCTTAGTAGCATGTTTTACTGTGTACGGAACTTCAATATCTTTGTCATTTACATTTTTTCAGTACTCTATTGCACAGCTTGACAGACTATAAGGGAAGTATGATCGCAAACAGAGTTGGCCAGAAGAAGTGTTTGCCGAGAATTAAGTCGTTCCCATTATCGATTTTATCACTATAGTTGCAATACAAGCCATTATAAAACTTTTTTACTGTTTACAAGAAAGTGCATATCCACGATAAATAATCAGAGTAATATAGGCTCAGCCCTTTCTGTTAGAGAGGTTTCTCGCAGTATAAATGACTTTGCCTGTCTGTAAAAAAATTATACAAGATATGATCTGATATAGAAGTTAATGGAGCTTTAAATTAATTCCACCAGTCTGTTGAACAGTTTGGAATTAAGGAGAAAAAAAATGCAGTGAAGGTATCAACAAACCATAAATAAATGGTTACCACTCAAACTTTTAAAATATTGGGTAAATATTTTGGAGCGGTGCTGTTGCATTAGCTTACTTCTCTTTTATCAGCCACTATTAATCGGATACTGTTTTAAGACAGTCTAGTGGTTTCAGTCTAGTGCAAACCACAATACACAGTTACTTTTGTGTTAAAAAAACAAATTAATGAAAAGACTTTTTGATGGTGAAGTGATAATGAAGACAATGTCTTCCCTCATTACTTAGCACAGTGAAAGTGTTTGGCAATAACAAGAATGACAATGAAATTGTTGTCATGATGCTGAGCAATTAGGCGATTTCAATTATATCAGTGTAATGGTCGTTTCTGGAAGGGTGAGGCTCCTGCTGGCCATTCCACACGGGGAGTTTTTTTTTTCTTTTCTTGGATCACTAATTCTTGGACAGTGGAAGAGCTTTGCTCTGTTTAATAAGTAGAGTGGGACTCCCAATTACTATGTCCACGGGAAGGAGGTGGCCAGGGGTCATAAGCAAAGTCATTTGCATGGAACACAAAATTTTGCATAATAGTAAGCATTCAGTTTTACCATGCTTTTGGCAGGGTGGGCTCTCAAAGTGCCCCCTGCCCCAACGAGTGACTCCCGTGGTTCCGGATCTGGGCCATTGTTTTTTGCCCTAGAACACAAAGTTTGGATTGAAGTGGGCATTTTTTGAGGCCCCCAAAGATCCCTGCTGCAATGGTTATGCATGATTATAGTTTTAAAATAAGCACACCATATTTTTGATACTGGTAGACGTTCACTTCAATCACATTTTTTGCGGTTGCGACCTCCGAGGGCCGCTCCCAAGGGAGAGGGGGCGTCCCTTATATGAGAGAACACTATAATTTATTTCCTAATAGCACGACAATTTGCACAGGGGTAGTCCTTCATCCGGATCATTTTTAGCCAGAATGGGACCTCTGGGGATCTCTTTCCCACCCAGAGATAATTATTTCTTTTCCCTTACAAGACGGTAGGGGTGAATGAGGTTATCAAAGGTCTCTTTTCTCTTGTTCTTCCTCTCCTAACCTTCCTTCCGACCTACCTACGCACTTACCTTCGTACCTACCTGCCTTCCTCATTCCTCCTTCCCTACTTACCTCCCTCATCCCTCTTTCCTTACCAACCACTTCTGCCTCCGTAATTCTTCCATCCTGACCTTCTTACCTCCAAATCTCTTCTGCTTTTCTTCACGTTTGCTACCAAGCAACCTACAGTACTTGCCTACCCATCCACAACGTACCTACCTACCACTTCTCCATTACCTTATATTACTTCATTCCCTCCTTCTTTTACTACTTCCCTCCCTGACTTCAAATCTCCCTCCCTCTCTCCCTTCATGCCAAACCTTTCTCTCCCTCTGTAACCCTCTTCTCCCTCCCTCCCCACCTCCCTAACCCTTCTCTTCCCTTCCTCTCTCAATAATCCTGTTGTTCCCTCCTTCCTCTCTCCCTTTCTATTTAACCCTTCTCTTCTCCCCTTCCACTCCCCCTAATCCCTCCCTTCTTCCTCCCGCTTTCCTTAACCCGTCTTTCCCTCCCAACCTCTATAACGCGTCAGAAATACATAGATAGCTTCCCTCCCTCTTTCCTCCCTTTCTCCTCTCCCCTCCTAAATTTTTCTTCCCGACAATGTCGTTTCCCTCCCTGCCTGTCCTGCTGTGTCTCACTCCACTGTCTACAATCTCTCTCTCTCTCTCTCTCTCTCTCTCTCTCTCTCTCTCTCTCGTGTGCTCAGTTGGTAAGTTGGGCTGCGTGTAGGTGTTGACTCTTGTTCCAGTATCATGCTGTGTGTTGACTCACTTTTCCTTGACAAATTGGAGAAAGAAACACCGATGTGGGACTTAGTGTGTATTGACCCCACTGCCATCTGCTATATATAGGGGAAATGTGGTTTATGTTCAGCAGTTTTATTCTGAGGAAGCCATGAGGCGAAACGTCAATACACACTAAGTCTCACAACGGTGTTTTTTTCTCCCTACTGTGTGTTGTTGGTCTGCTGTAGGTAACTATGTTTTCCTGATATTTGTTATATGGCATAAGGATTATGTTTAATAAGAAAGATTATGCAAGCATAATTGTTTTTCATGTGTTAGTTTAATTAAATGGTCAAAATGAATATAACCGGTCTTGGGATCACCTGTCTTACAAAAAGTCCCATGGGGACTTTTTGAAACTTTAGACTTGGTCTTAATTGTAAAAAGAAATAAATCACCTCACTATGCTGCCAAAAACTTACTGTAATTTACTGCATATTTTGGATAAAAACAGAGTGTCTACAAAAATGCTGACTAGGAATCATTAGCGAGAATTGGACTGGTTTTGCGAGGGATTTAAGTCGGATTTAGCCAAGCTTATGGTGTGGATGTATTTATTTTCGTGACATTACGTACAGCCTGAGTATGAGCAGAAGATATGATAGTATCCCGAACGACCTCTACTCTTATGTTAATAATTCATGTTGTCCGTTCATAGACATAAGTTCTAAGAAACTAATTAATATTATAAGTAACAAAATATAAATAGTGTATGAAATTAATAAGAACTTTTATATCACTATGAAACTGAGTTTCTTTGAAAAGAACTGTAATGTTATGATTTCAAGACATATTAAGTTTTTAAAATGATGATCTGACATTGCACGAGGAAAAATATAGCTATGATGACGACCATGGCGAAATAAATGATAAACTTGATATAACTAAAGAGCTGTGATTTGAAATAAATGATACGTTTGAGATAACTTGTAGCAAACTATGAACGTGATGAGATGAGCTACGTGGTCAGGTTGGAAGCATAAGATATATAAACTTGATCATATCTGAGATAAATTATTACCCTTAATCAAACACGTCACATAGAGGTATGTGTACTCAGCTGGTGTTCCTGTCGCTGCTTGTAATCTAAACGAACATCCTGTTAAACTTAGCCAAAAAAATAAAATAAAAATAAAAATAATAAGATGTTTCAGTTTCTATTCAGTACCGAACCGTCTCCGAAACCTTAACCTCACTTACATACCCTAACACCTAATCTCTCCACCTCGATCGCCTCCCTCATCGTCCCGCTCCACCCACCTCTCTCACTCCCAGCCAATATCTCACTCTCCATTCGCTCATCACAGCCAGATTACTTCACAGCTTTCGCAGTAATACAATTACAAAAAAGTGTCATGCTGATGGACTGAAAAGGATAACCTAATGATGTGAGAAGTAAAGCTGATAAATCGTCCATAAACTTGAGTAAATATTAAACTTCAGTAACTTGTTTAATATTAAACTTCAAAGATCAGAAAACAAACTATGAATTGACGAGATAAATATTATATGAACTAGCATGTCAAAAAATAAACTTGATCAAACTTTCGACGGGATAGAAAAAAAAAAAAAAAAAAAAAAAAAAACATGCTGGCTTGAAATGAGCAAATAGCGAGTGAGTTAGGACTGGCCTGGGGTCCTGGTGCGGGGCTGCGCATAAAGTTTGCTTTAAAATCATGAGGCCAAATCAGAAATCACTGAGCATAAAACCCTTGTGTAAATATTGTGAGCAAATAATAAACATGGGCAGCTGCAGGGAGAGACATGGGCCCGGGGAGGGCGAGGATTCTCTCGTCTTTAAGAATTTTTGTTTTTTGGATTTTTCAATTGAAGGGGTTATTTTGAAGTTGTTATTAGGATATATTTTGTGTGTGTGTGTGTGTGTGTGTGTGTGTGTGTGTGTGTGTGTGTGTGTGTGTGTGTGTGAGAGAGAGAGAGAGAGAGAGAGAGAGAGAGAGAGAGGGCAACAGCTTAACCTTCATGCTGCGTACCCCCAGCTCTACATTTCGTGTCCTGCCTTCCTTGTAGACGTTGACACACAGTAACGGGTCGCCATGAGTCACTCACGTTATGTTGGGCGGGGCAGCGAATGGGTTGGCATAACCTTTTGTTGTCCGACGCTTTGTTTGTGTCTCGTTTTCATGTGTGGGTGGCATGATCACTATTTGCATGCATGTGTGTGTGTGTGTGTGTGTGTGTGTGTGTGTGTGTGTGTGTGTGTGTGGTGTGGTGTGGTGTGGTGTGGTGTGTGTGTGTGTGTGTGTGTGTGTGTGTGTGTGTGTGTGTGTGTGTGTGTGTCCATGCGTGTTTGTGCATCATGATCAGTATTTGTCATGAACTATACCTGCTATGATTTGCTTTGTACGTGTCATGGTCCATGGTTGTCATGATCTTAAGCTCTGACACATATTTTTACTGCATAGTCGTGATTTGCCTCATCATTCATAATGTATGTCATGAATTCCATCTGAAAACCATAGTTCAAAACTTGGTGGAATCAAGATAATGAAATTCTGTTAAGGTAATGGTGCTGGAGCAAATGATGTCATATTTCCTAAGTAATTAGTGCTTCCATCAGTACATTATCTCTGTTCCTGTTACTATCCGTCCCCGCCCTGGAGGGGCTCGGGGACGGGTATTGTTTTCACTCGGCTTGTCCGTCTGTCTGTCTGTCTGTTAACAACTTTACGAGAAAATTACAGGTGCGATTTTGGCTAAAGTTACCGGGATGATGGTCTATGACCTTCAGATCACCTGATTAAATTTTGGTCCAAATTGGGCCAAGGCTAAGGCTGTAGGCCCCAAAAATGTAAAAAAAAAAAAAAAATCGTTTGTTCGCCATTAATCCTTTCAAATTCCTCATATCGAAATGAAACCAAAACCTAAATGTGCATCTTTCAAATCTGCATCCTATAACATGCCTCATTAAATCAGGGGGGGTCACCTCCCAATTAGGGTAGGGGGATCAATGTTCGGTGGGTCGGGCCTAAAATTTCAAATGGGCATAAATCGTCAATTTTCACCAGATTTACTCCGAAGTTGCTATGTGACATCTTTGACTAGATATCCTATTGTGTTTAAACGTCAGCACTAAGATGACTGCCGGAGACGAGTCTGCTGTGCCTTGGCACCGCTTCTTGTCAGAGCTGCTGTTTTGTAAAGTCGAAAACAAATTTTGTTTGTAGTAAATACCAGAAAGTCTTTGATATCAATTGTTTTTACGTTTTTTTTTTTTTTTTTTTTTTTTTTTTTTTTTTTTTTTTAGGGAAAATTTCTCGTATTTTATTCTAACCGGGAGCAAATGCTAGACGCTTAGTTTTACTGCATATGGCATTAGCCGGCAGAAGATATGCTGAACATATCATTACATCAAGGTGAGCTTTCGCTGGGTACGTTACGAGTTCTATTCCAGTAGTTCATAGGTTGAGCATGTACCATCACAGTTGCTGTTACGGCAGAACATTTTAGATGCTGCATTTTGAATCACTGTAGTTGTAAATTGATTTTAGATTATTAATATAAGCATTGATACTGTACACTAAAATACTATGGCAAAAAGAAGCACGTGTATAGTGTGCCACATTCGTCATATGCAAGTCTCTTGTGAAGATTTACAATGGTAAACAGGGTAGCACAGTCCGGGAGTGCCTGGCAGTGAAAGCACTGAATGTGGATCTGTCCTGGACCTTGACCCACAGCCATCATAGTGGTGGTGAAACTGGTGGAGAAATCCAACGGATATCTAGATGGGGTTGGCCGGATGTTCCTAGAGACAGCTGCAGTAATCATCATCATTGTTCTCTGGCAGTCTTGGCTGGTTCTGGGACAGAATGGTTCACAGAGATCTACATGTAAGTATGATGGATAACAATGACTGTCTATTCTGAGATGTGACTGAGTAGTTTCTGTCATTGCAATGCTCTTTCGGTACTTTAATCTATATCCAAAGATCTAGTGTTCCCCCAGGAAGGGATAGGGTGGGAAGAAGACAGTGCACTTGCCCACAAACCATGTCGCTTGGTGAAAACTCTCCTAAAACTTACTGTAGTCTGCTCCTTTTGTTCATCGTATTGGTATTCATCAGGTAGAGTAACTATCAATTATGTACACCATCTGGAAACCCTGTCAGATGCCAATTAAATTTTTCCAAACTGACCATGGGCTTGGAAGTGTGAATCTTCGTTCATTATTTTGAAGTCCGTACATGTAAATGGATCATTGACAAATGTATCTATTGGTGACCTGATGTGTTACGTGGGACTACAGTATTTCTGGATTTCCAACCTGAGCGTGAAAGCACGATGAAGATATGTGTTTGTTTTGTTTTTTTTGTTTACCCTCTTCAGTCTATCTGTCGCTTAGCAAGTTAGGGAAGACAACTGGATATAACTGCAGCAAAGTTGGCGTATTAATTAAGGACCTTCAGGGGGAAAGTTGCTTGAGTTTCTTAATAATCTTAAGATTAACTCGTATACTCTTCATCAAATGTTGACCAGAATAAGGAGAATAGATGGGGAACAGAAAAGATGATTCAGTTGTCAGAACAATCGATCAGAGGTAAATGTCACAGGCTGAGATAAAAAATATGAACCTCTAACTCAAACAGATTTGATTCGATTTCAATAAAGCTTGCTGGAAGGGCTTAAGATAGGTCAGGAAAGAAATTGTTCTGTTTTAAGAGCAATATGTCCGAGGAGAAGGTCATAAGGTACGGTCAAGTATACATGTATTATTCGATTTGAATCAAACTTGGTTCATGGGTTGAGGGTCAGGTAAGGATGACGTAATTAGATTCTGAGAGCAAAGCAGTAAAGGTCAATTACGTCACGGTGCAGGGTCGAAAGTGTAGCCTTAAACCGACTGTAAGGGACAGGAGTTGCAGTTTTTGAATGTTTCTTCTTTCTGCTCTTGATAGGTGTATGGTCAGTTGATAAGTAGGGCTACTTGTGAGAACT
Organism: Coenobita brevimanus; assembly: GCF_032717465.1. Classification (NCBI taxonomy): domain Eukaryota; kingdom Metazoa; phylum Arthropoda; class Malacostraca; order Decapoda; family Coenobitidae; genus Coenobita; species Coenobita brevimanus. The sequence goes on along the minus strand of NC_137023.1, from coordinate 9,588,724 downwards.
GACTCCTAGTACTGCAGCATACTGTGTCTTGTTGGTCTGCTGTAGGTAACTGTCTTTCCCTCACGTATTCGTCTCTACGGCACTAGGATTAAGCATAACAAGATTAAGGATTAAGCTATTATGATGGACAAAATTAATTTGACCACTTATCGGATGAGCTGTCCTGTGAAAAGTCCATTGGGATAATCTTTAAAAATTTCTTAAGATGTGCTTTTCTTAAGATGTGCTTTTAATTAAGTAAACAAAAATCGTATCATTTCATTTTCATTCATTCATTGACAGACGCCATGTATCCCAAACGGGGTGGACAAGGGCTTAGAGTTAATTGTTTTTACAGGGAGGGGCACTAATCCTCCACCAACCCCACTTGACACGTAGGGAGAACGTTAACCTGTCAAATCCTTATTTTCTTGCCGGTGTTAGGAAAAAAAAAATCTTAAGTATGCTGTAAAAAAGAAAAAAAAAGAAAAAGGGAATTGGTCATCATTGGAAAGAATCAGCTGCATGGGTTTTCAGGTGGACTTAGCTGGATTTAGCAGAGCCTTTGATATGGATGAATCCATGTTCGTCACAATATGTACAGTCTGCATAACCAGAGAAGTGCAGTTTGTAAGCGCGTGGCACACGAGCGCGCGGCATGTAATATCATTTTCCCTCTGATATGAAATTACAGGCGGATTCTCCAATATTTAATTTCTACAGTTAATGCCAAAAAAAAACTGTTACGATGGATTTTTTCTTTTTAAGTTGATTTCGTAATTGAGGCATTCACCATATTACAGCCGAACACTCCCTTAGAAAACTCAAGATTCAAAGCGGTTCCTACGCTTTTATGGGTGAGTTTTTAGTTGATAAAAATTTTACTGAATGAATGTATCACATGCAGAAGGATTTTCAACTTTACTTCACAGAGGAGTAAAGTTATCAGCTTCTGCTTAGCTTGACGGTCGGGTCGGGTCGGGTCGGGCCGGGCCGCTCATTTCCAAACTTAACTGAGAGTAAACATCGCTCGTCCGCTCGTAATTATGAGCAAGAGATGCAGCATAGTTAACATTGCCAGTATTATAGTGTCAAAAATTCAGTGCCCTTTACTGGACACTAGGTATAAAAAATTGACTAACCTCAAGAGTATCACAATATAAATATACAGGATATCCCCGGCGGAAAGGGCATAGCCTTGAGAACTGATAGATGAGGCAGTTCTATGAAAAAAAAAAAAAAATGTTATATCATCATACAGAATGTCCTAAGTTCATCCGTTTCGGAACTATAACTACTGATGATCTCATGGGTGAATTATGATGGGGATGATTTTTACCCATAAGGTCAGCAGTAACTATAACTTCCGAAGGGTTGAAATTTGACACAAGTTCATCTAACGTTTTTTACATAGAACTTTCTCATCTATCATTTCCCTAAATTATGAGCTAGGACATTCTGAACATATATGAGGCTCAGTTGTTTGAAAAAGGTACTGCAATGATATAATTTTAAGATATCTTAAGTTACGCAAAATGATGATAACTCGATGATATATAGTTATGGTGACAAGATTGTCGAAATAAATTAATCCCTTAATATAGCTAGTTAAATGATGAAATTGCTTTTATTTGAAATAAACAAGCTTAAAATTACTTGAATCTAAACAAGAAAATGAGTGATGAGCCACGTGGTAAAGTTAGAACCATCAGTTAAATTAGCGTCAACTAACATGATATAAATCATTACTCCTAATCAAACACGTCTCTCAGTCGTGCAATCGTCTGGTGTTCCTATCTCTGTCTGTAATCTAAATCCTCATCCTGTGACGGCTGGCCTTAACAAAAAAAACCACGAGACATTTCTATTTCTACCCAGTAACGAACTACCTCCAGTACCCTACCCTCACTAAAATATTCTAGCACCTAATATCCGCACCTTGATCTTCTTCCTCAGTGTCTCGGTCCACCCACCTCTCTCTTATCCTTGGTCAATATCTCACTTCCCATTCGCTCAGCAAAAGCCAGATTACCTCATAGTTGTTGCAGCAATACAGTAAGAAAAAAAAAAAGTGACATTCTGAAGGACTAAAGAAGATAAGTTATCGATGTACTCGTAATTAATGAAGCTGATAAATCGCCTATAAATACGAGTAAATATTAAACTTTAATGACGTGTTTAGTATTAAACATGAAAGGAGTGATCAGAAAGCAGACTATGACCTGACGAGATACGGTAAGTATTAAACAAAGTGGCAGGTCAAGAAACGAACTTGATCACACTTTGTACGGAGTAAAAACTACACTCTTGCCCGCTGGAGATGGGCAGTTAGTGAGTGACTTAGTAAGGACTGGCCTTGGGTCATCGTGCGGGACTGCGAGTAGACTATGCTATAAAATCCTGGATCCAAATCACAGAACATAAAAAGTCATGTGCAAATACTGTGAGCAAATAATAATCACGGGCAGCTGCAGGGAGGGGGACTGGGGGAGGGCGAGTTTTTATTTTATTTATAATTTTTTATTTTGAGATTATTTTTTAGAAGATTTTCAATTTGAGGGTCTTATTTTGAAGTTGATATTGGAGATTTACCTACACACACACACACACACACACACACAGAAGGAGAACAGTTACAGGCTGGTAGGCATAACTTTAGCAGTTCATTCAGCTCTTCCCGAGGGACCGAGACCGCAGCTCTTGCTGGATTGTCCCCAACCACAATACCACCACCACCAGTGACACTCACTCCGCCACCGACACACACCACTGTATTTGCACCACCACCACCACCATCACCATCACCATCTTAGCAGCTGTCTTCAGCACTACACATCATCACCACCACCGCCACAGCCGCCACCACCACTATTATCATTGTCGTCTCTTTCCTGTTACCTCCATACTCCTTGCACCGCCACTACCAATACCACCACCATTATCTTTTCACGACCTCCACCACCACTGCCCATTTTTTCACCACCACCACCACCTCCACTACCACAAACACCATTATCATTTCACCACCACCACCACCACCACCTCCACTACCACCAACACCATTATCATTTCACCACCACCACCACCACCACCTCCACTACCACCAACACCATTATCATTTCACCACCACCACCATTATCTTTTCACCACCACCACAACCACCACCACCATTATCGTTTCAGCACCACCGCCACCATTATCTTTTCATCACCACCACCATTATCTTTTCACCACCACCACTACCACCACCACTATTATCGTTTCACCACCATCGCCACCATTATCGTTTCACCACCACCGCCACCATTATCTTTTCACCACCACCATCGCCACCATTATCTTTTCACCATCACCACCATTATCTTTTCACCTCCACCACCACCACCATCACCACCATTATCTTTTCACCACCACCACCGCCACCATTATCTTTTCACCTCCACCACCACCACCATTATCTTCTCACCACCACCACCATTATCTTTTCACCACCACCACCACCATCGCCACCATCATCTTTTCACCACCACCACCACCACCATTATCTTTTCACCTCCACCACCACCACCATTATCTTCTCACCACCACCATCGCCACCATTATCTTTTCACCACCACCACCACCACCACCATTATCTTTTCACCACCACCACCACCACCGCCACCATTATCCTTCAACCACACCACCACCACCACCACCATCACCATTATCTTTTCACCACCACCACCACCACCGCCACCATTATCCTTCAACCACCACCACCACGGCCGCCCCCGCCACCACTGTCTTTGCAGTTACTACCACCACCAGATATCACCAGCATTACACACCACTGTTTGCCACTACCACCACAATCACCACCGGTAAGAAAATCATGGGAACCAGTTATATTCACCACTGCGTCACCACGATTATCATTACAGTCACACCACACATCGCTGTCTTTGTATCCACACACCAGATACAACCATCAAAACAACCACATCACGAGTACCAGTCACATTCATTGCACCATCGACACTCACCACGACCATCATACCATACACCACTGTCTTTGCAACACATACCAGACGCTACTGTCACAGCATCTTTAATACCGCAGCCACCAGTCGCATTCTCTGTAACACCACCACCACGCGGCAGCTGCCACAACTACCACAAACCAGACGCAACCAGCATCACACTCCAGCTGTAGCCACAGTCGCGACGACAATACCACATCTATCAGTTACGTTCGCCTCATAACCGACACACCACTGCCGCCACAGCACACACTACACTCTAAACTTCATCCACCACAACCGTGAACCAAATGTGACCCCCTTGCACATAACTACCAAAGTTACCACCACCGTCGTGCCACATCCTCCACCACTTCAACCATTACAACCACATTACACATTACCACCAAATACCACGACAACCATCACACTACAGTTAAACACCTTTACACAGCCGGAAACACACATCAGCAAAACCACCATCACTATCGCCATCACGACCACACCATACTACGACCATCGGCTCAGTCATCATCACCTCAACACCATCTCAAAGCATGTCATTATCTTTGCAACCACTTCACTACCACACCAAGAGCAGCACCATTACTACACACTACCATCACCACCACACCACAGTCATATCACCCCAACCACTGGCTCAGTAATCACCATCTTGACATCATCTCAACACATGCCATTATGTTTGCAGCCAGCACACACCAAGCACCATAACCAGCACAGTATCATAAACGTCTTTAATACCACCAAATCACACAGTGGCCTCATCACAATACAACTGTAAACAGAAATACAACCACCACAACTACAGCTGTCATACACCATTGATAATACCAAACACCGCCACAAATCTTCACCACCAACGATTACTGTCACCACAAGCACACACCATCCAAACACTTTAGTACAGCAGCTATGTACAACCAGAATCACACACACATCACTTCAACACATCATCATTGCCACCACAGTGCACACACTACCATCAGCACCACAACCATTACCACAAAATCAACGTTATCAACAAAACTGCAACATTTACCTTCACCTCCCTACCATCATCCCAGAGCATTCTTACTTGAAGACGTCATTATCCGTACCATCAGCACACTACTTTACCACAACACTACCACCACCATTAGCATCACCACCATTGCCACAACATTACCACCACCATTGGCACCATCTCACTACCTCCATTATAACCATCACACTACCATCATTGCCACCGCCACCATCACACTACCATCATTGCCACCGCCACCATCACACTACCACCATTGCCACCGCCACCATCACACTACCATCATTGCCACCGCCACCATCACACTACCATCATTGCCACCGCCACCATCACACTACCATCATTGCCACCGCCACCATCACACTACCATCATTGCCACCGCCACCATCACACTACCATCATTGCCACCGCCACCATCACACTACCATCATTGCCACCGCCACCATCACACTACCATCATTGCCACCGCCACCATCACACTACCATCATTGCCACCGCCACCATTACACTACCATCATTGCCACCGCCACCATCACACTACCATCATTGCCACCGCCACCATTACACTACCATCATTGCCACCGCCACACTATCACTACTGCCACCATCACACTACCATCATTGCCACCGCCACACTACCACCATTGCCACCATCACACTACCATCATTGCCACCGCCACCATTACACTGCCACCATTACCACCATCACACTACCACCATTGCCACAATCACACTACCACCAGTGCCACCATCACACTACCACCATTGCCACCATCACACTGCCACCATTGCCACCATCACACTGCCACCATTGCCACCATCACACTACCACCATTGCTACCATCACACTACCACCATTGCCACCATCACACTACCATCATTGCCACCGCCACCATCACACTACCACCATTACCACCATCACACTACCACCATCACACTACCACCATTGCCACCATCACACTACCACCATTGCCACCATCACACTGCCACCATTGCCACCATCACACTACCACCATTGCCACCATCACACTACCACCATTGCCACCATCACACTACCACCATTGCCACCATCACACTACCACCATTGCACCATCACACTACCACCATTACCACCATCACACTACCACCATTGCCACCATCACACTACCACCATTGCCACCATCACACTGCCACCATTGCCACCATCACACTACCACCATTGCCACCATCACACTACCACCAGTGCCACCATCACACTACCACCATTGCCACCATCACACTACCACCAGTGCCACCATCACACTACCACCAGTGCCACCATCACACTACCACCAGTGCCACCATCACACTACCACCAGTGCCACCATCACACTACCACCAATACCACCATCACACTACCACCAATACCACCATCACACTACCACCAATACCACCATCACACTACCACCAGTGCCATCATCACACTACCACCAATACCACCATCACACTACCACCAGTGCCGCCATCACACTACCACCAGTGCCACCATCACACTACCACCAATACCACCATCACACTACCACCAGTGCCATCATCACACTACCACCAATACCACCATCACACTACCACCAGTGCCACCATCACACTACCACCAATACCACCATCACCACACCATCATTACTATCACTACCACACTGCCGCCATTATCAGCACCATGGGGGAGGCGTGGCTGAATCGGTAGAGAGGCGGCCTGCAGTCCTGATGGACCCAGGTTCGAATCCCGGCTGGGACAGGGAACAGTTTAAGGATTTGAATTTCATAAAAGGCAGACTTTTCTGATCTACCAGATGACCCGCCGACATGTCGTAAAAATACCCCCGCTAATACCAATACACCAGTCCTGTATGAGACAGCCCTAGTATGTATTCAGTATGGACGGTGGGTGTTAGCGCCGTAGTGGTGACATGTGGAGGTGTAGGAGGACTACTGGGCCTTGGGATAGGCTACTGCCCCTGAGATATAGGCCCTGAAGCCTTTGCCCAGAGTCGGACACATAAAAAAAACAAAAAAAAAACATGACAATCATTACCACCACCACAGTACTATATTACTGTCATTACCACCACCACACCATTATTATCGCCACCACAGTATCACATTTACAACTACGATTACCACCACCACATTACCAACCTTACTACCACAATTATACCACCGGAGTACCACTGCTACAACCATGATCACCACCACCAAAGTACCATCATTACAACCACAATTACCATCACAAAGTAGCCAGTGGTGACATGTGGAGGTGTGTGATATATAGAACTGCTGGGCCTTGGGAGCAGGCTGTGAAGCCTATGCCCAGAGTCGAGCACATTAAAAAAAAAAAAAAAAAAAAAAAAAAGTCACTAGTCCCAACCACCACACTACCATAATAGCCACCACAATTACCGCCACCACACTACAATAATTACCACTACTACACTGCCACTATAATCACCACAGTTACCACCACCACCGCCAACACCACACCACCACATTACCACCATTTCCTTCACCATTATCCATGTAGCCTACTATTATTTTTTAGTCAAATGTAAGGCCTGTAGGACACAAAATTAGGAAAGACAAAGTCTAAAGCAGGAGACCTATCACCAGAATATCAGGTGAATTCTCAACTGACACTAAGGACTCCAGCTATTCACTGAAAAAAAAAAGTGCTAAAATCTGTAGGATGTCGCCAGAAATAGCTTTTTATTAATCGTTAGCCATTTTTCATTGACCCTATAATGAAATAACCTCATTATATCAGTTCACCTTTTCTTCAGTATCCTGGCCACCATCAAAGTGTCACTTCACGCTCTGCTTCGGATAGCCTTTTCATACAGCAGTGATGTTCATACAGCAGGGGTGATAGAAGGTGACCGTCTGGTGGCAGCACCGTCAGAGGGTCCTCACTGGTTATCTAAACCTGGCGCCACCATCGGAGGCTTCTCATTGGCTGTTTCAAAAATGACGCCGTTATGATGATGGCGGTGGGGTCTGCTCTGGTCGAGAAGTTTCAAAGGTGACCGTCAGGTGGCAGCACCATCGTTGCTCATTTTTATTCGGCGGCCGTAGGGCACAGGTCGCGCTCAGTGACAACCGGCCAGCAACATTCAACAAGATATACTATATATATATATATATATATATATATATATATATATATATATATATTAGTATATTTAGGCAGAATGTTTTCTTTTATACAAAAATCATTAAAGACCAAGGCGTAGCCATTGTTCACTATTTTTCTGTTGATCTTTTCGAGTTTTCTTACACATTGTTTTACACTATGATTCAGGTTGTAGATAATATGTCCAAGATCCATGTCGTAACTATATTTTATTAATTATTTATTTTCATTTTTCGTATATATATATATATATATATATATATATATATATATATATATATATATATATATATATATATATATATATAAAAGCTAGGTTAGGTTAGGTTAGGTTTCGAGGAAACTTGTTCTGAAAACCCCATTCTAGGGCATCTCCTCTCGAAAACAAGTCTCCAAAAATGAACCACCCGAAGTATGTCATTTTTGTTAGGCGGCCGTAGAGTATGGGTCGCGCTCTGTGACTACGGTCCCGCTACTTTCGGTAAATATATATATATACTGTATCTATCTATCTATCTATCTATCTATTGCCAGACGCCTCAATCCCGTTTGGGGTGGCCACAAACAAATCGCCTCCAAGTCGCCCTGTCCCCCGCCATTTCACTCCCCTGCTCCCAACTCACACCCCCGTCTCTCAAATACCTCTCCACCCCATCCCTCCATCTCATCCTCGGCCTCCCCCTCCCTCTTCCCCCCTCCACGTCACTCACATACACTCTCTTCGTCAGTCTTTCACCCTCCATCCTCTCCACATGGCCAAACCACCTCAGTGTGTTCCTCATAACGCTTCCTATCACATCCACATCCACACCACAACGCTTCTTTATATCCTCATTCGTCAACCTGTCTCTCCACGTGACTCCACAGGCTCCTCTTAAATAACTCATTTCCACTGCTCTCACTCTTGACTTGTGTCCTTCCAATAACGTCCAAGCTTCACTTCCATACGTTAGAGTTGGTATCACAATACTGTCATGTAGTAACTTTTTCACTTCCATGCTCACTTCCCTGTTTCTTATCACTGCTTTCAAAGAACCAGCAACCTTTCTTCCCTGCTGTACCCTTTCAAGCACTTCACCCTCCAAACCTCCATCCTTACTCATCACACTACCCAAGTACTTAAACGTACTCACATTTTCCTATTCCTCACCATCCAACCTCGCTGTACATTCACTGACTTCACCTCTCTCAAAGACCATCACTTTATTCTTCCCTACATTCACCTTTATATATATATATAGATAGATAGATAGATAGATAGATAGATAGATAGATAGACTATACATAGACTATATATATATATATATATATATATATATATATATATATATATATATAATTTACACAATGAAATTATATTTTTTCTTCATCAGTGGATCAAAATAACATTGGGAAAAATGCAATAAAATAAGTATATTGATGTACAGGACATCCAATTAAAGTACAAAGATTATATGTTTCCCTGATGGCTGTAACCTTAACCTCTTCAATATGATGACGCCTTTCTTATTTCTGCTGCCGTCAGACGATTTTCTTTACCTTAGGGAAAGCCCATCGAAGAAGTCGTAGCGGTAGTATACGTAGCAGTTGTTGTTGTTGTTGTTGTTGCAACTTCAGGTTCATGTGAAACTTTAGCGTAGTAACTTTTTGCAGCTAAAAAGTTAATTCCCACACTCAGTGTCTTCCATCCTTTTCTTTTCTCACTCCCATGGCAGGGTGGGAGGGGTGACCTGCCACGCAACTCAGTCTCCGGATCCGTAACTATTATCGCAATTCTTTTTAAACATGGTATTTTTTAAAATAAATTTATTTTGCACGATATAGGAGTGCACTCGTTTTTCAACTTGGTAGTGCACGAAATAACCTGCGCCCTACAAGCATCACAAGAATAAATTATCTGAATAGAGGGCGTAGTTTTAAAATATATTCTTACTGCCGGTAGGCAAGTTTCTTTAGCTTAAGAGAGGCTTTTTAGAATGTAGGGGGTTAATGAAGGACACATCTGACCCCAGTAATTTGAGTAAGTTTCTGCTAACTTAAATAAAACCGTTTGAAGGAAGCCAGAATATCAGCCTGCGTGGCGTCCCTCCCGCACATGGCAGGCTGAGACAACCCACCAGGGAACTCAAGGTCTGAGTTCGTATCCAATTTTCTTTTTTTTTTTTTCTTTTTTTTTTAACTCATTCTGGAAGTTAAAGTTTTTTCTCCACTTTTTTATCATATTTACCTCTCATTTCTTTCACTGTACCAAAGTTCTTAATATTCTTTCATCACTTCGTCTTTCCATTCAGGAGCACGTATCACCGTGAGTCAGAATAGCTTTCAACAAGCATCGGTTTACTCTCATCTTCACTTTAGTAGACATGGCCGCCCACAGTCACTGACATTTTCATAGTTGAGTATCCATGACATTACACTAAGCTGTGTAAAGAGAAGGACGTTGAGATTTAGTATATATAAACATAATTATGAAATATCTGTATATTTACGTCGGCCCTTTTGCATGGCCAGTGAAATGTTGAAGTATTGTTCCCGAACCCAAACCCACGTCTGTGTTTAGTTTCATGAATAGAAATGTAGAATTATATGTAAAACTGCATTTATTCATTTTTTATCACGTAACAGGAACTGCACACATTTTTAAACCTGGCAGTGGACGTGCTATTCTCAATCTTATAATCGTTCAGAGACCGAATTACTTGATAGGAAGACATGTGTTTTTAGTTTAATCATACAATCTCAAGCCAAGATTATTCACCTCAAGGAGGACGTCTTATAGTAAAGTGGTCAAGAAGGACACATCTGACTTCGACAGTGTGCAAAGTTACTCCCAAGCTGCGTACAAGCGTTTGAAGAAGAAAGAATATAATTCCGTTGCTGCCGTGAAGTGGTTAACTAGAGGTACGGCGGCCAGGCTCCTGATTATACTTTTCATAAATGTCACTATAACTGCTTCACATACTTTGATATTCTCACAACTACCGTCTGTCTTAATTTCCATACTGAAACATTTCCATTCTTCCTTTTTCCCGCCTCCTTGGCAGGACAGCAGGAATTACCCATCAAGCAAGCTTCCTATCCACTTAGTTTTTTTTTTTTCTTAACTTAAAACCGTGAGCAAGTCTATACTTTCTAAACTCTAATCACAGTTACCTCTCATATCATTCACTGGACTCATGGTCTGAAAATTCTTCCAATATTTCAGATATTTCCGTTCGTGAGCACATCACATCGTCCGTCTGAGTAACCATCGCTTCACTGTCCAGTACATTTAGCACAATCACCGCCCGCACACAGACACTGGGACTTTATTAGTTCTATAATGATTATAGCACAAAAAATATATTAAAAAACAAGAGCGTAAATAGACTGCTTATAAAATGTTTTAAAATTTTCGTATATTTATACTAGCCTGGTGGCATGGTGGGTGAGGTGCGAGACTGCAATCTTATAGACCCTGGATCGAATCCCATACTTGTGATTACCTTTAATAATCATAAAAATCTTGCGGAACTGGACACTGACATATTACTTCCGTTGTATTAAATATCGGATGCCTCTACAGCTCAGTCCCTAAGTTGCTGTATCCACGTATTTACCAACGCTGGTTCGAATCCTTAGTTATTAATTTATTAATAAAAATCTTGCCGAATTAGAAGCTTAAATATACCTTCCGTTGTATTAAATTTTGGTGCCATAGTGGCACTTGCTGACCCGTCATTGGCCATGTGGCCATGCGGACGGGATTTGCGGACCTGAGTCTGGTCTATGACAGTCCTTGTGGGACTTTGCTGACCTTTGACTGGTCTATGACCATCTGGTTGGAACTTTGCTGACCTGTGATTGATCTATGACCATCCAGGTGGGACATTGCTGACCTGTGACTGGTCAATGACCGTCTGGGTGGGACTTTGCTGACCTGTGATTGTCTATGACCATTACCATTTACAAACAGATAGGCACTACAGCCATCCAAAACCTAAACAAGAGCCACCATCAGAAATAAATCCCTCTGAACATTCGCCACACAGAGACATGAGTACACTTAGCCAGACTGAAATGCTGCTGTCACCGTTTCCTCCTACAATACCAACACAAGATACAGTTCACAAACAATCCACTTTGCCTACACTGCAACGATGCCACCACACCACATCACGTTTACTCACCACATACATCACACCATCACAATGCAAGAAGTCATTCGACACAAATCCTCTGGGAGCGATCGGCGAAGTCACTGATTTCTTTCGGTTCACTGATTTCACAACAAATGAGCCTGGGGTTACAACAGTAAAATTCACTCGTTATTCTCCATACCCATTACCGTACCTCACAAGACATGATACCTTTCCAACAAATCACCCCATTTTACTCTCCCATTCACTCGCCATTCAGATAAACAATGATGGAATTATTCTTGTTTGCATGTAAGTCTGGCATTGTTGTTGCCACGTCCATATCACCCATCACTGCTGCCATCCTGCCCCATCGTCCACCAGCATCTCTGCCTCTCCCCGTTACAATCAAAGGGATGAGAAGTGGGTGAAGGCAATGGACTGAAATGGTGGTGGCCGGTGAGGCAATGGGTGTGATGGTCCTGGAGTGGCCTGAATAGACAAAAATGGCATGATTGGATTGAAATGGTCTAAGTGGACTCAAGCGGTATAAATGTTTCTAAAATGACATAGTGAATTGACACGTGAATAGGTCTAATTTGTCCTGATTAGTTCAGATTGGACTTCAGATGACTTCAAGAATCCGTGTTGAGCTGAATAGACTGGACTCCATCTGAATGGATGCTGTGAATGGACGGGGACTGACATGACTGGGCCATATGGACGTGGAAGGCGTCAAGTACCTTGTTTGAAAAAGATATGTAAATTGTCAGAGGGCTGGGTTGTACAGTATTCCTTGTATAGCCTGGTAGGATGATTAGGGCTATAAACAAAAGGTTCACTTAATATACAGTAGCTACAACATGAGTAAATTTAACGTAACTAATGTTATTGTCAAATATTGTGGTGATACTAGTGACATTATGCTTGACAATAAAATTGTTATGATAGTCAAAACTTTGGCACGCCTGGTCAACTCGCGGAGAACCTATTGAGCTTCTTTGGCGTAAACAGTGTTGTCACAACTCAGGCCTAGATTACTGAAGGTTGCCATCGTGTCAGTATAACTGGAGATGCGGGTCCGACACCCGGGCCGGCCACTGGTAGGGTGTTTTTACCCAGGTATGTTGACACTTGGAAATGAAACAGGGACCTGGATTTATAAAGCGACTGTTGCGTATCGTAGTCTGTGGGAATGTTAGACTGCATTCCTTCTCAGTCAGGCAGCATCCAACTTCCCTCCATTTAATCTTGTAGTATTACACGCAGAGAGTACGTGTATATTTCTTCTTCGTAAAGAGAAAAAAATAAAAATGTTGATATAATTTCAGGTTTATAAAGTAGCATCTGTTGTCATAATGATAGCAACTGTATGAGGGTCTTCTATGTGTTTAGTGTACCACACCCACAATACACATCCCGTGCATACTGGATTAAGCCTCAGACGTTTTCCTTCTCCTTAAATTCACTTCCTCACCAGGTCAGATATTCGTCTGTCCCTCTCATGTCATCTGAATAATAGACAAGCACATTTGTTTGTCGTAGCGTGGTGTTATTCTGCCACTGAGGTTCGGGAAGTAAGCTGCAAAACAACGCAAATCTCCGCCAAGCTAAAGAGGGCGAACTATAGGACCGCATTCAAGGTGAAACTGGAAATCCTTTGCTTGAGGATATATTTGTTTTTATTGCTCACTGATATTTATTCGTTATTTATGTATCTAAAGTACTTACATAATTTACCTCGCTAACGTAGGAAAGGAAACACAAGTGTAATGGAAAATAAAAGGCTGAAGAACAGATGGTATGCAGTGTCCAGTGCCACCTGGAATACGTATCATAGTTACCTGCAATTAGGCTACTCTTGGTGGGGCCATGGAAGGCCTGTGCAAGCTCCCCATGATATTTTCATATAATATATATGTATTTATGTATGTATGTATGTATAGATAGATACATAGATAGATGGACAGATATTACATATAGTGTTGTAATAAACTTACATACATACATATAATCACATATATATTTCTAGGCAGGAAGGAGGTCTAAGGAATAATCTATATCAATTCTTTCAGTCCCTGACGTGTTTTCCAAGTTTATTTTTGCTACTTAATGACGATTTTATTCAGCTGAGTAGAGACATCAAACTAGAGGAGTTAGATACAGCCTCCATTATCTCTTCACTACAGAAGCGCTCTGCCAGACTTAACAAACTCCTTAGGTGGGAAAAGAAAATAAGGAATAAGGAATAAGTGACGTCATCGTTGTGAAAGCGGTTTACCTCTCCTGCTCAAAGACTTAATATTTAATAACAGCTACTGTACGTCCGGGTGATTTTTATATGACATACCGGTGACCCATCGCAGTGAAGAGGTAAGTTTCATAAAATCTGAATTATTTATACCCTCAGGTGATAAACTTTTCTGCAGGAAAAGAAGTAAATGCAATAAAAGCCCTATCAATGTAGCACTGCAGCGTCCACCAGCTTTCTGTTCTGATGGCTTGTATATTACCTCACTTTTTCCTTTCCCTGTCTGGCCATTTACATAATGTTTCCGTAGTTTTTTGTTTTAAAAAATCGTATAAGTAATCAACAAGCTGCCATAACTTGAAGGGTGGGAGAGGGCGCGGTGTTTGGCAGACCCAGCCAGCAAGGCTAATAAACAGGTGGGATCCTGGATGACTTCTTTTCCTTTGTTTCTGTTATTTTTTCTTCTTTACTGCTTTGTCTGTGGTATCCTCTCTTCAGTCCGATGACGTATTTTTTTCATTGACATCCAGCCACCACGAGACTGTTTTATTGAACTTCCCACCTGCTTCTAATAGAGAAAGAGTAAGTGTCGGCTTTACTTAACCTCATCTTGTTAAAAAAAAAAATGAAGGTAAAGTAATGCGTCCGAAGGCAGCAGGAATAAAATGAAAAATATATCATCGGGGTGAAGTGGTGAACCCTTTTCTTTCAGTGATGTTTGTCTCTATTTCCTGCATCCACTTGACGAATTTTTCTAAAGTGGGAAAGAGGATTGTTAGAGTTCTTTTGCTTTAATTTCACCAAGATTTTCGTCTTTCATCAACTGAAGCCACATACCTCAATGACTGAAAGACAGTGCTACGGTGTTACGCCCCTCCCATAGCACTTCTTCACGACTAGCATCGTATTCAAGTGGAAGTCCGTTGTTGCAACTCGGTATCAGATAAGAAGAGGTGGTACTTTTAGGTCGGTCTAGAGTTAAAAGAATATAGTGATGATGATAATAAAGGCTGTACCTAACTAGTCCAAATCAAAAAGTCTCTCCAGAGCTGAATAAAACTATATGAGGCTACAAAGAATGAAATTTATTACCTGGAACTGAAGAGAAAGAAACTGTTACTTCAGACGAAAACATAGTACAGTCCTATGACCTTATATATTTTATTATTGCTACGGCCATGAACGACTATTCAGTACAGGAGAGATCGTTGGTGGAAGAAGGGAAAAAACACGTAAAAGCTACCCCTTGGACAACTAGTGACCGCTGCCAACAGTGAATTATTTCCAGAAAATACTCACCATGCATCCAAATCTGGCTGGGTGGGAAAGGCTGTTGTGTTAAGCCCCCCATACACGCACAGTTTTAACTGACAGGCCGACCAAACTGACGGGCCTGCAGGCAGCCGCCTGTGCCCACACTATTCAGTTCTGCCTTCCGCCTAACCTCAGTTGACACCCAGCCAGCACCATGGCAACATCTCTTCCTCCCCAACATCTGGAGACTGTGCTTCTCAGCCTAGCTGGGGTGCTGACATGCATGAAAAAAAAGCGCCGAAGCAAATGTTGTACACAATGGCTGCTACGTAAGGGAAATTTTTCCCACACAAAACTGTTATCAGAACTACGTTTTGAGAGTGGTGACTGGTTTAATTACCTGCGGATGGACCAGGAAACCTACTACAAGTTGCTGTCTGTCGTTAAGCCTCTCATCACTAAACAAGATACCTGCATGAGGAAGTCGGTATCTGCACATGAGAGGTTAACAGCTACACTGCGATACCTTGCAACTGGGAGGTCGTGGTTGGTGTGGAACTGACGCCCGGACTGCAGGCCGCCCCATACACGCGCAAACTGGCCTTCAGTTCTCGAGAACTGACGGCCAGTTTTTCGACATGCGCTTCAGTTCATCCGATCGCCTTTCCGGCCTCCCTTCAGTTCAAAATACCCCCATACACCCTCAAACTGGCCTGAAGAAACCGGTTCAATCTGGTTTCGTCAGTCGGCCTGTCAGTTAAAACTGTGCGTGTATGGGGGGCTTTAAACACACCCACCCAATAAAATCAAACACCCAGGCTCGAGGCCGGGTAGCACTTTTTTTTTTCTTTTACTTGCTCTGCGATGTTAACTTGATCGCTTTCTTCAAGTTTAATCATACTACCTGCACCTGATTCTATATAACTTGGGATGAATCTCTGTATGTGGAAGTATTGATGAATATTACATTATATCGAACCCTTCGAGCTGTAAGTCTACAGAAATACTCTATCGATGGAAAGTGCTCATCTTGACATGAAACCAGTGGACCACAGGTAACCGGCCACTTCATCTGGGCGCTACCAGAGATCTCTTGTTGAGTTTATATTGAATGTGTTTGTGTTGTAACAGTGAGATGCATGGCGTTAGTGTGTTGTGGTGTGGTGTAGTGGCTGCATTACGGTGCTGTCATACAGGATTGTTTGTGCGTTGTATATTGGGTTGGTGTTGTGGCAGGGAAGGGTGAGGACCACATCGTAGTCTGCCTAAGTGCCCTGGTGTCTCTCTGGGTAGGGTAGGATCTGAGGGGTGGATGTCTGGGTGGTGGTTCAGGAAAGATGTACGGTACTTTGGCGGGAGGGTTTGAATACATGTGATGGCTGTGTGTTTTTTGTAACTTACCGGGTATGTGTTTGTGTCTTGGTGGAGGAAGAGTAGGGATATTATTGGGGCTTTATTTATTTATTTATTTATTCATTTTTGGTGAGAGGGGTGACGTAAATGTGATGGCTCTTTACCTAAAGCAGTGGATTGTGTCTCTCTCATCTTCATGTGATCTTTGCCTTGAATAAAGTACCAAATTCTTTAATTTCGGCCAGACGGTAATCATGATAGCCTTGTTAATTTTCGAATCTGTAGATTTCTCAAGTATAAACGTCTGACAATGGCCGAAATTCGATACTAAGTAAATATTCTGCAGCGGAAAGGTTAATTCCCACACTTAGCGATTTTCCATCCTTCTGTTTTGTCACTCCCATGGCAGGGCGGAAAGGGTGAACTACCATCCAACTCAGTCTCCGGGTTCGTGGCCATTAAGGGAATTTTTTAATGCATTATTTATTTTATTATTTATCATTGTACTTTTGCTTTATCATATTTTGCTCATGACTAGTGTTGCTGCCATTATTCAGCTGGTAGTTGTATGAAATATTGTTGTCAGGGTGAGTTGAGTAGATGTCTGTTCGTAATATATTATTACTGTCTCCTATCTAGATTATTCACCTTTAGATATTCCCCTTGAAGTGAAAGTGTGCTGTATATGAGGGACATATCTGTCCATGACAACATGTAAGCGTTTGACAGTAACAAGAATATACAGTAATAATCTGCATGGCGTCCCTCCCGTGCATGGCGGAGCGGGAGGGACAGTCCACCACCCAACTCATTGTCTGGGTTCAGTACCACTAAGTTAAATTTTTTCCTTTCGTTTAATTTTTCTTTTTCTTTCTTTCTTTTTCTTACCACGTAGCTAAGGCTCAAATATCTTTCCAGTTATCACAGTTACCGCCTCTTTCTTTAACTGCCAGGCCTTAAAATTTTTCCACCACTTTCAGTCATCATTCACCAGCACTTCACACCGAGTCAGTATCTTTCTCAACAACGATCATTCCATTCTCATCCTCATTTTTAACAGACACTGCGGCCCACAGACACTAACCTTTTCATAGTTTTAATATCCGACAGAACACATCAAATGTGAAAGTACAAGGACGTAAAAATTTAGTCTATACAGTTTCCAATTTTCTACTTTTTTTTTTTTTTTTTAATGTGTCCGACCCTGGGCAAAGGCTTCAGGGCCTATATCTCGGGGGCAGTAGCCTATCCCAAGGCCCAGTAGTCCTCCTACACCTCCACATGTCACCACTTCGGCGCTAACACCCACCGTCCATATTGAATACATGCTAGGGCTGTCTCATACAGGACTGGTGCATTTGTATTAGTGGGGGTACTTTTATGACATGTCGGCGGGTCATCTGGTAGATCAGGAAAGTCTGCTTCTATGAGATTCAAATCCTTAAACTGTTCCCTGCCCCAGCTGGGACTCGAACCTGGGTCCATCAGGACTGCAGGCCGCCTCTCTACCGATTCAGCCACCGCCTCCCCCAGGCAATATTGCCTGGTGGGTGAGGTAGGAAGCCAAATAGTATACTGTCCTCGGATCGAGTCCCAGATCTGTGTTTACTTTTATGCAAAGAAGTCATGGAGAATAAAATTAACAGGCTTGTATTTTTATTCATTGTCTTTATCGCGTGACCGGAGTTGCACAAGTTTTTTACTTTTTAACTTGATAGTAGACGAAATTATCTCTTCTCTACAAGCATTTCTACGGCGAATTATGAGACGAACATTGTTTTTTTAAATCTTGCTGTCTCCAGGAGAGTTTATTCAGGAGTGAGGCCTCTTAAAGTCTCTGAAGGACACATCTGACACATTTCAAAAACACAAACATGGCAAATTGATCTTGCGAGGCTTCATGAGTCTGCAACTCCGTGTTTGTGGTGCATTAATCCTTTGCGATGTGATGCCAGTCATCAATATAGATAAATATAGATATACATAGAGTTATATTATATAGATAGATAGATAGATAGATAGATATAGATATAGATATATATAGGTATATAGATATATCTAGATATAGATATACATAGATAGATATAGATATAATTTTGGATATAATATCATTTAGTCCGTTACTTCTCTATTACTCTAACCTACCTCTGCTATCGCACCCTATTTCCAATTTCCCCACACCCAGTCCTTCTCGCCTCTTATAGTTTCTCATTCTTTCGTCAGTTTTCCAGTCTTTCACATCGTATTTTCTATTGTAATCGGTCACACTAGTTGTAAATCACCTCCACGATGTGTATTTATAAAAGGTTACTTTGTGTCCTTAACACTGACCAGGCGTATTGCACATTGTCTGTCAGTCATTTGCACTGCTGATTTTGACGCTGTTCCCCAACACACACTTCTCCCAAGCCACTCCTTATATATTATGACCCTCTTAGTTTATAGACAGATTTAGCTTAGTGGCGTAATATTCCCCCAGTTTTCTCTAATACACTGAACCAGTAAATTACTCTACATCGTCATATTCCACTCCCTCGTTGTCAGCCTATGGTGCAGACGAGTCGCCTTCGATCGTTACTGCTGTGTTTGTCGTGAGTTTGCTCTTGCCATTCCACTTTTCCCCTTTTTTTTTTTTTTTTTTTTTTTTTTTTTTTTAATGCGAGGAAGAAGGAACCAAAGGCCACGAGCCCGCAAACTGTTCCTTCCAAGAGCAAAACAAAATACAAGAGAGAGCCAAATTCAAGATCAGATCATTTCGAGATGCCTGGACACACTGCTTTTGAAAGACTGGAGATCATAGGAAGTAGGAAATACAGACAGAGGGAGACAGTTCCAGAGTTGACCTGTCGCATAAATGAAGGACTGGGAGTAACGGTCAACTCTTGTATTAGAGAGTTGGACAGAAAAGGGATGAGAGTTTGCTGCTAGACGGGTGCTACGCGCCCGTCGTAGAGGTGGAGGATGCAAGCAGACAGTTCAGAGAAGCAGTGATCATTAAAGTAGCGATAGAAAAGAGATAAAGATGCAACAGTGCGGCGATGAGACAGAGGTTGAAGGGAGTCAGTAAGAGGAGGAAAATTAATGAGACGAAGAGTCTTTGACTCCACGTTATTGAGAAGAGCTGTACCGGGTATGTAGGGAACCTCCCCACACATGAGAGTTGTATTCCACACAGGGACGAATAAAACCCGTATATAGAGTCAACAATTGTGCAGGGGTAAAGAAGGAACGGAGTCGGCTTTGCTAGTTTCGTATGATGTTTCTTGCCTGACGCTAGGTTTCCGATTATTTCATTAATTATCATAATATACGTAAATTTCGAAGTTAGAAAGATATAAACTCGTCTCCATATATGTACATTATGAGTGATAATAATGTTATATGGTTGTCAAACAAATCTAATAGTGTGAATTTTGGATTGCCTGTTTAATACCAATCAACATACCAAGAGGAAAACATGGCACTGATACACGATAAACAGGCAAAGAAGTTTCATATATAGTGGAATTGTCATATGCTAAGACTAAAGCAACGTTGTTCTCGGTAATTGCTTTTTCATAATACAAATCATAATCATGAAATATGGTCAGTGAGGTCAGATTTATTTTCCCCTTGATCAGCCTCAGTCCGAAGTATCACCCAATCTTTGTCGAATCCCAAACCAGAGAATCATGAATGGTCTGGCATTTAGGACACGCCCGGATACCTTCCTCCTCCTCCTCCCCCCTCTCCTTCCTACCCCAAGAACTATAAATACCAAAGTTTTGGTAGTTCATTAAAGTTCATGATGCTCAGGACGTATTGTTGAAGACGTATCACAGAATTATATAAAAATCTTTATGAACTCATAATAACAAGCTAGATATGTATCATGCAAAATTAATTGAACGATATTTTGAAATTAGAATAACTCATTGTATAGTATATTATTATTATTATGGTAGGTGGTGGCGACCATCATCCAATCACTCGATGTAGTGCGCCTACTTCTTCCTTAGCCTTTATCATTCTTTTTCTGTGCCTGCCCTCCTCTCTCCCTATTTCTCCCATCTTTCCTGTTACTTCTTATTACTTTTCTTTCCTTTTCAGGTGGCTTTACATTGAGTGACAAGCCAATTGGTTTTCTGTAGGCCAAGAAACCATTTACAACGCTGGGTGGTAACCATATAACCAAACCATACGTGCACCCGACGTGTCAACAAGTGGGTTGGTGGAGGATCAGTGCCCCTCCCCGTAAAACAAATCTCTAAGTCAAATGGCCACCCCTTACGGGATTATGGCGTCTGGCAATAGATAGATTATTTTTACTTAACTTTAAGCTCATTTAAGTTCTCCACATGATAATGTAGTCGGAATGCAGTAATCTTGACAGAGAGAGGAAAAAAAACACTCAGTAAATTTTGGACATCTTTTATCTTAAATCAAAACAAGACCACGTTTCGCATGAGCCTGGAAGCCACAACAAAAACTACGGGAATGGCTACTGGACAGTACTAATAACTTTGCATAACTTTAGTTATGTATAAAACACTTTATTCATACTTATATATTCTCCTCTTTTTTAATTGACAGTCGTCGGGGTGACACTGACAGATATGCGAGTGTGAAGCTACCTGCGAAATAAGTGTTCAGACCTATCAGGGGGCTGGGATTCCGGGGGCTTGAACGGTGAGTGAGTGGGAGTTTGGCTTATCAAGCTGGCCAAGAGTTGGTTAATATCTCATTCTTCCAGTTTATTTCTGCCTTCGCTCTCACAGCTATCTTCTTAATTTGACTCAGACATTCGTTCCTTTGCAGTTTATTTTGTGTAACTCAGTGATAGCTATTAAGACAATGCTACGGCTCAGCATTCCTCCCATAGCAATTTCTCGTGGTCATGATCAAATTGAAGTGTTAGTCTGTTAGTACAACATCAGCATTCAAGATGTATAAAGAGAGGTTTTGGGATAAGGCAGCGTAAAAAGAGAATGCCAGACACTTAACAGTTAAATAAGTAGAATGATTAAACACACACACACACACACACACACACACACACACACACACACAAACTGTGATAATAATTAACTGTTTTGAAGGTTGTTTGTCGGAAAATTTTTATTACTCGTTTAAAATACGGTCAGTTATCCGTAACCACTTCGGCACGAGAGTTTCTTTAGATGAGTAATATATGAAAGGGACAAGGAGTATTGTTTGTAACCCCTTCAGTAATGGTCTTTCTTAAAGTAAATAAAAACGTTTGGGAAGCAGGAATAAAGACTCCAGCCGACTGAAGAGGTTACTGAGTCTTTTATTTCAAAGGCCTCATATTAAAGCCGAAAAGAACAGCTTGGTATTAGCAAGAAAATAATGATAAAAAGTACACACACACACACACACACACACACACACACACACACACACACATTACATTGTATTGCACATATTTTTTCAGCGTTGGGTAACACAGTATCACTATTTACCCTCTTTCAAAAATTATTTATGATTATCACACATTTTGCAAAAAGTGGCATAAGGTCTTTCTGAGGACTTTATACGATGGTGAGGCCTAACCAGACATGGCTGGTGATACCACAGAAGGGGGACGTTTTGAAAACTGTGAACCCCAAACACAGTATCTCCCGAAGGAGCTTAACTCTTCCTGAAGCATCATTAGCGTAGTCACTGTTGTGGTCACGGTCGTGGTGGAGGCCAGTCACGGGGTCAGTCGGTCCTGGTCCTGCCCTGCGCCCTGTTCCGGGCCAGGGGGGCTGCGGGACTCGAACCAACGTCAGCTGGGTGGCAAGCAAACGCCTCCCAACCCACCCACCGTAAACTGGCCGACATCAACGTGTTTGGAACTGTTATTTATACCCACCAGACTAGCAGTGTTATGATATTAATGGAAATGTGTTTAGTCGTTACATAAGTACATGCGAATTAATTTTTTGTTAGTGTACGACACAGCCATACTCTAGGAAACAGTGGTATTTCTGCAGCGAAAAATATCAAACAGTAACCTTGTTTTTATTCAGTGTGCATATCCATGAGTACGATCAATATGGTAATTCATCCAGGTGTTCCATTAATAATTCCATTTTTTTTCTCCATACAATTAAGAGCATAGTACGATATGAGGAGATTGATTTATTAACATTGCATTATCTGAAAATTAACTTTATCTCAGGCAACATTATAATTGGGTAGAGTACGATTGAATCTATTATAATTTAGATCAAGTACAGTCAGCGACACAAGTTAGTCTAATTTTCACCTTGGCATTTCACTTTCCTCGAGTGGCTAATAATCCTAAGTGAAATATGTCCAAACACACACACACACACACACACTAACCTCTTCAGTTCGTCCCAAAATTATTTTCTTTGAGATGATGTGCCATATAGGAAGGAGACAGACATGCCCCACGTGTGAAACTGACGCAGTGGAACAGCAAAGCAGCTTCTGCCCCGGACTGTACACCGCTGCATCCAGTCATGACACAGACAGTGAAATATGTCCAAACCGACACACACACACACACACACACACACACACACACACACACACACACACACACACACACACACACACACACACACTAACCTCTTCAGTTCGGTGATGTATATTCTATTTAGTTCTTCCTATCGCATCACGGTGTTACTCACCATAGGAGGGATGTTTCGAGAAAGAGGAGGTGCAAATAATAATCAGTAACAATTTCACTGTTAATGACTATTTCGTAAAAGCTGAATCTTACCTTGTGGTGATGGCCTAGTAGTGTCATAGGACCGTAACTACATACAGGCAGCCCACGAGTATATAGAACCGTTGTCCATAGTTTTGAAAATATCAGTTAGGTTTTGACTAAAAATTTACGAGTGAAATAAAATTAGTCATCAACTGTTTAGTAGTAGTAGTAGTTGTTTCCTAGGCAGTCTGGCCGAACAGTCCCGAGTCCCTTAGGAAGGCCATGGCCGAGACCGGGCTTTCCCACAGAGGTCTCAAAAAGTGTATGTTGTGTTGTTGGCGTAGGTGATTGTGTGCAATGCAGTCTTCCATAATGTTCTTAATAGTATGGGGTGCTGTGTTGCATCCTGGACAGGCATCAGCGACGGAGTGATCCAGCCTCTTCTGGTAGCTTAAGAGGGCTGGATGGTGCCCACATCTCAGCCTGGCCAGGTGAACCCTGTCCTCACGAGGAAGATAGGATTCAGAAGGGTGGATGTCAGGAGGCCGTGCATGCAGCTGTGTGTTGTCTTTAAGTGACTGAATGGAACGGCGAGTGATCTGAGTGTGGATATGCTTCTGGAAGCTGGTTTCAGGTGGGCGAGGGGGGAGAGATGACAGTATTTGAGTATGGCATCGTGTGCTGGGTGTTGTTTTGATGTTCCTTGGTGTGGATGGATGTGCTGCCAAGTACTGTAGTGGATATTGTGGGTTTGTGGAGGCTGCAGCAAGAAACTGGGTGCCTCTCGTGTCTAGGTGATCCTTGACTTTGAGGACTTTGGTTTCTTGATGTAGGTGGTCTGTGGGTGTAGTAGCTGTGCAGCCTGTGATTATTTTTAGGGCCTTGTTCTGTATGGTCTGTACAGTAGAGTGTTGTACTGTGTTTTGGTGAGGTTAGAAGCCCAGGCAGGGCTTGCATAATTCATCACTGAACGTATGTATTGTTTGTATACTGTGGTGGTGGTTTCTTTGTTGTGT
Source organism: Coenobita brevimanus (assembly GCF_032717465.1). Taxonomy (NCBI): domain Eukaryota; kingdom Metazoa; phylum Arthropoda; class Malacostraca; order Decapoda; family Coenobitidae; genus Coenobita; species Coenobita brevimanus. The sequence goes on along the minus strand of NC_137023.1, from coordinate 9,563,901 downwards.
CCGAATGTTGTATGGGCAAATGACCTCAAGGCATTGAGTCTTGGTGTTATTTTATTTTTAATGTTTGTGATGTGTTGTTTAAATAACACTGATGTATTGTATGTTACACCAAGGATTTTGTGTGTGTGTGTGTGTGTGTGTGTGTGTGTGTGTGTGTGTGTGTGTGTGTGTGGTACGGGAGTGTTGTTTATGGTGAGGTGTGGGATGTGACTGTGTTCCCCTGTCCAGTTTGTGAGAACTGTCACTGTAGATTTGGCTTGGGCTATTTTGAGCCTGTTTGTGGTGAACCATTCGTGTAGTGTGGTGAGGTAAGGTTGAATGATGTGTGCAGCTGTGTTTGCGTTTTGGTGGGTACATGTAAGTGTTATATCATCTGCATAGGAAGCTATGTGTATCTGTGGTGTGTGGGATGTGGGTACGTCGTGCATGTATAGGTTAAAGAGTGTAGGGGACAAAACAGATCCTTGGGGGACGCCGTTTGTGAAGTTTCATCAACTGTGTTTTGACTACTGCTGTTACTAGTAGTCATATCTACGCCACCACGTGAAGTCGATCCCTGGCCAGCCCCATAATAATACATAGAGATAACATGAATCTTAAGAACGTCGTTTTATTGAAAGAAGAAGAGAAAGAAGTCTTAGGAAGATATTAAAAATAGCGCAGGAGGCTTCTTAGCATCTCTTCCTAATCGATTTACTTTGCACATGACACCATAACACTCGCCTGTATGCTGTTTATATCTTTTTTATATGGACAAGGTTTGCGTGTATAACATACAAGAGGATACTGAGGTGCTGTGTGCAGAATGAATCGGTAAGGAAGAGATACTACGAAACCTCGTATGCTACTTTTATAATCATTGCCTATGTGTAACACGTTTGTCTAAGTCACACTCTTCTCCTAGAATAAGACCCATAACATTGACATTGTATTCAAGTCCCCAGGTTTGATATACGGCTGGTTGAACAGGGAAAAGAGGTCAACAGAACCTGTCTAAGAGTGTGACCGGCCAGAGCATAAGGACTGTTAATTCACGAGGCTGTGGTAGCCAGCGACGCCGTGGCAGCGTTGGTGGATCTTCCCTCGTGGTGGTGAGGCCCGGCCACCACAACACAACACACGTTGATTTTTTTTCCTCAATCTATCTATCTATCTATCTATCTATCTATCTATCTATATATATATATATATATATATATATCTGTCTGTCTGTTTGTGTCTGCCTCTCAGTCTTTCATTATTTAATTTATTGACTTATTCATTATTTGGTAGGTGTTCTGCTCTCCTTCATTGTCAACCTCGTCACCGCATAACACCTTAGATAAATGTCCTCCTCTTAGCATCGGATCACGTTGTTTAGCCTGTGAGAGGGCGAGAGGGAGACATCAGGTGAGTGGGGATAAGGGGGATTGCTTTAACCCACTGCAAAGCTGAATCAAATCGTCTGAAGGCAGTAATAATAAGATAAAAGACGTCATCGTTGTGAAGGGGTGGTTCACTAATACTGGTCCTAGTCCTTTAGTTATATATTTTCCTTAATTGTAGTCCTTTAGTTATATATTTTCCTTAATTGTTTTCATATATATTATCTTTCCTCTTGATGTTTTCCTTTTCAGCTCGACGGTTTAGGAGTCGTATTCTCGTTGGCTCAGAGGCATTGGTAACAACTCTTGTGCCATATATTTCTGCCTGTTACACCTTATTATCCTTTTGTACTTATCTGTTTGTGCTGGAGAGGGACGCCTGCACTTGGTGGCGCTGATATAACCGGACGGCTCAACAGCCTGGTTATACACACGTTCCTCAACTCTTTCCCTGTTCCCCGAAAGAATGATTGACTGAAGAAGGGCAGCTTAAGCCTGCAGTCCACTGGGTTCACGTTTCAGATAAGCCTTGGGGCGCAGCAACACCTTAATTGATTGAGGCCATGTTGGTGATGGACATACATAACATACACGGGGAAATAAAGGTGTAATATGCAAAACAAGTCAGTTATGATAAGTCACTGGACTGAAAGGAATAAAGCGGAAGGACAAACTTGCATAAACAAATACACTAAAAAAGTAAATAAAATAATAAAATAACGTGTGCTGGGTTGTGAGGGCCGCCCCCACCCCCACTACAGAGTAACAAATGCCTTACCATGGCGTCTCTGGCTGGCCTGGCTTCAATACGTCACCGATCTGAAAAAGTTATTCATTTGGTTGCGCTGTGATGGATTTCACTGCGTTGACAGATTTAATCTTTTGGATAAGCTGGGCTTATGTAATCTGACTTACCTGTATTTAGAGTTATGGCTTTTGGCTGCAGCAATTTTTTGTGACCTATCTGTAGTCGGATGATTCGAAACTCATTCTTGATAAGATTATGTATGATTCTTGTGTGAGGGGAGATGAATGCATCTGCAAGACAATAATGAAAAATCACGACGTTCTTAAATAGTATTCTCTTTGGATGGGGAATTAGACTTCATAGCAATTCTTCATAAGTGATGAAATCTGCATAGCGCGTCTTAATGTTCTCCTGCAAGCTGGTTGTGATATTAATGTCGTCATATTTTTGCTCATTCCGGACTATTTCTTATAGTTATAAAAGAACTCATATGTTACACGGTTTTAAAAAACTATATTAAACCCATCATGGTCGATAAGGTTTCTTTAAGCTGAGAAAAAATATATGCCTGGATAAAGGGCAAGCAAAGTTAAAATTACGTGGCCGTGTTGACCGCCGCCCCCCGCCACCGCGAGAGGGACACCACCAGCCCGGCCACGGCGTCTTGGAGCCATGTTGTCGTTAGCAAAGGACAGTTAATAACGTTTATTCTTTACTGGTAATTTTTTCTGTTACGCATTGGCCTTCTGTTTTATGTTACAGGTGACATGTCGATAGTAGGCTAGTAACGGCAGTAGGTTTGCTGCAGTTGGTGTTGCTGTTGCTACAGCCACAATGGCTCACTTGGCCGTGAACTAGGTACACTGTACGTTGAAACTGTCTTTTTCTTGCAGTTTACAATCCTCCTTTCGGGGGATATGAAGGGAGTTGAGGGACGTTTCTAAAATCAGTTATATCGGTGCCACCGCGTGAAGGCACTCCTCTTCAGCACCATGTCGATAGCGAAGGGAAGTATATAACATACCAGAGAATAATGAGGCGCAACATGCAAACAAAATACTAGAGAAGTGCTCCCATACAAATGCATTATGTATGTTATATGACTATTTACATATTCTTTGACCTCATTCCTTGTTCAAAGGCTTGCTTAATACGTAGACATAATCGGTTACTTTATACTACATAATAACCCAGTGAAAGGTTATATCATGTTCTTTCCACAGTCCCTACGTGGAATTAGAGCGACCCAGGATCGTCGTCTGGTAAGCTTTGGCGTCCCTCAAATACCTCACCCTCAGCCAGTTACCTGGGATTCTACGACTTTATATTCTTTTGAATGTTATTTAGTGGACAACCACAGTAGCCTAAAATTGATCGAATTGCATTTTGACAGTGCAGGTCTGTTGAGGTCTTCAGTGCACAGTGAATATTGCAATGAGACTAAAATTACTGCCTTAATCAAACATTCGAGTAATCTTGCCTACTCTCTTCTCCTTTCCCTGTATTTCATTTTTCATTTTACTCGTGTCTCTCTGCTTCATTATTTTTTTTATTTTTTTTCCAATATAACTTTAATCACTATGTGTTATACAACATACAACAAAGAAATATTTTAAGAATACAACAGTAATGTTATCTACCCAATCGTCACACACACACACACACACACACACACACACACACACACACACACACACACACAAAGTAGATGTACAATCTGAGATTTAAGAAAACATTTTTCCACCGTATTGTACCAATGTTATTATCACTTTATAACGAGTAATTATTACCGATTATTTCAGTTAATCATATATACAGAGCCTTCCCAAACACGGTAGTGTAACTGAAAGTTTTATGGTATACGTCACAACCAGTTTATAGATTTTTTATTCACGGGCTGTAAATCCGGTTTGAGTGATGTGCAGTCGGCGGCAACTAGTGTTTTTATTTTTTTCTATAGACCAAGTTTTTTTTTCTTCTGTGCAGCATGCGTAGTAATCGTTTATCTTCACCGGACAACATTAAGTGTACATTCAGTGCAAAGGTATGCTCAGACTGGACAAACTCGGTCCGGATTGTAGAGTAGAAGTTCCAAAATTCTATCCCTCGCCCAGCTGTGACAGCCGAGTCGGTAGGTTCTGCTGATGCCACCGTGGCGGGTGAGATCGAGTCCACCCCCGCACAGGTGAAGCGAACTGTGGCCGTACAAGGAAAGAGCTGGGCGGCAGGCTTCGTTGGGTTGCCTGTCCGGTTGTTTGTCTAGTTGCTTGTCTTTGTATGTGGTTGGCTTGGTTGATTGGTCAGTTGCCTTCATTATCTTGGTTGGCTGTGTTGGTTGCTGGATGGTCGCGGAACGGGGAAGGCTGGATCCTTCCGGGATGTGAGGAGGGATGTCATCTGGGGTCCGGGACCTGGGTGCATCACGAATCACGGAACGGGAGACGGGCTGTGATCCGGGATGTGACGGGGTGTGTTGGTTGGTTGGCTTGGTTAGTTGATGGATTGGATTGGTCTCTTGGTTAGATTGTCCGGTTAGTTGGCTTGGTTAGTTGATTAATTGGATTGGTCTGTTGGTTAAGGCTTGGTTGCTGGATGGTCGCGGAACGGGGAAGGCTGGATCCTTCCGGGAAGTGAGGAGGGATGTCATCTGGGGTCCGGGACCTGGGTGCATCACGAATCACGGAACGGGAGACGGGCTGTGATCCGGGATGTGACGGGGTGTGTTGGTTGGTTGGCTTGGTTAGTTGATGGATTGGATTGGTCTCTTGGTTAGATTGTCCGGTTAGTTGGCTTGGTTAGTTGATTAATTGGATTGGTCTGTTGGTTAAGGCTTGGTTGCTGGATGGTCGCGGAACGGGGAAGGCTGGATCCTTCCGGGAAGTGAGGAGGGATGTCATCTGGGGCCCGGGACCTGGGTGCATCACGAATCACGGAACGGGAGACTGGCTGTGATCCGGGATGCGACGGGGTGTGTTGGTTGGCTGATTGTCAGATTGGTTGGCTTGGTTAGTTGACTGATTGATTGGACTGGTCTGTTGGTTGGCTTGGTTAGCTGATGGATTGGATTGGTCTCTTGGTTGGATTGTCTGGTTAGTTGGCTTGGTTAGTTGATTAATTGGATTGGTCTGTTGGTTAAGGCTTGGTTGCTGGATGGTCGCGGAACGGGAAAGGCTGGATCCATCCGGGAAGTGAGGAGGGATGTCATCTGGGGCCCGGGACCTGGGTGCATCACGAATCACGGAACGGGAGACTGGCTGTGATCCGGGATGTGACGGGGTGTGTTGGTTGGTTGGCTTGGTTAGTTGATTGATTGGATTGGTCCGTTGGTTGGATTGTCTGATTGATTTGATTGGTCTGTTGGTTGGACTGTCTGGTTGGTGGCCTTGGTTAGCTGATAGCTTGGTTGGTTGCTTAGCTTGGTCGCGGAACGGGGAAGGCTGGATACTTCCAGGAAGTGAGGAGGTATGTCATCTGGGGTCCGGAACCTGGGTGCCTCACGAATCACGGAACGGGAGACTGGCTGTGATCCGGGATGCGACGGGGTGTGTTGGTTGGTTGATTGTCTGGCTTGGTTGTGTGGTTGATCATCACTCATAACCCATCATCACTCATAACCCATCATCACTCATAACCCATCATCACTCACAACCCGATATCACGCATATTCCATCATAGTCCACCATCACCCATAACGCATCATCACTTAGAATCCATCATCGCTCATAGCCCAACATCACTCGTAGACCATCGTCCCTCATAAATCATCGTCCCTCATAACCCATCATCACTCATAACCCATCATCATTCATACCCAAACATCACTCGTAAACCATCGTCGCTCATGACCCAACATCATTCATAACCCATCATCCATCATCACTCATAACCCATCACCACTCATAGCCCATCACCACTCATATCCTGTCATAACTAATAACCTATCATCACTCATAACCCATCATAACTCATAGCCCATCAAGGCTCACAGCTCATCATCACTCATAGTCCATCACCACTAATAACCCAACATAACCCAAGATCAATCATAGCCCATCATCGTTCATAACCCTTCATCATCCATAGCCCATCATCACTCGTAGCCCATCATAGTTCATAACCCTCCATCATCACTCGTAGCTCATCATCACTCGTAGCCCATCATCATTCATAACCCTTCATCATCCATAGCCCATCATCACTCATAATCCGTCATAACTCATAGCCTATCATCACCACTCAACCCAACATCACTCAGTCCATCGTCACTCATAACCCATCATCACTCATAACCCAACATCACTCATAACCCACCATCACTCATAACCCATCATCACTCATAACCCATCATCACTCATAACCCACCAACACTCATAACCCATCATCACTCACCGCCCATCATCACTCATAACCCGATATCACTGATAACCCAACATCACTCACTGCCCATCATCGCTCATAAGCCTTCATCACTCACAATCCAACATCACTCATAACCCACCATCTCTCATAACCCAACATTAATCACAATGCACTATATCTCATAGTCCACTATCACACATAGACCAGCATCACTCATAACCCACTGTCGCTCGTAACCCAACATTGCTCATAAACCACCATCTCTCATAACCCACTCATAGACCTGCATCACTCATAACCCTTTACCGCTCATAACCCAACATTGCTCATAAAGTCACCATCTCTCATAACTCACCATCAACATCACTCATAAACCACCATCTCTTCTAACCCAACATTACTCATAACCCACTTTTCCAAGTCGTATGAAATACTGTTTTACTGTATCATCATTCAAACAGTGTGTACAGCTAACAACAGTGAAACTTGAATAATTATGATATTTAATATTTTTCCGAACTGTTCACTCAATTGCCTATTGGAGAGCATATCATGAAATCCTAATGGAAATACATTCATAACATAGCTACAATAAAAGATGTATTTCAGAGATACGAGTCAGTATACTGTGCAAGCTGCCATTAAAGCAATACTCGATACTTCACCTCTCGTCCTTCTCTTACATCACCTCTAAATCCTCCCCCCTTCACCCTCCCTCCCTTCTCACCCTTCTGCCTCGTCTTGCCGGCTTCATTTGACTGTCTCAGTTCTTCCTACGGTCTTCATACGCTGTAAATACTCATATGTTTTGTATTCGTACCTTACAAAGGAAACAACAATGTTGTGTGCAATCAGTCACGGAATTATTTCCCTCCTGTATGATTTACACAATCTTTAATTTAAAAGTCGATATTTTGTGTGTGTGTCCGATTTTGGGAGTCGATCAAGCAGCCTCTTGTAGTGTTACGTGTCACACACCGATCACCTCTTATGAAAGGGGATTTTAAAATTACTAGCGTCCACACCTTTTATATATTACATTAATTTTGGCAATCTTGTATAATCTGCCAGTTGATTCATCGAAGAGCGAAACTATCCTTACATGTTATAAGTGATGGCGTGTCAGCAGATATTCAAAGGATCTCTGAGGCTAATTCCTCTCAAATACTGTTCAGTATGATTCCAGTCAGCATACTTGCCTAGAACCCGTAGCACTGACCACTAAAGCTGTTTTCCCTTTTCCTCACACTAAGGTGCTGAACGTCATTCCCCATCTCAGGTCATATGCTTGTCATATCTCTTTACTGTATACTCACACACACACACACACACACACACACACACACACACACACACACACACACACACACACACACACACACACACACACACACACACACACACACACACACACACACACACACACACACACACACACACACACACACACACACACACACACTCACACACACACACACACAAATGAGAACTAAATACTACTTTGTTCGACGTGTGCATATGTCTGTGTGCCTGTCTCGTGTGTGTGTGTGTGTGTGTGTGTGTGTGTGTGTGTGTGTGTGTGTGTCAGTTGGCTGGATGGGTGGGGCTGATGAGGTTGGAGTGGTGGGTTTGGTGGTTCGATGTATCGCCAGGGTGGGTGGGCAGGATGGTTCGTGAGGGTTGGGTGGGTTGGTTGGGTGGGATGTGTGGAGTGGCTTGGGGTGGGTTGTGGGCTATAGGGGTAGATGGGTTGTTGAGTGGATGTGTGGGGTGGGCTGGGTGGTGAGTGGCTAAATCGGTGGGTGGTCGGGGAGTGGTTGGTAAGTTAGGTTTGCATGGGACGACTTTGGTAGACGAGTGGGGTTTGAATGGGTGGGATGTGGGATGTGGGCGTGATTGGGGTTGGGTAAGAAGGGTGTTTGGCCATTTGGATGAAAGGGCTTGTCGGTGATAGAAATGGGTAGAAATAAAGGGTAGGTTCCCAGGGTTGGGTGGGCTGGCTGGGTTGGTGAATCTTCAGGGCTAGGTGGGTGGGTGCGGTGGGTGGATGGATGTGATGGATGGTATTGTTAGGTAAGTAGGGTGGGTGGCATTCGTGGATGTGGAGGATGGGTGGCCGGGGTCGGTGGGCAAGATGGGTGTTCGGCATGTGCGGGCTGAGTGGGTCGCTACGGTGAGTGGGTACGGTGGGTCGCCAGGGAGGCTGAGAAGACTGCGTGGCTGGGGTGCTCTGTGTGGGTGTTTGAGTTGGTGGGTTGGGTGGCTGGATGGCTTCAGGATGGATAGGAGAGTGTGTGGATGTGTTGGGTGGCACTGTTACGTAAGCTTCGTGGGTTGCATTCATGTATGGGTAAGGTGGATGGCAGGGATGGGTGGGTCGCCCAGGTGGCTGGGCAAGGTAAGTGACAGGGTGGGGTCGGTTGGTTGTGTTGGATGGATGAGTGGGTTGGTGGATGAGTACGTAGGTGGATGATGGATAGGTGGTTGAGTGAGTAGATGGATGAGTGGACAGATGGACGAGAGAGAGAGAGTTTCACAACGACTTCGCCCACTAGCAAAATTATCCGCATTGCTTGTTTTCATCCGAGGAAGATTGGTCTCAATTCTTGCTAATTACTCTTTGATGGTTGGCTGTATAATCATTCAGTAGTATGAACAGAAAGTTATAATAAAACTAGTATAGTTATGATATTTAAAATTTTACCGAAATATATTTTATTAAAACTGTTGCCTAATCGATAGCACATCATGGAGTCCTAATGGAAATACGTAACACAGCTGAAATAGAGGGTGTATGTCGAAGTCACGAGTCATTATACTGTGCAAGCTGCTATGAGAAAAATACTGAACGCTTGCACATTTCATCCTCCCCCTTCATGGTCCCCGAACCCTCCCCTCTTTCCCCTTCTCTTTCCCCACCCCTCTGCCTCGCCTTGCAGGCTTCATCTGCCTGTCTCAGCTCTTCCTACAGAATGTCTTCACACGCTTTAAATGCTCCCAAGTTTCCATTCCTGCCCTAGAAAGGGAAGCAACAGTTTTTGTATGCAGTCTCTGGCAGTAATGTTGATTTATACCCTGTTCTGTATGCTCTGCATAATCTTTAATTTATAAGTGGATTTTTTCTTGTGTCCAACTTTGGGCACATACACATGTGTGTGTGTGTGTGCAGTATGAAGTGGGTAGATACAGATGTAGGTATAGAATGGGATACAGGCTTTAGGTATACATTTAATATGATAATTATTTGCTTTATGCAGGAGAAAGGACCAATGGGCATGACTAAATTTTGAAACTTCTCTCACAAAAGAAGGATGGAAAGGTTAGCATCAGCATTAATTAAGTTCAAGATGTTTGGAGAGAGTCTGTGTGAGTGAGGAGCAGAGTAAAAGATCATCATCATCGTCACCATCATCGTCGTCGTCGTCGTCGTTGTCGTCAACATCTGTTCACTGTTGTCCGTATTTCCTTTGATGTGACGAAATGAACATTAGGGTTTGTAACGGTTAATACCTGAATCCCTTGTAGAAATACGCCACTATCATCATCAATATCTTATACAGTAGAGTTTACGAGTCTGCTCACTGTACCGTCTTTATCTTAACCTGGCCTAGATTTTCGTTCTTTTGCACGTACTTCACTCAGGTCTTTGAAGGAAAAAGATATTACTTCGTCTCTGCATCTTTTCTTTAGCACTTCTTCATGATTAGCATCGTATTTTGTTGTTAATCTATCGTTACAACTGAGCACTAAAGATGGAGAAATGGCAGTTTTAGGCCAGGTTAGCGTAAAGGCAGGATTTTGGTGAACGCCACCTTCATGCGTCAGTTTTTCCTTTATTTGGTTGGCATTTGATCTCTTTAATCAATAGACGTCCTCTCTCTCTTTCTCTCTCTCTCTCTCTCTCTCTCTCTCTCCAGGGCGATTTTATGAAGCTTGGAAGATATATATACGGTAGTTGGGGAAACAGATAAATTCATCTTTGACCCTTTCACCACAAAAGCTCTTTCCTAACTGGAATAAATGGCTCTATGGTGTCAAGACTAATATGAAAAAAAAGTGACCATAGTAAAAGAATTAAAAAAAAAAACTTAAAAGCTGGGTATTGATCGGAGAAATTGTGTACCAGGAAAAAAGGAATGTAGCTCCCAAGCGTTTGTGCCTCACTACTAAGTGTATAAAATCATCTGGCATTACCTGGAGAAAATACTGAAGTTGCCCCGATTGTGAAAAAGTTTGTAACACACAGGGTCATACGGAAACAGGGAAACTGAGGAGCTCATACAACCAAGTGAATAAAGCTGAACGGACTTCAAGAAATTTTCAGGAATTCAAAGGAGGATATAAGTAAGTAATATTCTCGGCAAGATAACTGGTATAAGGAAGTTAATTTCTCACAAACAGAAGGTATTGAACTGCTTAGACGGAAGCCTTTTCCCTGTTGTAGAAAGTCGTAGATATTATGCGTTGGCTTAAACCAGACTATCTTTTTTTCAGTAAAAGGAAGTCGTGGCACTGTCTTACTTTAAATACTCTTTTTATACTCGTTTGGTAATCTCCCGTCTTTTATATGCAGGGAAAGAAGGAAGAAAAATCTGTGTGGCTGAAAGGAGCAAAAAGAAACTCTATTACCCTTCCCATGATCCGGACAACTCTAGTTCTCTATTCTTGGTAACCTCAGATCAAACTATAACGCTGCGAGTGGGTCTTAGACTGAGAGTGTTAAGATGGAAGAAGTGTTGTGGCAATGGCTGAACTAAGGTGATGACGATGACTGCCCCTCACTGCTTGATTCGTGATTCCACTTTCCTAAAAGCCTCCGTAGTCAGTACACAAACAATTGCTCTTGTTGTAGTGAAGGCGCTTATTTCTCTTTGGGCAGCACATATCTATTACTGTATTGTTATAAGGCGATTTTATTAACCTGAGTGCTAATACTGATACCAAAAAATCTCATATGGACGGAACAGCTCTAGTATTATGTTCTAGCTAACACCAGACGATTTTAATTTGTGGAGATTGAGTAATAATTTCATGTGTTTACTGTGCTTTTAAAGTGAATATTTTGATGCATTAGTGTTATAGATTATATTGTTAGGGATGTAAGGAAATCCTGTTAAATATGTCAACATGTGGTGCTGAAATTAAAATGCAGTTATAATAGCTCCTTCAATACAATGAAATCATATTTACCCTGTTCTTGCTGTCATAGTCTTCAAATTAGGAGAGTAATTTTGAGCTGAGGAAGTTAAATACAGCGCTCGGTAACAATTTTTTCAAACCAATGATCATCCCAGGATAAAACCCTTTGTGTTGGGGTAACAAGAAAATATATATATATAAAAAAAATGTCACCATACTGAAGGAGATTATGCACCTTGCTTTTGTAACTATTTTTATAGTTATTCAAAGCTTATAACTAGCTTTGAAGAGAGGAATATTGCTGAATGCATTAATAATGGCCTTCATCTTCAGTTCAAGCTTGTTCTTATCTGAATAAATTCATCCGGAAGCAGCAAGAATTAAAAAAAAAATCCTTCAGCTTCAGAGTTTCTAAACTGGCCTATGCGCATGGAGTGCAAAAACTTGGATTGTCACGAGGAACAGCTTGCACAACGATGACGGCTTCTTCCTTTTTTTCTTCCTTCCATCAGGCGATTGTATTGACTGTAGAAGAAGAAGTATGGTAGTGAAAAGAGGTTCATGAAAGCTATATGTAACCCATCGAGTTCGAAAAGTTTGAACTCCCTCTTAGGCCGGATTAGATCGTCTGAAGCTAGCATGAGGACAAAAAATACAACTTTGGAGTGAAGAAATTGATTGATACAGTCCATTCAGAGACAGATTTGTTGTTCAAGAAGAGAGAAAGGGGGGGAGGAGGAGAGGAAGATGACAGTGAAAGGGACAGGGAAAGAGAAAAGAAGAGGGAGGAGGAGGAGGAGGAGGAGGAAAGGGAAGGAGAAGAGAAGAGGGAGAACGAGGAGGAAGTGGAAAATGAGAATAGTCTGGGATAGAAATGTAGGACCCCGGTTGGTAGGCTTTCTTCCATTTCCATAGTAAATCCAGCACATTTGTTCTGGCGGTGGTGCTGTGGGTTTGGCGGACCCGTGAGCTACCAGCTGTGCTCCACTTACTTTTATACGCTTTGACTACTGGGGTGTCATTCTCAGGGGCTTGGTTGTAAAATATTATCTAAAAGTTTACTGTAAATGTGTCCAAAAAAGGGAACTATTACTCCATGTACGTACATTTAAATTTCTTAACTAGTGTAATGTCTTAGGTGAATAGACTTGTCTATATTAAGCCTATATATATATATATATATATATATATATATATATATATATATATATATGTGGATAGATAGATATGAACAAGGTCATTCCTTTCACTACTATGACGTGGCTTTCTTCTCACGCTGCAGCTCCTAAGCAATTACATTCAGCCATTTATGAAATACTTTTTTCTAAAGAGAGAGAGAGAGAGAGGTAAACGTGGTATACAAGCGTAGTTTGTGAATACCTTAATTATTACCTGACAAAAGTGTGTGGTATACACGGACGATTAAAAGATGATAAGAGATCGTCTGTTAAAAACACTGTGAAGGAAGAATAAAAAAGGCAGTCGGGCGGTCAGTGAAGGAAGGAGGTGGTTATCCCGCTTTATATTAATGAGGTTTAATGGGGATATTATTTCACCTGAGAACACTTCCAGGACATGAACGAATGTTCTTGGGCAGCTTACGCTCAAGAGTTTCATAAAAATCTCACGCCTTCATAATGCTCTCTCTCTCTCTCTCTCTCTCTCTCTCTCTCTCTCTCTCTCTCTCCTTCCTATTGGACTCTTGGTCATCTTGCATTCGGGACATTTGTGAAACCTTTGCTATTATACTTAACATCTCAAAGGCTTTCGACCACGTCCGGCACAGACTTTAATATCAAAACAAGCCTTTAATGTTTTTTGTTTTTCTATGTGTCCTTTCATCCCTAGCTTCCTTTAATTTCGAAACTGTCCTCTTATTGTCTCTGCCTTTTTATCTGTGCATTCATCTATGGTTTCCTTTCTGGTCGTTTTGTAGCTGTTGTTGCTGAAGCCTTTTTTCCTCTTCTAAAGCGTCAACATCGCTGCTTCTCAGGGTTCTGTCCTGACACACTCTCTCTTTTACTTCCTTTCATTAATAATCTTCTAAGGTGCGCACCTAGCTGTATCCACTCACACGGTGTTTGCCCCACCATTCACATTTTCATCTGCTTCCCTCTCAGCGTCTATCACAGCAGTTACGCCAACAATCACGAGCTAAAGCTTTGACACACCTGATTTTTAATTATTGTTTCTGATCGGGGTAAGAAAAGCCATTTTATTTTCAGTGCATCAGATCCCAGTTCCTACAGTATTAATACTGTCAAAATTTTCCTCGAATATAAAATTCCATAATACTCAACAATACACAGCTCAGTCCATGATCAACTCTCAACATCCTTGGGGTCTCTTTCTTCCTTCCAAATCCACTTCCCAAACATTGGGTGTGCTAAGCTTACGCGTTCATAACCACTGCACTGCTGTTAACTTTGGACAGAGGTCATAATTGCCCGTCTAGAGTGCACCATTCATGTTGGGGGGGGGGGACTTACCACTTACAGCTCCTACGAACAGGGAGGAAAAAAATAATACTCCTCTTATCACCTCCCCTCTCTTAATGACTCCCAGCATCCTGTGTTCGCCGGAGCGTTGTATCTTTATCTCTTTTCCGTCGCTGTTTCAATTGTCACAGCTATTTAAGTTGTCCGCTTACATCCCTTCTCCATTATGGCGGCCGCTTAGCACCCGTACGACAGCGCAGTCTAGTCCTTTTTCTGTTTAACTGTCCAATGGAAAAGTTAACTGATACACTGCCATTCATAATATGCAGCAGTTTAACTCTGGAACTGTCTTCCTCAGTCTGTAATTTACTCTGTCTGTGATTCCTAGTACTTTAATCGAAAGAACTGATCCTGATTTCGGTTCTCCTATGTTAAGTTTTCCTGGAAAGAACAACGATTTTCCAGGCTTGTAATATTTGGTGACTTCTTTGCATAACACACACACACACACACACACACACACACACACACACACACACACACACACACACACACACACACACACACACACACACACACACACACACACACACACACACACACACACACACACACACACACACACACACACACACACACACACACACACACACACACACACACACACACACACACACACACACACACACACACCTGTGAAGCCCAGCTCATCCATCCCCTTTAGCGATCAATGGGGAGATTGGCCACGAGACACCCCCATAACCCCATTCCTAACCTCCTTTCCCCCTTACCTCCTCTCTGTCTCTCTCTCTCTCTCTCTCTCTCTCCCTCCCTCCTTTACTTTGGCCCACTCTACCCCTCACCTGCATAAATATCTGTCCTACATCTTCTTCCCCCAATCATCCCATATACTGTACAGTGACACACACACACACACACACACACACACACACACACACACACACACCTTCAAGTTCCTTTCCTACTACCACACTTAATTACCTTCGGTCCCCTCACGTCATAGCTCCTGGCTTATACCATCACGCCTCGGGCCCACCGTACCCTTGGCTAACCCATTTTATTGGCCCCACCCTTCATCCTCTGGCCTGTCTCGCTTTTAAGTCGTCCTCCTCTCTCCTTTCGAACCCGTTTCGTCTTTCACATCTCCCTTTCCCTTCTCAGTCTTTTTTAGCTCAGCTTTTGAGGCGTAGCAGACTCATTAAAGTATCATCATTTTTTCCTTAATTAGAAAGGAGTCATGTTCCGTCCATCATCATATTATTTCACTCTCACTATCCTTGTCTCATCTGTTCCTCTACTCTCGGCAGATTTCCTGGTTTTTCTCATCTATGGTTCACCTTTCCTCAAATTACTTGCATTCATAGTTATCTACTTTTCTCAACATCCTCCCATTCTTTGGTTCGCTCCATGTCCGGTCCATTCCTGTTTGACGTCACTTCACAACATTTGACCCATACCTTGGTCCACTCTGTCAGTGACCCAGATCTATATTTGTATTCTTGCCCCACACCTAATATTCCAACCTTCCATTGTCCTCCCTCGACATACCTCGTCTCCAATAAACCAACCCCTTTGATCAGTTTCTTTTCGCTTCACTTTAGGCTTCTTTTCATCCCCTCGTTTTCTCTCACCATAATCCATCTTTCTTGTACCCCATCCATCTGCTGTTACCTTATCCCATATCTTGTCTCCTGTTTACCCCTCCGTCGATCAGTTCCCTGTGCTTTTCCGTTTCTGTTGGCTCCTTTTCTCTTTAAGTCATCTATCTTTGTAACCCATCCTTCTTTTGTTCTCTTATCTCGTTTCCTGTGAACCCCTTCCTAGGCCAGTATCTTGCTAGTTTCGCTTCTCTTTGGGTGCTGTTCTCCTATTCTCCCCTCCCTTTGTTAACAACTCCACCGGCCTTTGTCCTGCCTCTCCCATGGCCCACCTTCACTACTTGTCTCCCGCCCTCGCTTTTCTCCCCACTTGTTCACTCCTTTCCTCACACACACACACACACACACACACACACACACACACACCTGTAGAGCCCAGCGCGTCCATCCCCTTTAGCGATCAATGGGGAGGTGGGCCATTAGATATCCCAACCCCCGTAACTCCATACCTAACCTGCAGGCTTATCGCACCAGACCTCCCCTGTCTTGCCCATTTACCGTCTTCATACCGTCTTGCTTTGTTCAGCTGGTATATATTCATTTTCTTTGTCTTTTCTTACTCATAAGTTATTCCATCATTCCTTATATTGTTCTGTATCTTCATCTGCCCTCATGTCCTTCGATCTCCTCCCTTCCGTTTGTATTCTCATTTTTCAGTTTGTTCTTCGTTCTTTTATTATTTGGTATTTTCCTGTCTTATTTCTTCATTCCCTCCCATTTCACTTCTGTTCATAACCTTACCTCCTTCTCGGCAGTAAATTCATCTTCTCGCTTTCCTTTCCTCTTCCTTCATGCCTTCGCGATATTCTTTTTTTAAATTTCTATTATGATTTCAGCTTCAGTGGACTTTTATAGCTATGCATACTTTTTTCTTCTCTTATCATCTTCGAGAATTTGCGTCATGGTATCTTTTTTTTTTGGGGGGGGGGGGCTAGCAAATTACCTAATCCCTTCACCCTGAGGACGCCTTACAGATATGTTCTATGTAATTTATATGCTATTTATTTTAATCTACATTTTTCAAACTAGAGGGATTAGATACAGCCTTCTTCACTGTTACATTGATATCTTAAAACGAATAAAATAACTGTCATGTGGCGTCAAGAATAAACTACAAAAATACTTTATATGATTGAAGGGAAATGGAACGTTGATTGTTTATGATAAAGTCGCTGGCAGTCGTTCATATAGATGTCCCTGTATTATGTTCTCCTTTCCTGCTATCTTCCTACTTCATTCTGTCAATTTCCATCCCTCTCTTGCTCGGTAAATTTTATCATCTTACTTTCATGCCTCTCTGAGTGTTACCTACATCTCTTCCCTGCTCATAGAGTTTCCCGCCCCTATCACCCACAGTTTTCTTTATTTCCCTCCCTTGCTCTCAGGAATTTTCTCCACTTCCCTCTCCTCCACACCAAGTTTTTTATTTCCTACTTCCTGCCTCTCTCTCCATGTTTTCCTTGCTTCTTTCCCCTGTTCTCCAGTATTTTCCCGACTTCCATCCTCAGCCCCTCTAAGTTTTATTACTTCTTTTCCCTGATATCCAAATTTTTCTTACTTTTTTCTCTACCAACACATTTTCCTCTACATCTTTCCCCAACTTTCTAAGTTTTCGCATCTTTCCTATCCTGCCTACGTGTTTCCTCCACACCCCTACCCTGTCTTCCAAGTTTCCCGTACATTTCTACCTTGCCCACCAAACTTTGCCTAACGCATTTCTTCTTCCTACCATTCTTTTTTTCCTTCACAGCCGTCAATATGTTCTTTCTGTCTTCCTTTTAGCCTCCTTTAGTTCATCTCACTCTTTATCCTTTATAGATTCCTCTCCTTCTTATCGCATCTGCCCACTTCCTTCCTCTGCCACCAGTTTCTACCCCTACTCTCATCCATCCCATGTGTCATAATTACTCAAGCCTGTATGACCTAGGTAGGTTCAAATAACCCTGTCTTCTTATCCCCTACTGTGTATCATTTTCTCTTGGCTAACACTACCTTACCCTAACCCCATCCCCTTCATCATGCTCTTTCCCACCCCTAACTGTCCTGCCTCTCCCACTCCCTTGCTCTCTCCTTCCCCATCCAGTCCTCACCCACTCCCAACCTTTGCTCTCTCCTTCCCCATCCAGTCCTCACCCACTCCTAACCCTTGCTCTCTCCTTCCCCATCCAGTCCTCACCCACTCCCAACCTTTGCTCTCTCCTTCCCCATCCAGTCCTCACCCACTCCTAACCCTTGCTCTCTCCTTCCCCATCCAGTCCTCACCCACTCCCAACCTTTGCTGTCTCCTGCCTCATCCAGTCCTCACCCACTCCTAACCCTTGCTCTCTCCTTCCTCATCCAGTCCTCTCTTTTTTACTCTGCCCCATCCTTCCCTTACCCACCTTGACCCTCTCAATCGTACCGTTTTTTCTCTCTCCCTCATTTATACCCATCTCCCTAATCTTGCTATATCACCACCATACCCTTTCCTACCCAGTCCGTCCTCTTCAATCTTGTCGTTTCTCTCCTCCTCCTCATCCAGTCGTTCCTCCTCAAGCGTCCTCTCCCCATCCTTCTCCTCCCTCAACCAAGCTTACTCCCCCAGTGTTGCTATTTTCACCTCCCTTCCCCTTCCTCCGTTACCTTTTCAATAATGCTGCCTCCCCCACTTTACCACACTTACCTCTACCTCTCTTTCTTCCCCTATCTGACATTTCCCCATCTGTTCCTATCCAGTCCAGTCTTTCCCTGTTCTCTTACTTCCAGAACTACCCTTGTCCTCTCACTCTTACTTTCTCCTATCCTTCCACACCCACTCCTACCTCCCAGATCTTACTCTTTCTCCCACGCTACCTCACCTACCCTTACCATTCCAGTCTTACCATCTCCCAACATAACACTTTCCGACCGATTTCTCCCCCTCTTGTCTTGCCGTTTCCTCACTCTCTCTCTTTTTCCCTGGATAGACGTTACAAGTGGAGTGTCACAGGGCTCAGTATTAGGTCCTATTCAGTTTTAAATATACATATAAGTTCTTAATGAAGGATTATTTTGAAAGATTTATAAATTTCCCGAAGATACTAAAATAGGTACTAAAGCAGACACAATATTGCAGGCGCAGACAATTCAGAGACATCTTGATCAACTCTTTCAGTGAGCCCAAAGATGGCAATGGACTTCAGTAATAGTACATATAAAGTGCTAAACGTTGACAGAAAAAATGTAAGTCTTAGTTATATCATGAATAACGTTTAGTTTGATAGTGTAAAGCTTGACAATATTATTAAATGTAAAATGCTAAACTTTGGCAGGAAAAATGTAAGTCTTAGGTAAAACACGAATAACGTTCAGTTTAATAGTGTAAAGCATGAAAAAGAACTTAGGGATTAAAATAAAAATCGGTCAGAAACCAAGAAAACGGTGTATAGAGGCTGTTACAAAAGCCAGTAAAATTATTGGATTCAAAATTGAGTATTCAAATATAATTCCGAAAATATCGTCCTCACTTCCTGTAAATCCTCAATACGCCGGCACTTGGAGTTCTGAGTCCAGTTCTAGCCACCTTATTACAGAAAAAGATATGGAGAAACTTGAGAGTGTACAGCGACGGGTGACAAAAATGATACCTAGGGTGATAAATAAACCATATGAGGAACGACTAGAAGTGATGAATCTGTTTATCTTTACCAAGCTCAGACTGCGAGGGGATTTAATTCAAGTATACAGTCTTCAAAGGACATGATAATATGGCTCTAAATTAATGCTTCCCGGTAGGTCGGTCGATTTATACTAGAGGCATTGGACATAAAATAGTTGGTAAGCGCTTCTACTCACATGAAGCTAAACACTTCTTCAATAGGGTTGTAAATATTTATGGGACAAGTTGCCTCCTTATGTGGTTAACTGTGATACGTTACTGACATCTTAAAACCACCTGGATAAGTATTTGTCTTCTACAGTAATTCTCAGCTAAATGTGTTCACTTCTGAGTAATTGATTTATGAATTAAGATGTCTTGAAGTTCAAACATGGAGGACTTACCAGTAACCACAGAACAACACTTTGTGCCATAAGCTAGCTAGATGTGTTTCCCATGCAGGTTAAATAGTGTAGAATATGATTTCCTTTCATTCTTTCCCTAGAAGATTTCATGACAGCTTTTCTGTGCTGCATGGTGTTCCTTCTCACTATTTCCTGCTGGCTTCGGCTGGAGGGTTTGGTGGGTAGGGAGAACGTTCCAACTTTTCTATCCGTGTCTTTGGCAGAATAGTTATGTTAGTTATAACCTTTCCTGTAACAAGCTGCTTCAAAAGGACCAGCTGGTTCAATCCTGTTTGTTTTTATTTTGTACTGCCACTCCCCAGTCTCCCATTCTCCCATTCAGCACAACGAAGGTCATTTCATCATCCCTTCACCACCCACCTAAGTCATCCCAATCTTCTTCTCTCTCCACATTCCTACCTCCTAAACTTTTACTTTGCCCCAACCTTACTCTTCCACAACCATCAGTATTTCCTTGTCTTGTTCCATCCCTTCCACCCTTCCTTAACAAGTCCTAGCACATGAATCGTACTCTTTCCCATAATTGTACTCTTCCTCATCCTCCCTTTTTCTTCCAGTCTCACTCGTCTCCCAGCCTCTCCATACCCACACGCTTCTACCCCTTCAGTCTTATTCGGTCCCCATCCTTCCCTCACCCACCCGTAGCTCTCCAATCCTCCCCTTTCCCCACCAAACCCTGGCTCCCAAATTTTACGCTCTCCCTTAACATTACCCTCTCCTACCCTGCCCTCTTCCGATAATCTCGTATGTCTTTGTTCTGCTGGAAGCTGCTTGGTTTTACCCCTCTTTGCCTATACACACTTCACCTCTTCCATCCCCCAAGTTAAGTCCCCACTCATACTTCTCTCTCTTACCTCTCTTCATTCTCTTCTCTTATCTTTCTCTCTCCCTTCCCATTTTTGACCATCCATCTTCCTTTCTTCTGCCCATCACTCCCTTTCTCTCTCTTACCTCCCCTTCTACCCTTACTCCTCCATTCTCCTCTTCCTTCCCTTACCTCTCTCTTCCCCTCATTTTCATTCACTCTAGTCCCTCCACTCACACTCCGTTTCCTACTTGTCCTCTCTCTCCCTCGCACATCTCACTTCTCTTCCTTTTGCTTCATTTCCTCCATTCGCTCATGTTTCTCTCTTGTCTGTCTCCCCTATCTCTCTTATATCTCTCCTCCTCCTCCTTACCTTTTCTTCTCCAATAGCTTTCTCCTCCTCACGTGTATCCTCTCTTCCCTCTCTTATCTCTCTCTCTTTCACTTCCCTATCCCTCCCATACCTTTCTCCTCCCCTCCCTTATTTCTCTCCCCTCCTCCCTTATCTCTCTCCTCTTCTCCCTTAACTCTCTCCTCTCCTTCCTCACGTCTCTCCTCTCCTCTTTTATCTCTATCCTCTCCTCCCTTACGTATCTCCTCACCTCCCTTCCCTCTCCCCTCCCCTCGTTTACCTCTCTCCTCCTTCTTTACCTCTCCCCTCCTCTCCCTTACCTCTCTCCTTCCCTCCCTTACCCCTTCCTTACGTCTCTGTCCGCTGTCCTCAAAGGTACAAAAGAAAGCAAACAGCATCAAACCTCTTGGCCCCTTCGTGGCTGTTTGTCATAGGGAAGATTACAACTAAGAAAACTACTCTATCACTTAAAAACAAGAACAGAAAAGCAGGAAGGCTTCCCTCTCGCCCACCAAACCCTCTATCTGAAGCTGGCAGGAAACAGTGGTAAGGACCACCATGCAGCGCTGAAAAGCTGTCCTGGAAATTCCATAGGAAAGAGGGAAAGGAAATCTTATTATATACTATCCACCTGGAATGGAAAGCAACATTAAGTCAACAATATTTATCGATGTTGATCTGCCGTTGTATCCTCTGGTCTCTGAAAAAATATGTTACATATATTACAGAGATGTATTATTCAGGAGTGAATATACTTAGGTGGGGGTTTAAAGGTTCGAAATGTATCTCAGTTTACTACATTAGAGGGTATTTGGTTCCATATATATACAACTGTTAAAGAAGAAATACGCAGTTTCGTGTGACTGAAATCGTTTACCGATTTTTGTGTCCATTACCTCAGTATAAATCGAGCAATCACATTTTTTTTTTTTTTAATGCAAAGAAGAAGGAATCAAAGGTCAGGAGCCGGCAAACCGTTCCTTCCAAGAAAAAAACAAAAACATTACAAAAGAGAGCTAAATTCAAGATTCGATCATTACGAGATGCCTGGACACAATGCATTTGAAAGTATGGAGATCATAGGAATTAGGATATCCAGACAGAGGGAGACAGTCCCAGAGTTGACCTTTTTCATAAATGAAGGACTGGGAGTAACGGTTAACTCTTGCATTAGAGAGTTGGACAGAAATAGGATGAGATTAGAGTTTGTTGCTAGACGGGTGGTACACGCCCGTCTAGCAACAAATTCTCATCCCTTTTCTGTAAATTTTTTAGCCGTATTGTCCTGTCCTTTGAATACTTGAATCTCCTCATAACCTACTTTTAGTTAGGGTAAAAGAATTCAAGGCTTCTAAACGCTCCTAGCATGGTTTGTTTCTTAATCTATGTATCATCTTTGACAACCTTCGTTGTACTCTCTCATGTTTATTTATTTATTTATTTATTTATTGTGATAAGGCGACCAGAATTGAACACAATACCCTAAGTATAGGTGTACAAGAGAATTATACAAGGTGAAGATGATATTTTCCGATATATATTCGAATGTTAAACTAATGAATCTGATTAGTTTGTTGGCTTTCTTGACAGCCTCCGTACACTGTTTGCTTGGTCTAAGATCATTTGATACTATAATTCCTATGTATTTTTCATGACCAAAATTATCTATTCGAATATTGTTCACAGTGTAGCTGCTTTCTAAATTTCTTTTTCCCATGTTTAGAACTTCGTTTGGGCCCAATTAAAAAGGATATCGAGGTCACTCTGAAATGTTTGCCTCTGTAAAGATGCGTCTGCTCTGTTGCCAACTTTAATACTATCAGCAAATTGAATATAGTACAGAATAAATCCTCATATGATTTATATACCATATATTAAAATCAAAATAGGACTCAAATTGAGTCCTATAGCAATCAGCTTGTAATATCTTTCCAGTCTGATTCTTTATCACTTATTATGCGTATGGCTCCCTGTTTACATTCTGTAAACCAATTATTGATCAACCCCAGCACACTTCCTCTGAACCCATGCGCTTTCAGTTTCAGAAATAGTCTTTTATGGGAAGCCGTATCGAGTGCTTCCTGAAAATTGAGACAGACAATGCCAACGGATCTGGTCTCATCACATATACTGAATACTGTATACCATAAAAGAAATCCAAGAGACTCGTACGGCAAGAGTGATTATTCCGACATCCGTTTTGTAAATCTCTGACGAGATCATTTCTACGGTCTTTACAAACTTGTCTTTGGTAACTGTTTCCAAGAACTTGCACATACCACTGAAGTTAAACTTATTGGTCAATAATTTTCTGGTTGCGATTTGTTGCCTTTTTTTATACCGGAATTACATTTGTTAGCCTCCACTCATGGATCACCTTACTATTTCTTAGTGATTGTCTGGATGGCCCCGCTAATAGCTTAGAGATTTCATTCACTGCTTGCTGGAGGACGCGTGGAGATATTTTATCTGGCCTCGGGGTTTTATTCACTTTCAGTCTATCAGTTTATCCCTCCCTACCTGCCTGAACTCCACCTCTCCTCCTCCCTACCTCCCTCCACGCCACCTTTCCTCCCCCTACCTGCCTCCACTCCACCTACAGTACCTCCCTGCCTACACTTCACTTCCCACACCCTCCTTCCTTTCCTTCACATACCTTCCTGGCTACACTTCACGTTTCTCCCTCCTTCCCTGTCTACACTCCACCCACCTCCCTGCCAACACTTCACTTTACCTCCCCTTCCCTGCCAACACTTCACTTTACCTCCCCTTCCCTGCCTACACTTCACTTTACCTCCCCTCCCCTGCCAACACTTCACTTTACCTCCCCTCCCCTGCCAACACTTCACTTTACCTCCCTTTCCCTGCCAACACTTCACTTTACCTCCCCTTCCCTGCCTACACTTCATTTTACCTCCCCTTCCCTGCCTACACTTCACTTTACCTCCCCTTCCCTGCCTACACTTCACTTTACCTCCCCTTCCCTGCCAACACTTCACTTTACCTCCCCTTCCCTGCCAACACTTCACTTTACCTCCCCTTCCCTGCCAACACTTCACTTTACCTCCCCTTCCCTGCCAACACTTCACTTTACCTCCCCTTCCCTGCCTACACTTCACTTTACCTCCCCTCCCCTGCCAACACTTCACTTTACCTCCCCTTCCCTGCCTACACTTCACTTTACCTCCCCTCCCCTGCCAACACTTCACCTCTCTCCCTTTTAACCTAACTCCACTCCACTTCCCTCTCTGCCTACACTCCACTTTTCTCCATCCTTCCATGCTTTCCACTCTACCTACCTCCTTGCCTCCCCTTCATTTTCCTCCCTCCTTCCGTGCCTACACTTTTCCTACCTCCCGGCCTCAAACTCACCTTTCTTCCTCCCTCTCTGACTGCACTTCACCCCTTTCCCTCTGACCCTTCCTCCTCTACACCTGTCTCCCTGCCTACACTTCATCAGTCTCCCTCCCTACCATACTCAATACTATTTAACTTCCTGCCACTCTTCTCCCTCCTTCTCTGCCTCCACTCCATCTACCACCCTGCCTACACTTCACTTCCTCCCTCCTTCCTTTCCTACCCTTCACCTTCCACCCTGTCCCCACTTCATCCCACTCAGTCTCCTAATCACCTCCTTCCCTTCATCCCTCCATGCAGCCATCCACTTCATTGCCTTACCTTTCCCCTCCCTCCTTCCTCCCCTCCGGCCTTCCATCCATCCACTTTACCTCTACCTCTCTCCCATGTTCCCCCATCTCCCTCCACCCTCCTTCCCTCCCTCTCTCGCTCCCTCCACATACCCTCCCCCCACCCGCCTCTCCTCCATCCCCTTTAAAGCCTCTTCACTATTTTATCGTCACTTGTGTGTTTCTTGGCCGCCCCGCTGTGTCTCTGTCCTCGCCACCATCATGTGCTCTGCTCTGTCACACTGCCCTCACCACCGCTCTTACTGGCATGTGTTCTCCTGGCCTTAGCGGGCTCTTTAACACCTTCATTACGATGACGTCTTCTCATTATTTTATATCTCAAGGCGATTTTATTCAGCCAGGAAGATTTGGAAACTAGTGGGGTTAGATGTAGGCTTCGTTAACTCTTTTCACTACTGGTGGGGTTAGATGTAGGCTTCATTAACTCTTTTCACTACTGGTGGGGTTAGATGTAGGCTTCATTAACTCTTTTCACTACTGGTGGGGTTAGATGTAGGCTTCATTAACTCTTTTCACTACTGGTGGGGTTAGATGTAGGCTTCATTAACTCTTTTCACTACTGGTGGGGTTAGATGTAGGCTTCATTAACTCTTTTCACTACTGGTGGGGTTAGATGTAGGCTTCATTAACTCTTTTCACTACTGGTGGGGTTAGATGTAGGCTTCATTAACTCTTTTCACTACTGGTGGGGTTAGATGTAGGCTTCATTAACTCTTTTCACTACTGGTGGGGTTAGATGTAGGCTTCATTAACTCTTTTCACTACTGGTGGGGTTAGATGTAGGCTTCATTAACTCTTTTCACTACTGGTGGGGTTAGATGTAGGCTTCATTAACTCTTTTCACTACTGGTGGAGTTAGATGTAGGCTTCACTAACCCTCTTCACCTCCGGATAGCCTATTGCCTTCCTAATTTCAATGATAATCGTCTAGTAGTAGCAAGGATAACCGGGAAATGACGTCCTTGTTCTGAATGGGTTTATAGAGTGCTCTGTACTTATTAATCCTTCGAAGCTTAAGTTGTGTATAAGATTACTTGCATATACTGTTGTCTTCACTCATACAGCTGCCAAACACTTCTTAGTCAAATTAGCGTTAATACCGGTGCTGAACTAACGAAATTCGAAAAACAAGTCGGTCTATGATAATATTCAGTAGCTATGAAGGCTTGCTTGGTTGTACAAATTAGATAGGATCTTTAATAAACACGATCCAGTGTCTCATCCTCACCATTATGTCTGTAGATGAATCCTTACGACCTCGTCACACTAAGATCCGAACCTGACATAATTCCGTATTCTAGGTGGTATAGGACGCGTCGCAGCACGACTGTCATATTAGTGTACACTTATAATACCTTCTATGCTCCTTATATCGTTAGGCTAAGTGTCCAGAATTTTTGAGTACGGAAGAGGTATTACTATTTCTCCCATATTCTCCTACAGATAGTTCTGCGGTGTTAGTCGCAGTAAAAAATGGGATAAGAACATCAGTTTCATTAGGTCACTTTCTGGACACTCCATTTCTTAACTTCAGGAATGGTGCAGATAACAGTGACAAACTCTGTGCCAAGAATGTAGCACAGTGACACCAGATCTTCTTGCTTCAAGTTTCCCTTGGCCTACACGATCGGACTATCTGCGTCATAACACGTTCAGTTCCAAGCTCACTGTGTCGACGGCCTTAACCCCTAAAAGCGTTAGCCCCGAGAGGATGGGATAAAAACCTCTTAGCGGAATTAAGTTGCCTGATGGAAACGGGAAAAACTCGGTGAAGATTTTCATGTCTTGAGGTGATCTGAAGAAAACACAATAAGGTTTGTCAAAATATCTGAGGATGTACTTACTGAAATCTGAACCCGAGCCCACCATGAAGCAGATCTGGCTTATTTCACTGGGCCACACGGGCTGTTTTATTACTTTGTTCTTATATCTACACAGGTTTGTATTCAAATTAGAGAAACTTTTCGAAACAGAGGAGCTGGATGTCGCCTACAATAACCCCTTTACAGAGATACAATTGTCGTATGCTGAATAAAATCGTCTGGTAGTTGCAAGAATAACCAGAATAATGCATCCCCGGACTGAAGGTTTCTGAATCCCCTGAGAAACTGTCTGGATCCAGCTCTTTTGATCTGCACATTGTTGGCCTAGAATGCTTGGTAAGGAGGTGGGGACGGCTTTATTGGGCCAAGACGTTCCAGACAGTTATGGGGTATAGTGACATATAATGCTATTCAGAGCAAGTGACTGGTCATTCCCGCTGCAGATAGGAAGGTGAGACTTTTCGAGGGTTTGATGATGGCAGGCCCCTTCTTTTTATACAGTCCCTCCTAAGTTGAATACTCGTACATTCCTCTGGATGTAGCAAGAATACTGTATACAAGCAGAATAAGTTAACTGTTTCAAGGGCTGGTTTACATGCATTGATATGTCGATAATTATCATTATTTTTTGCTATTCCATCTGTGAGTGGCGGCAGTTTTAGCGTTGTATTTGCAGAATATTCTTATTGCTTCATTCACTACGATGACAATTATAGTTTTATTTAGGCTATCATACGATTTCAGAAGAACATCCATTAGTGAGGGAGATAATCAGCACTATCTAATCCGTTAAGCTCGAGAAGTCTCTCCACAATTGAGTTTAAATTATCCGGTGGAGGCAAAAATAAATTGAAACTCACTTTTTGACCGCACCTCAGAGGTTATTCTGTCTTCTTTCCAAACGGCAGAGTATTGCTTAACCTATCTATCTATCTATCTATTGCCAGACGCCTCAATCCCGTTTGGGGTGGCCACAAACAAATCGCCTCCAAGTCGCCCTGTCCCCCGCCATTTCACTCCCCTGCTCCCAACTCACACCCCCCTCTCTCATATACCTCTCCACCCCATCTCTCCATCTCATCCTCGGCCTCCCCCTCCCTCTTTCCCCCTCCACCTCACTCACATACACTCTCTTCGTCAGTCTTTGACCCTCCATCCTCTCCACATGGCCAAACCACCTCAGTGTGTTCCTCATAACGCTTCCTATCACATCCACATCAACACCACAACGCTCCTTTATATCCTCATTCGTCAGCCTGTCTCTCCATGTGACTCCACAGGCTCCTCTTAAATAACTCATTTCCACGGCTCTCACTCTTGACTTGTGTCCTTCCAACAACGTCCAAGCTTCACTTCCGTACGTAAGAGTTGGTATCACAATACTGTCATGTAGTAACTTTTTCACTTCCATGCTCACTTCCCTGTTTCTTATCACTGCTTTCAAAGAACCAGCAACCTTTCTTCCCTGCTGTACCCTTTCAAGCACTTCACCCTCCAAACCTCCATCCTTACTCATCACACTACCCAAGTACTTAAACGTACTCACATTTTCCAATTCCTCACCATCCAACCTCGCTGTACATTCACTGACTTCACCTCTCTCAAAGACCATCACTTTACTCTTCCCTACATTCACCTTTAGATTCCGTTTCTTACACACTCTCTCAAACTCATCCACCAAGCCTTGCAGCTCCCCTTCGTCTTCACTCAACAACACAGTATCATCTGCAAACAACAGTACAGGGAGTTTCCAAACACTATCCTCTCTCACCAGGGCCACTCCAACATCCACTACCCTACCTTGTACCTCTTTTATTACCCCATCCATGTACAGATTGAACAACCATGGAGACATGACACATCCCTGTTTCAACCCAACTTTCAAAGAGAAAAATTCACTTAGTTCACCATCCACACGCACTGCAGCCTTCACACCATCGTACATACTCTTCACAGCATTCAACAACTTCCCATCTATTCCATATACTCTTAACACTTTCCACAATCCTAGTCTATCCCCTTCAGCCTAATGACGTGTCTTTTATTCTTGCTGCCACCAGGCGGTACAATGTCACTTAGAGAAGACTTTATCTAACCATCCAGGTTTACAAGGCTGTCCAGAACTCAATGAATTATCTGGAGACGGCAAGACTTTAAGCTAGTGCACATGATAAAAAATATTCTGTAAACAGGTAATCGATTATTTTAGAGTGAGCGTTGTTGCTGTTTGCGTGTTGTTCCTAAGGCAAACAGATGAGAATGATATTTTATTTCATGTAATGTATAAACTTTATGATTTACAAAGCATTGATAATGGCAGCAGACATACACATAAATGGGAAGTGGCTGGAGAACATTTTCAGATGGTTCGTCCAGTTTTTCAAAACGCAAAGGCGGGAAAATGTAAAGTCCATTTTTTGATCACGTGTTTAACGTTGGAGTGAAAGTATACCCATTAACCCCGATGACCTGTTTTGTATAATATTACTGGCACCAGACAATCCTGCTCAGATTAGGGTAGTTCTTCGTAATGAAGGGATTAGATATAGCCTAAGACCCTAAGTTTAAAGAAAAAAGACTTGCTGAATAAAATCGTCTGCCGGTGATGGAAGGAGTTAATTGTTTCACCTCAAGAATGTCACGCGCGCGTGCGTGCGTGCGTGCGTGTGTGTGTGTGTGTGTGTGTGTGTGTGTGTGTGTGTGTGTGTGTGTGTGTGTGTGTGTGTGTGTGTGTGTGTGTGTGTGTGTGCGCGTGCGTGCGTGCGTGCGTGCGTGCGTGCGTGTGTGTGTGTGTGTGTGTGTGTGTGTGTGTGTGTGTGTGTGTGTGTGTAAATTATACTTGCCGCCACCAAGCATATTTGTATTTAGCAAGGGAAATCCTAATAGAAATGAAGGTACTAATGAAGACTGCATCTAAACCCTGCAGTCCAAGAGTCCATCCTAACCTCAGTAAAATCGTTGGGAGATAACATGAACTAATTAGTCATGGCGTCCTCGTGCAGAAGTTGTAAATAACTAATGACCTGCTGTGTCCGGTGCCCTCCTTTCATCTTTTAACTCCTTCATTACGTTGACGCCTTTTTAAAAATTGATTCAGATTGGCACGAGACGATTTCGGTCAGCTTAATAAAGAGGTCCTGTAATGAAGAGCTTAACCTACCTATAAATCCATTTTTGTCACTCGGTCCATCTATAGGCTACCTTCTGTCTATCTGTCTATTTATCTATCCAGTTATTTATCTGTTTATATCTAGCCTACATCCATTCATCCATTCATCTCTTCATCTGTTTGCCTATTCATCGTGAGACTCATTATTCCCGTTAGTGGTTAGCACAAACGAATTACCTCCACGGCATCCTGTCCTCTGCCATCTACCTGCCCTGTCTCCAACTCACTTCCCTCTCCTTCGTACACCTCTCCACCCCACACCTCCATCCCATTCTCGGTTCCCCCTCGCTCCTTCCTCCTCCCTCCTTTAATGAAGGATACAAGCTAACCCCTCCTCTCCAGTTGGGAAAGTTCATAGAGCTTCATAAAGTCACTTGGAGAGAGCAAGAATAATATACTTAAGACAGACTAAAAAGGGTAACATACATACAGACGCAGGAACGAACACACACACACACACACACACACACACACACACACACACACACACACACACACACACACACACACACACACACACACACACACACACACACAGAGCGTCCCCTACACTCCTCTACAAATAATTATGCTCCATTTATCATCAGGCAGGTATCATTTGTTACCTGTCTACCGGTAATTCACGTGGGACAGTACTCCTATATCCTTCAATAAATGTTTCACTGTTTATCCCTTTTTATATGAACTTTGGTTTGGTAATTTTTCCTTACCTGCTTTGAGTTATCATGCATTTTGTAGGTTTGTCAGCCCTTTAGAGAAGTGTGTGTGTGTGTGTGTGTGTGTGTGTGTGTGTGTGTGTGTTTCGTTTTTTCTCGCTACCTTCGGAAGATTTTTCTTTAGCTCAGGGAAAACCTTTTGCACTGGTGTGGGTAATGAAGGTCTTACTTCCACAATTCATAATGTCTTTCGAATGCGGAGTATTATCATCTGGCAGTAGCAAGAATGAAGTATAAGACGTCATCTCAGTGGGGGGCTTAAAAATAATCTTCATTGATCTTACAGTAATTTCATTTTCACGTTTTCGTTTCCGTTTTCGAAATATGTGGGTGATGGTATCTATTTTTGTAAGCTTTTAAAAGACTTATATATTTTACTGTTACCCGAGCAATTTATTCAGTTTAAGAGAGCACCCTACCAGTAAAGTAGTAAAGTAAAGCCACATCTAACCCAACCAGTTCAAAAAGCCTTTAAATAGATGAATGAGATCTTCTCCAGAAAGCAAGGATGTAAACTGATGGACGGACACACACATTTAAGTATCTTCCCAATGTTTGACGAGTACAGTGGGAAAATCGAGTAATTTGAAACACGCACTAATAGCGACAGGGTTTTCATTGTATATCGCCAGTTATACATTTTCTTTGGGCTGTAGGCTACGTTATGGCATTAAGTGAGTTGAACAAGTGTAATGATATAAAATGGATCTGATTCGTGAATACCGTAACTCGCACATATCATCTCATTGTCTATCTCTCCGTCTGTCCGTCTGTGTCAGCATGGATTTACGCACCGTATAACATCCTGTGAAAATTTTCTCTCTCTCTCTCTCTCTCTCTCTCTCTCTCTCTCATCATGGATTTATTCACTGGCCTACCTCCTGCTGGCCCATTGTTATATTCTGAAGGAAATAACAAAAGAGAAATGTTCTTTTGTAATGTATTTTTTCCATTGTGTGTTTCATCGCTTTGGTGTGGTGGGAGTGAAGCCGTATTTGCATTACAGAGAGAGAGAGAGAGAGAGAGGAGAGCTATTTTTCTCATCACCTCCTCTCTCTCTCTCTCTCTCTCTTTCTTTCATCACCTGCCTCACGTTCACTCTGCTGTTCAGTCTCATTTGCCAATCTTTTTTCTACTTACGAGGTATTATTCAGACTGAAGGGCTTAGGTACAGCCTCTTTAACTCCTATATGGGAAGTCTTACCGAAGTGTAATATACTTGCATGAAGGAAGAATTAATACAATGCACAATAAGGCATCGTAGTGAGGGAATTACATACAAATTTTGTTATAACAGATTTCACTGCCTTTCCATGAGTTGCATCGAAAAGCCATAAAACTGCTTACACTCATTCCATGAAACCAGTATTGAATGAGATCGCCATACTATTTTTTTTTTTTTTTTTTTTTTTTTTTTTTTTTTTTCCAGATAATACCGATTGGTATCAGTGCCGAAGCGTTGACAGTTAATTTCTATTCAGAGGGGAATAAAGTGAAGTTCCCGGTATGCACAGAAGTTACAACTATCGAAGAAGTATGACCACAGCTTAGCAAAATGTTCCCTATACCAAATAAAAAGATAAATGACTGCAGTTTGCGAGGGAAGAGGCTAATTGTTTTAGTACGATAGCGCCTCATTATTTCATTTATGTTTCTGCTGACGAATTGTTTAGGAAAGACCTCTAGTACCTGTGAGGGCAGACCAAATATTTTAAAGCTTTTTCACTGTTTGGGACGACTCTTAAGTTTCGTAGATTCATCTGTTTGGTGGTATAGTAAACAAAGATGATGTCATTATTCTGAAAAAAGTAACTCTGATACCATAAAAGTATAATCTGGTAATTCTGTGAGCTATCTTATCCCACATAAAATTCCCTACAAATATGTTCCGTATTTAAAAAAAGACTTTCACCTTCAGCTCCTTGTGCTTCGTAAACCCTTGATTGGCTATACCATCTGTTTCATCGGACAGCCAGTTATTCTTCCGCTGTTGTCTTTAATGGACATTGCTTTGCTTTAGCATTGATATAATCGGATAAACAATTCTTTTTCAGCTGTTTCAGTTAATGGACATTGTTTAACTTAATATTGTCTCGCACAACAGCACTTTCTTGCATCACTGGTTTAAATGAGTTTATTTTGGGTAATGTCAAATAATTTTCCTCATTCTCAATTTAGACCAGTATACCATGGGTTAATCATATATAAAATATAAACAATACCATCAAAAAGAAATTTCAGATGACGGATGCAGAGGTATTAGGTGCTGAGCAAATCCAGTAACATTCCTATGCACTTCCTTTCAGTATAATCTTCATGTCAGTCCCTCGTGTTGTGTTTAGTATTTTTGCTCACAGTTAAGGGAAGTCATAGAGTAACTCCAATTTTATTCTGCCTGGTTGAGTATAATCTACGAGGCAATACTATTGTATAACGTTCCGTATGTTTATTTCATCCAAAGCTAATTCTTGTTACGAACATTACGTGAATCATATCGATTAATAGAGACACCAAGTTTAAGAGCTGTTTGGTAATGAAATGCATGGTAAGTAACTGTGGTGGAGGCGATTGCAATATCGATTAACAGAGACACCGAGTTTAAGAACTGTTACGTAATGAAATGCATGGTAAGCAGCTGTGGTGGAGGCGATTGCAACAGAGACCAGTAATACAGAGCATGGCCAGAGGAGGATGGCTCGGAATTTCTAGCTGCATTCCAGGGAAGTTACTCACTTATATACGAATTATAGCTCTCATGTTTTGAGGGTTTACCACATATAATCTTTCAATAGTCAAAGGCATGTTGTCTCACCAGCTCCGCTTCTCTGATCAGCTTCCGTCAGCTTTTCACTCTTCGCGGTGATATTATGTCTCTTTCTCTTATATTGTCAGTATTATGATTCTATGTTCTTCTGAACTCTGCTGATACCCTTTCTTCATTATGGCGGGCACGCAGCAGCCGTTAACCACACACCCACCCACACCCACACCCACCCACCAACCCACCCACCCACCCACCCACCAACCCACCCACCAACCCACCCACCAACCCACCCACCAACCCACCCACCAACCCACCCACCAACCCACCCACCCACCCACCCACCCACCCACCCACCCACACACCCACCCACCCACACACCCACCCACCCACACACCCACCCACCCACACACCCACCCACCCACACACCCCACCCCCCACCCACCCACCCACCCACACACCCACCCACCCACCCACCCACCCACACACCCACCCACCCACCCACACACCCACCCACCCACACACACACACACACACACACACACACACACACACACACACACACACACACACACACACACACACACACACACACACACACACACACACACACACACACACACACACACACACACACCCACCCACCCACCCACCCACCCACCCACCCACCCCCACCCACCCACCCACCCACCCCCACCCACCCACCCACCCACCCACACACACACACACACACACACACACACACACACACACACACACACACACACACACACACACACACACACACACACACACACACACACACACACACACACACACACACACACACACACACACACACACACGTTTTTTTGCCCAGTTCCAGCAGCCTCGTGCAAGAGTTAACTCCCTGGTCAACTCTGAAGCTGGCTTCCTTAGCCTGGTCTTCCCCTTGCCGTCGATGCCCAGACTGTTGAACACAGTAGATCCAAACATCTCCAGCTGAATCAATCTTCATCTTAGCTTTCTTTTGCCAAGCTTTCTCTGCATAGGATTAATTATACCAGCTCTCAGCTTTTGGTTTAATCACTTCAGTATATATGAGGTGTTGATAATGACCCGTCGACCATTTCTGTATAATTCTTGCTTCCCGTAGATTATTTAAGCCATAACAGTAGGTGAAAGGGATGTAAACAGTCTCAATGAACCCCTTTCAATATGATGTTTTTACATTCTCCTCTCTGCCTCCAGACGATTTTATTCAACTTAGCGAAGGTATTTCTTAGCGAAGGAGTTTATGGCCCAATGGTCTCATAGGCTCATGTAAGGCTTATGTAAGGCTGTGCTGCTGTTGGTCAAAATGCTAGTAAAGTTCATGGGCATTTTGCACTCTGGCGCTGTGAAGAATCAATATTGTATTCTGGGCAAGGTTATTCTGGTTGGAAAATATTTTGCTGTCTAGAAGTCAGAATATGCCAGCAGGAGAAAATATGATGGAAAACGGATGAAACTGGAAAATGGGAAACGTGATTCTCTCTCTCTCTCTCTCTCTCTCTCTCTCTCTCTCTTTCATTTTTGTTGCGGTGGATAAGTCTTCCGTGGCAGCTTGTTAACGGAGTCTATTTTTACCTTGTATCGGGAAGTTGCCATCCTTCAGTTCAACGAGTAAATAGACCTAATCCCTCTGAGTCGTTAAGGTGGCCAACTTGAGCACCTGAGTTCGATCTTAGAGCCGGTCAGACTCTTAGACAATGTTTGTTTCCTCTTCGTCCTTGTTCACCGGCCATTGCAATTATTGTGGCTTTGGGTTAGTATAATTATTGTGGCTTTGGGTTAGTATAATTATTGTGGCTTTGGGTTAGTATAATTATTGTGGCTTTGGGTTAGTATAATTCTTGTGGCTTTGGGTTAGTATAATTATTGTAGCTTTGGGTTAGTATAATTATTGTGGCTTTGGGTCTCTCTCTCTCTCTCTCTCTCTCTCTCTCTCTCTCTCTCTCTCTCTCTCTCTCTCACACACACACACACACACACACACACACACACACACATACACACACACGCATAAAGGACTAAGAGTTAGCCTTCAACTGAATATGTCGTTTCGTGTAACTTGGAAATTTATTAACTGGATGAACTAGAGCTGTGTTTGTGTGCAAGCTTAGTTTGTGTGTGTGTGTGTGTGTGTGTGTGTGTGTGTGTGTGTGTGTGTGTGTGTGTGTTTTAGTCATTACCGTGTGTACTCAAAGGATTACAGAGATCAAACAGCAGTAGGCTCTGAAGGATTTGAAATACTGTTTAGTTTTGTATATTATGTTCGTTCTGTGTACAGATTTTTGCTTTTATTCAGCCTCTCATACTTCAAACCGGAGTGATAAATACAACTTTCACTGACGCCTTTACCTATAGAAGGCTATTCTGAGACAAGTACAGGTGCATAATAGCTGCTGTTGTTGTTACTGTTGTTGTTATTGTTGTTAATCCCAATCTGTTTGTCCATGCAGTACCATCAACCGTATGCAAGTCACCGCCCATGCAGTGTAGTCCCGTGAACCGATGTTACCTTGCGAGGCGCGGGGAAGAGTATGGAGACTTGGTTCCTGGATGGACGTCGCATTTGCGTCTCCATCCAGTTCACAGGAACACCAGATGAGGTTTCAAATCACCCCAGACTTTGGTAATATGGCTACCACCCAGGAC
This sequence comes from Coenobita brevimanus, assembly GCF_032717465.1. NCBI lineage: Eukaryota > Metazoa > Arthropoda > Malacostraca > Decapoda > Coenobitidae > Coenobita > Coenobita brevimanus. The sequence continues at coordinate 9,528,121 of NC_137023.1, read as the reverse complement.
TGTATATGGTTTTCTAGGCTACAGGAAACAATTAGGCTTGTCGCTCAATGTACAGCCACCTGAAATGAAAGAAGAGTAACAGAAAGTGACAGAAAGGATGAAAGAAATTGGAAGAGAGTAGGGCACATACAGGAAAAGAATGCTAAAGGTGATGAAAGAAAGAGGCAGCACAAGATTAAACAAGTGAATGATGGTCACAGTTGGTAAGTAGAATATGCTAAAAAAAAAAAAAAAGACGTCAGTGACATGTACCATAGCTTCTTTTTCTTCTTTAGATACATCATACATTATTTAGCTCTATTTTCTTCATTAACTCCACCATTATCATCATCAAGATCATTCAGATAGCAACATCTCCATCTTAATTATCATATTTTCATCATCACAATTATTATTCCTGTTATCCTGTATGGGAAAGAACAAAATGTACATAACATTCCCGCTCCTAGAAATACTGGCTCCCACCTCCATACTCTTGCCATGCAGGCCGTCCAGACATTCAGTATTATTTCACCCATCGCTGTCCAATGGTAGATCACTAATGAGGTTGTAATTACGTTTTACTGTAGCCGTAAGTGTCCTGTAGTTTAACTCGATTCAGGCAGTTATTTTTATGATCACTTAACATGGAATTAATTGCATGTAATGAAAGTACATAATGTTGTACCGTATTGTAGCCTAGCCTAGGATCCCTACGTCTCGCAAGGGGTAATATGAGACTGCAGTTGTTTTATTGCATTTACGTCATATACATTTTTTTTAATAAATATATTTTATCAATAATAATACAATTACCGTACTTGGCATTTATCCTTAAACACGATAGAGTATTTTTTATTCTAGTACCGCTACTTCCAAACAATTTTATTTATTTCACAGGGACTTTTCGAACTAAAGGGTTCCATATATCGGTAGCCGTAATAATATATTTAATTATTTGATTGTTTTCCTGATCTGAATATAATTGTTAGCAGAGAGCATGGCCTACACTAAACCTTACGTCCTCGGGGTGAAAGGGTTAGCTTAACTGTGGCTCTGAAAACAAATCTCCTATCACTTTAGCCCCTAACAAGTTTTCCTTTTTTATGTGTCCTACTCTGGGCATAGGCTTAATAGCCCTTTTCCTGAGGCACAGCAGTCCTTCGCGTATGTTACACCTCCACATGCTGAATGAAACTGTTCGCATAAACCTGTAACAATAGTAATGATAAATGATTGATAATAATAATAATAATAATAATAATAATGATAATAATAATAATAATAATAATAATAATAATAATAATAATTCCGATAGGGATATGATCCTCTGTCCAATGACGTAGCTCATGTTTTATTGTATTTAGTTCCGGGCGGTATTATACCCGTAGAATAGAATTTTTTGGCTGTAAACTATTACTACGAGGGCACAGTACTTCCGAAGATGAATAGAATTATATGAACTTAGCCAAAACGAAAAAAAAAAAAAAATGGAGCAAAAGGGTTACTGAAAGTACTTTTGAATGATTAGGTAATTTTAGTGTGAGTGTTTCGCCTCACTCCTCTAATTGTGATTACTGTTATTGTGTGAATTTTTGAAATCACGGTAACTCGACGGTATTATCCTCATCATGTGATTTCACTTCCTAGTAATGGCATGAAATCTGATAGTCTTTAACTCATAATTATATCCATCGAATAACACATTACCGTACATGACTTACAAATTAGGTCGAATAAGTGAAACAGTTCCATATTCTTTGCTTCATACTACTTCATCTTTTTTAACGAAAAAAATCTCATTGCATAGAGGACAAGCGAAGCTGTATCCATTAAAAGAAAATGACCCCAGAACGAAAGCTGAATTATTCAGGTTTTGTTCATTTCGATATGCCTGGATACACTGCATATAAAAGACTGGAGATTATAGATGAAAAGACAGACTGAGGAAGACACTCTCAGAGCTGACCGATGCATATAGGACTTAGTGAGAGTACTGGTAAACTCCTGCATTATAAAACTAAACAGAAAGACAGCCAATTTGTGTCGCTAAACGGATGCCGTGTTCCCGTCGTAAAGAGGAAAGAATGGGAGTTCAGAAGAACAGTGACCAGAATAATGGTGAAGAAAGCCAAAGAGAGAAAGGCAGCCTACTCGTTGTTGACCCTGTAGCTTCAACTTATACCATTTCACGCAAAGGTTACATAAATGGTCTTTTTCATACATCATCTGTCTCTCCACGAAGTCTCGATTTTTTTTTCTCTCTAGCTTTCTGATGTCAAAACTATTTAATATATTCACTGCTTCAAGTACTGACACAAGCACAAGTTCTCCGGGAATCTTTTTCCAGCATTGTGTCCTGTCTTCTGTTCCCACTGGTACGTCATAGAAGTGCATATTATATCTGCATATTATACGGGGTGAGCATAAAGTCTTTCCCTGATTATGAAAAATCATATCTCAAAGACCATTCTAGATAGAAACATGAATGTTGTAGCACTGTGTAGACGAATTCATAGAATTTTTTCAAACATACTTTACAGACATTTTCTCCCCTACATGTGGCGCTGCAGTAATTAGTAAAAAAGTGGAATCTATGAAGAAGAAAGCGCAGTGTGTTTTGTGGTATCACGGAACAAAATCGCCAGTTACAGTTGAACAAAAATTCTGAAATAAATATGGAAGAGATCCACCAGAGTATCAAGGGTTGGTATGAGAAGTTTAAAGAGACTGGCAGTGTTGGTGACCTCAAAAGAACTGGTAGGCCACGCTCAAATGAAGAGACTGTTGATGCTGTGCGTATTGCTTTTCAGTGCAGCCCTCGCAAATCAATTCGTCGTGCTTCATCAGAATTCAGGATACCGCAGAGCGCAGTGGTTAATATTTTGCACAAATGCCTTCGTTTGCATGCGTACAAAGTTCAAATCGTTCAGGCTTTGGAGCCAAACGACTGTCCATGACGTGCTGCTTTTGCTGAGGAGATTCTGCAACGAATTGATGAGGGCAATGATTACCTGAGGCGTGTTGTTTTTTCTTATGAGGCTACCTTTCACATCTCGGGGAAGGTAAACAGGCACAACGTTCGTATCTGGGGATCAGAGGACCCACTTGTTGAGTTAGAGCACAAGAGGGACAGCAGTAAAGTCAATGTTTGGTGCGGCCCAATGCATAACGCAGTTATTGGACCTTTCTTCTTTGATGAGCCCACCATTTCAGCAAACGTTTACTTGGACATGTTGGAGCTTTACGCTGCACCTCAGTTAGAAGAGTTTCAACCACGGGTAGTTTTCCAACAAGATGGTGCACCGCCACACTGGGGTTTAGCTGTCCATCAGTTCTTGAACGCAACCTTTCCAAACCGATGGATTTTTTTTTTTTTTTATGTGAGGAAGAAGGAACCAAAGGCAATGAGCCTGCAATACTGTTCCCTCCAAGAGAAAAACAAAATACAAGAGAGAGCCAAATTCAAAATCCATTCATTTCGAGATGCCTGGACACACTGCGTTTGAAAGACTGGAGATCATAGGAAGCAGGAAATACAGACAGAGGGAGAGTGTTCCAGAGTTGACCTGTTGCATAAATGAAGGACTGGGAGTAACGGTTGACTCTTGCATTAGAGAGTTGGACAGAAAAGGGGTGAGAGTTTGCTGCTAGGCGGGTGCTACGCGCTCGTCGTAGAAGTGGAGGAATGCATGCAGACAGTTCAGAGGAACAGTGACCACTGAAGTAGCGATAGAAAGAGATAAAGATGCAACAGTGCGACGAAGAGACAGAAGTTGAAGGGAGTCAGTAAGAGGAGGAGAGTTAATGAGACGAAAAGCCTTTGACTCCACCCTATTGAGAAGAGCTGTATGTGGGGAGCCTCCCCACACATGAGAGTTGTACTCCAAACAGGGGTGGATAAAACCCCTGTATAGAGTCAACAATTGTGCAGGGGTAAAGAAGGAACGGAGTCGGCTTAGCACACTCAATTGCTTGGAAGCAGATTTTACAAGAGATGTAATATGATCTTTCCAAGACAAGTCCCGAGCAAATGAAACCCCAAGCATGTTCAGTGATGCTGCAGGATTAAGTTGAGTATTATTAAACATAAGTGGGTATACCTGTGGAAGATTTTGTCGGGTTGATAGGTGCAAAAACTGAGTCTTTGATGCATGAAAAACAACCATATTATTTTTACCCCAGTCAGAGATACGAGCCAAGTCAGACATTAGGTGTGCCATAGCCTCATCCCTTGCCTGTTGAAGTAACTGCTGAGATGGACGTTGTGGGAATCGAATGGAAAGGTGAAGGGTGGAGTCATCAGCGTATGAGTGGATAGGGTTAGATGTACAGCTTAGAAGGTCATTGATGAATAAAAGGAAGAGAGTTGGTGATAGGACAGAGCCCTGAGAAACACCACTGTTAATAGATCTAGGAGAAGAACGATAGCCGTCTACAACAGCGGCTATAGAACGGCCAGAAAGGAAGTTAGAGATGAAGGCACAGATAGAAGGATAGAAACCGTAAGAGGGCAGTTTGGAAATTAAAGATTTATGCCAGACTCGGTCGAAAGCCTTTGAGATGTCAAGTACAATGGCAAAGCTTTCGCCAAAGTCCCGAAAGGAGGATGACCAGGAGTCTGAAAGGTAGGTGAGAAGATCGCCTGTGGAGCGTCCCTGACGGAACCCATACTGACGATCAGAAAGAAGGTTATGATAGGAAAGATGCTTTAAAATTTTTCTATTAAGAATTGACTCGAAAACTTTTGAGATACAGGATGTTAGAGCAATTGGACGATAGTTAGAGGGTTGGGAATGGTCACCCTTCTTTGGGACTGGCTGAATGAGAGCAAACTTCCAGCAAGAAGGAAAGGTACAAGTTGACAGACAAAGGCGAAAGAGTTTGCCTAGGCAGGGAGTAAGCACAGAAGCACAGTTCTTGAGAACAACAGGAGGGACTCCATCAGGCCCATATGCCTTATTAGTACCGAGGCCAGCAATGGCAGAAAATACATCAGCTGAAGAAATTTTAATGTTAGCCATGAGGAAGTCAGAGGGGGGAAGTGAGGGAGGAACAGCACCGGAATCGTCTGAGGTGGAGTTGGAGGAGAAAGTCTGAGCGAAGAGATCTGCTTTATCAGTAGAAGAAATAGCTACAGAGCCATCACAGTAGAAAAGAGGAGGGAAGGATGATGAGGTAAAGTTATTAGAAAGGTTTTTGGCAAGATCCCAGAAGGAGCGGGAAGAGTTTGAGTTAGAGAGTTGAGAGCATTTTGTACGGATGAAATTATTTTTACCAGAGCGAAGAACAGACTTAGCACGATTCCGGGCAGAAATGTATAAAAGATGTAATTCAGGGGTGGGTTGGCTCCGGTACCTTTTATAGACCCTCTCCTTGTTGCGGACAGTGTTAGAACAAGCATGATTAAACCAAGGCTTTCGTGCATTAGTTAAAGGATATGAGAAAGGAATGTATGCTTCCATGCCCGAGAGAATAACCTCCATAATGCGCAAGGCACACCCAGATGGCTCACGGCCATGGAAGCAATAATCATTCCAGGGAAAATCAAAGAAGTACTACCTGAGGGCGTCCCAATCCGCAGCTCCAAAGTGCCAGAGACGACGTTTTTTTGGAGGGTCTGCAGGCCGTACCAGAGCGGTAGGACAGGTTAAGGTGATAAGGTTGTGATCAGAGGAGCCCAACGGAGAGAAAAGATTAACAGTGTAAGCAGAAGGATTAGTTGTAAGGAAGAGATCAAGTATGTTGGAGCTCTCTCCAAGGTGGTCAGGGATACGGGTAGGGTGCTGTATAAGCTGCTCTAGGTCATTAAGGATAGATGAGGTGTAGGCTTGTTCACCAGGTGGATCAGCGAAAGGAGAGGAGAGCCAAAGGTGGTGGTGAACATTGAAATCTCCAAGAATGGAGATTTCAGGGAAAGGAGAAATGGATAGAATGTGTTCCATCGTAGAAGTAAGATAGTCAAAGAATTTTTGATAGTAGAATTAGGAGATAAGTAAACAGCACAGATATATTTAGTCAGAGAATGACAGGAAAGCCGAAGCCAGAGTGTAGAGAATTCAGAAGAAACGAGTTCAGGAACACGAGAGCAAGATAAGTTGTTGCGTATATATACACAACAGCCACCTTTGGCTTTGAAATGAGTATAGAGAAAGTAGGAGGATACAGAAAAGGGCTTGCTGTCAGTTGCCTCAGACAGCTGAGTCTCAGTTAGGAAAAGAAGGTGAGGTTTAGAGGAGGAGAGGTGGTGCTCAACAGAGCGAAAGTTAGAGGAAAGGTCGCGAATGTTGCAGAAATGAAGAAGAAGAGAGTCAGACAGTGGTTCCAGGCACCTTGAGTCGTCACCGGAAGTGGGGCTGAAGGTGGGGGCATTTATGGTCCCCCCCTCCCCTGGGGACTCCGAGGCTATGTTGATCGACGCCATTTTTTGAAAATTTTGAAAAGGAAGTGTGGTGTGTACTGTGCATGTAGTTTGGTGTTGATAGTTGGAGAAACTTGTATTGGAGAGCATGCTGGTCTGCTCTCTGTGTTACTGAGACACTTAAAAAGTTCACCAAAGGGGGACGGTCGGGACCTAGTCCCGAGGGCTGATGAAACGGGAGCTCCAGCTCTCCCTGTCATCAGGTTTCCATCCACCTTGGGAGTACTGCCCTGCTCGACTGGTGCTAGAGTCTACTCCTATTTGGAGAGATGGTCCAACACCATGGCCGCCACGTTCACCAGACATTACCACTCTTGACTTCTTTTTATGGGGGTATACGAAGGGCAAAGTGTACAGGTCATCAGTTCCTGATCTTGAAACTCTGAAGGCAAGGATAGCGCAGGCAATAGCGAAGGTGGCTGAAGACATGCTGCAGAACACATTGCGTGAAATCGAGTATAGCTTAGATATGCTCCGGGCAACAAATGGAGCACATGTTGAAGTTCATGCATAAAGGAAAATAATACATTTTGAGATAAGGTATAAGCTACAAAAAACAGTATGTTTGTACCTAGCATATGTTTTGTCCAATAAAGGTTTGTAATCAGGAAAATGCTTTATGCTCACCCTGTAAATCAATATCCTCTTGTATGTGATTGATATTATACCGATATTAATACTATATAAGTACCACACTGGATGTATACCCAAATAAATCACCAAGGAAATGATGTTACGAAACATTCCATACACCACCATGAATACGACCCTATGTTCGATGTTGGCTTCAGTGTAGAAAGACCCCTACCCCCAATTCTCCCTCATCTTATTGCAGTCCAGCACACACCATACCCTTGCCTATCACATGTCTTGCCTTTCCATGACTTGAAACAAGTGCACGACAGATTCCACACCTGCCTTGTATTGTCCGCGGCGGCCGTAGATGGGGATCGGAAGGGTAGAGTAGGGAGGGGCTGAGAGTGGTGCAAACTGGGCAAGTAATGGGGAGCTGGGGGACAGAAATTCACCTAATACTTCACTTCATTTACATTTCACATGACCACTGGTGGCATAAATTACAGAAGGTGAGAGAAGCTTGGTGTGTTTCTCCGGCCACAGATGATTTTCTTTGATATAATACATCAGGGAGGAAAATGATGGACATGTCCCAGGTGTGAAGTAGACGAACTGGAGTCGTAAGTGAATTTTTGTCCCTCAGTGTTCAACGGAAGTCAAGGTAGGGAAGGAAAAAAAAAAAAAACTGAATCGAATACAGGATGGAGATTAAATTTTGGGGACCCTGTCTTACTTGCAGGCAAATTCTTCATACGCCGAAATGATGATTAAATCTGAATAAGCCTGACCGGTAAAATCTTGCTGCCTAGTAATGATGTAGTTAAGACAAATGGTGGTAATGTTGAAGGGTGAGTTTTTTTGGGGGGTGGGGCTGGGGTTGGGGGTTGTTTGCCTTCATCTACAGTCCAAACCTTTAAAAGAGCTTCCGTAATTACTTCAGCACAAGAACCTCTTTCTTGAAGTAAACGACATCGCGTCGCTAGTCAGCTTATATAATAGTCCCAGACGGTTGGATATTGTTTTTCTTTCGAAAATGCTGCTTTATAGCTTTTCGAAGCGTAGAGGGTACAGCCTTAATAATTTTTTTTTTCTTACGGCGTGAACAGACTGAGGTGGACGTCACACGGAGTCTATTGGTAATAAAAACACTGACCTTGAACACGGCATCACATCGCAACTTTCAGTTCATCACTAAATTCAAGCCAACCAGAATGCATATATAAATCCGGCGTATTTTACTACTGAATGCAGTGTTCGCAGGAACGAGTTAAAACATACCGGTATGCAATAAATAGAAGTTTTGAGCAGTGGCGGAATTGCAAACTACTATTGTTTTTAGTTTGAAATTTTTGGCTGTCGGTGTGTTGTTGGATCGGTGTAAATATTCCGACGGTTGTTAAGTGTTTTCACTACGATGACGTATTTGGGTCTTTGCTGCCTGCAGACGATTGGGTTAAAAAAAAATAGGGAACCATTTTTACTGAAAGGGTTAAGAAACAATATACATTAAATTCCTCCAACTTGAAAAGCGTCCCGGAAGCCTAATATAATCGTCAAGTAGAAGGAAGAAGGAAGAATATGACAGATAATTCTCCTCAGGGCTCATGGGGTAAATACTCTCACTACCATAACTGTTCATCTATTTACCACCACACGTCTTTATCTCATAAGTGGTGGCCGAAAAAGAATCGCTTCCATGTCACTCGGTCCTCCTCCAACAGGCTACAGTCTCTCTCTCTCTCTCTCTCTCTCTCTCTCTCTCTCTCTCTCTCTCTCTCTCCCTCAAATGCATTTAAGGTTTGGAAGAAAACACACGTAATTGAACTGAAGAGGATAAAAAGTCTGTCATATATGCAAATCCTATTTGACGAAGTCATTGCTGGCCTGAATAAAATTGTCTCTATGTGGCAGAATGTAAAACAGGTCATCGTAATGAAGAAAAAAATCTGTGTACAACTGTAACAGTGAGAACACATGTCATGGCGAGGGAACTGATAGGGTTTAAATAGAGAGGAAAGGTCACGGAGGGGGTGGAGAGGTGAAAGAGAAAGAGTGGGAGACATGAAGGTTTATTTGTGTGTGTGTGAGAGAGAGAGAGAGAGAGAGAGAGAGAGAGAGAGAGAGAGAGAGAGTAAACGCAAAAATGAGTGGGAAATTGAATTAAGTTGTGGTAATAAGAAAAAAATATATATAGGAAAAGTAGCAGAGCAAAGTGAGGGCAAGGGACAAGAGAAAATAGGGAATGAGATATGGCAGATGGAAGGAGAAAAACACCGAGGAAAAGGGCAGAAAGAAAAACAAATGGATGTGGAGGCAAGAAAAGAGGGAGGGGGCGGTAGTGAGGAATTGTAGTTGAAAGGAAAAAGTGTACAGGAGAAAGATAAGAAGACTAACAGAGGGAGGTAGAGGTAAGGGAAAGGGAGAGGAGGAGTAAGGAAACAGAAGACTTTATGCAGGAGGTGGAAAGAAAGGAGTAAGTTCATAGAGGAGAGAAAACCATAGAGACACCTGATGGAAGCTGAGGGAGTGAGAGAGAGAGGGTGTGGGACAAAGGAAAGGGAGAGAAAAGGTTCTGAGGGAGGAAAATAGCTGAGAAGAAAGGGAAAATTGAGAGGGAGAGAAGGGTGCAGAAGAGGAGAGAAGCCTGAAGCCTGGAGGGAGAGAGCGGTTGAGTCTTTCAAAGGACGTGGAGATAAGGAATGGGACGGAGAGAGCGAGGGAAAGAGCGAAAGAAAAAGAAAGATGGATGGCCAAGAGGAGCTAAAAACAGAAAATGAGAGAGAGAGAGAGAGTAGGGAAGTGGGTAGCGGTGATGGTATTTCGTTTGGACAGGCGTAACATGATGCCTGAAATACCGGTACACATGAGTTTTAATGAAGGTACCTCCCTACACCTCCCATCCCTGCATGCTTACTTACCAACCTACCCATTCACTCTCCCTCACCTGTCCACTTCCTCCCTTACCTATTCTCTCTCTCTCTCTCTCTCTCTCTCTCATAATTTCTAACCAAATTTTCCTTCACGTTTTCAATTATTTCTTTCCCCTTCCTGGATGGCTACCAAACTGCCGGCCAGATAACACCACGTATAGAATCCTGGTGCAGGTGAACGGATACCTGTGTGTTCATCCATCCCTTTGAGAGTTAATGGTGGGTAACATGAGTACACAGGGTAACAGCTGGGGAAGGACACGGTGGTAACCTGGATGATGCAGTGGCCTTGTTGTACACCGAGATAGTGGGTGAATATCTCGTCAAGGGATCAAGGCTTAAGTTAAGGAGATGAGCTCGGCGGCTAAGCGCTTCAGGGAGTATGCTTCACTCTCTAGTTACTACCCGCGTTGTGAAGCGAGTGGAGTGGTAATGTTTTCACTTGTCATGTTGGCTGGCTGGCTTTGTTTGTGTGTGGGTAAACAAGATATCTCATGAACAGCGTGAACTATCAGCATGAAACTTTCAGAGTATCATGATATGATCAAAATCTTGGACGGGTGCGAAATTGGGCACTCGGGGTCAAGGTCAGTATCACCAAAATGACTACCAAATGTCAGCTAACTGACCTTTGGTGACCTTAACCTTGATCCCGAGTGCCCATTATCGAACTCGTCCAAGATTCTGATCATATCTTGATACCCTGAATGTTTCATGATGATAGCTCAAGCCATTCATGAGACATCTTGCTTACCCACACACAAACAAAGCCAGCCAGCCAACCTCACAACAGAAAACATTACCACTCCTCTCGCTTACCACCCTCGTTGCGAAGTGAGCGGAGTGGTAATGTTTTCAGTTGTAAGGCTGACTGGCTGGCTTTGTTTGTGTGTGTTTTACATCCTGAATTTGCGTCAAATCAGAAATGGAGGTGCAAAATTATGTGTCGAGGAAAAACTTTCCGTCGATGTAGTATTCCTGATATAAACTATTTTCAGCTAAATTCAGCTGTTTATTTTTCTGATGCTGACTATTTTTCTGATAATTTCATCTACCATTCTGTGTCACTCATATTTCTCATTTAATCCTTTCTGTCATTTTCTTCTGCTTTTGTCCTCCGCCAGGCGTCCCTCCTTTATCTCTCTTCCTATCTCCATCTTTCAATTTACTTCCTCTCATTTCCTCCCTCGCCCTCTCATTTCCTCCCTCCTTCCTTATCTCCCTCCTCTGCTCCTTGTCTCCCTCCCGCTTTCCCTCCTCCCTACCCCTCAGGTCACGTGGCTGCATGTGTAGTGTATGTTGTGCCATGCCATGCGTCTGAGCTTAATATGATCAATATCATGTAACCAAGAAAAAAAAAAGGAAAACTGTGACGTCTCTTTGACCCACCCAGAACATTTTTGTTTGGAATATCATTAGGGCGATAATAATGTGTCAGTTTGTCAGTTTATGTTTCATTGCAGCTTACAGTTTATTACATCTTATGTTTTTGTAGTAGTTTTTGGCATTCGTCATTGATTTCCGAGAGAGAGAGAGAGAGAGAGAGAGAGAGACAGACAGACAGACAGACAGACAGACAGAAAGACAGAGACAGAGAGAGAGACAGAGAGAGAGAGAGACTGTTTGAAGAACATAATTTGTTTTATTTTTCCTGCTCCCAGACGATTTTATTCAACTTATGCAAGTTCTCCAGTTTGAATGGGCTTAAGGTAAGCGATACCAACAATTTTTCTTCGAAAAATCTCACCTAAGTTATTTAATATCATTAAATGTATGGAAAACAAAATAAAATAATAAGTCACCAAATTGAAAGGACAAAGAATAGGACCCTACATATGGAAGGTTTGTAATATACACGAATAATTGTGTGGTCCATTATTTCATTGGGAATGGTGTTGATAGTACTGCCACTTATCCAGTTCCTTTGTTTTTGGATCCTACATCACCCCGTCCTTATGTAGGAGTAAGACTAGGGATGATGAAGATTACGAGCGAGCGAGCGAAGCGATGTTTACCTACAGTTAAATTTGAAAATGAGTGGCCCAGCCCGACCCGACCACCATGCTAGGCAGAAGCTTATAACTTAAATACGCCTTATAGAGTTGAAATTCTTTCTACATGTGATACAATCATTCATTAAATTTTATTATCAACTAAAAACTCACCCATAAAGGTGCAATCTCGAGTTTTCCATGGGGGTGTTCGGCTCTTATCGGTGAACGCCACATGTACGAAATCATTTTAAACAAAGATTTTTCGTCGTAACACTGTGTTTCTTGGCATCAGCTCTAACAATTGAATATCGGAGAATCCTCCTATAATTGTATATCTGAGGGAAATTGTGATAACATGGCCCTCGTTCACTCGTCACGCGCTCACAAATCGCACTTTACTGGTGACAGGAATGCTTGATTTTACTAGGCATAAATGGTGCTGGTGATGGCGTCCATCATCTTCACATTTACTGTAATGCTACATACGTCTTCTTTCATGTTTATCATTCTATGTCTGTGTCTGTCATCCTCTCTTCCTACTTCTCTCTTTCCTTCTTGTCACTCTTTATTACTCATCCTTCCACTTCAGGTGGCTCTACACTAACTACCAAACCTAATTATTGTTTCATGTAACCCAGGAAACAATTTACAACCCAGGATGGTGTGAAGCCTACTATAGTCCCTCTTAATTGGATGAAAAAACGCAAATGTGGCGTTCATCCCGAACCTAAATCTCTTAGCATTTCCTCTCGCCTTGTTATCGCGAGGCAGTGTCAGCCACAATGGAATTTCAGTTCACTGCATGGTGCGGCACTGCAGGGGCGTTTTCTTAAATGCGGTTGATAGATCTGCTCGGCCAGGCAGCCCGGGGTCGATCAACAACAACTAGGTGGCAATTAATCACTTGTAACCATTCAGTGCAGTGATGTATTGTTTATTCTATTATATTGTTGCTCCTAGCATACGTTTTACACTCAGGACAGACGTCTAACAGTGAAAGAGATAATGAAGACTAAATCTAGCTCATTCAGTCGGAGAAGTCACAGGTAAGCTGAATAATATCGTCTTTTGGCAGCAACAATAAAATATAATATCCGTCATCACGGTGAAATATGTATCTATACGAACGGTCTCGAAAGAGTAAAAAAGGACGATTTCCTTATTTTAATCTTTTATTTTCTCTCCTGACTTCTTTTTGTGCACATTGGTGTCTTCACTGTATTCACCCGTGCACTGCTGTCAGTCCTCTGTGTTTCGTTCTTGCTATCTCCGGTCGATTTTTGTATGGGCTGCACAACTATAGCGCGTTCCCTCAAACCGGACAAAGACTCCTCACCCCTTCTAGTCCAGCTGATGGTGGGTAAATCTGACTAGTAACCATGGAGACTCATTACTACAGTACGTCAAATTTCATGCAACCAGGACATAGTAGTCAGATTACAGAAGCGACCCAGTCCCGTCAGATGCAAACAAACCAGTTATAGTGGTGGGGCCAAGAGGGTCTAAAGCCATGAACGGTGTGTGGCTTCAGTCACTGGGTTCACAGTTCATAGTACTTCTTACCTTGGCTCTTTCCTGTTACTGGTTTGGGACTCCCTGAATTTAACAGAGGGCAATGGGTGATGATACTACACTACTTATAAGCCAGTTTGGCCTAAAAATGTCATTTCCCCATTTTGAATGCTGAGTTGTAGCAGTAGATAAACCTAACTCAAGAATATGATGCTGCTCAGGAAGAAGTGCTTTATAGATGATGTAGAGTCGTAACTTTTTTGTTTTTGCCACTGAGCTACGTGGAAATAGCCGAAAAGGGACGAAAATCTGGGCCAGGTAAGGTAAAAAGGGTATGGTGGGGGTGATGATGATGAGGAGGAAGAGGAGAAGGAGCAGGGAGATGTGATGTTGGTGACGACGATAATATATCAGGGCAGCACATTACCGTAACTTTACTTACCTTGTATATTCTGCTACCCGACATGCACAAATGGATAAGAGAGAGAGAGAGAGAGAGAGAAAGAGAGATTTTCTCTTAATAAAAACATCAATAAAAAGAAATAGTAAAATTTCTGTATCTCCATGTACTACTGTATATACCATATATATATATATATATATATATATATATATATATATATACAAAGAGAGAGACAGAGATATATAGATAGATAGATATAGATAGACAGATAGATAGATATATACCACATGAGAAATGAATGGAAAGACTGAGTACTTTCGTATATTACATCTTCAGACAGAATGAGACAGAAACGTAAAGGGTAGAGGTCTTTTATGCACACCTGCAGTAGGAAGTGGCACACAGAACAAAGGATGATCTGAATTAAAACTTAACGATACACAGAAAAACAGGTTCCTGATTCTTTTTTTTTTTTTCCTGTATGGATGCATCTGACAAATAGAGGTAAATATTGAGGCTTAACTCAAGCCTAGCTTAATGCTAGGTGTGCACCACACAGGTGTGACTGCACTACCAGGAGACGACCAGGAACAATCAGTTGTTAGTCTGGGGGATACTGATTTAAAATCAATTCAGTTAACAATTTATCACACTTAAAATGACCATAGCTCATGTTTACATTCTTTTTATATGTGCCAGAAATTTGGCAAGATTCAATTACATTTCTTTAATCAAAGATTTTTCATCTTGCTAGACACTTAGAGCCTGCCCAGCCAATATGGTGACCAGTGGATGCTTTGTGCTGAAATAAACCACTACTCTGTTGGGCTGTCCTTATACTGTATTTATGTTGTGAGATTCTAGTTTCCAAATCTTTTCCACAATGCCCTATGTAAAATTTGTTACAGCTTTTACACGGGATTTTGTAAACAACGCCTGAATTACTGAAAGGGCTGTTCTTGAGGTTTTTTTTTGATGGTGTTCTCATATTTGAATACTACTTGTACATTGAGTTTCCTCAGTATGTGAACAACATCAAGAAAATTTTCATGGAAAGGGAGAGCAAGGGTTCTTTGAATATTCTGGCGATCTGGCTTTTTAGTTTTACCTTCAAGAAATCGTTTCTTGGCTGTATTGTGGCACTGGGTTAGTATATTTGGTGAATATTTTCACTTCTTTTTAATGCACTGAATCATTTTTACTCCATCATCTAAAAATTTTAGGTCTGGAAAGCATCCCACCTGAAGCGACGGGATGGGGATTATTTTCAATACTCTTTTCACTCAAACTTGGCCTAATATATACTCTTTTCACTCAAACTTGGCCTAATATATACTCTTTTCACTCAAACTTGGCCTAATCTATACTCTTTTTACTCTAACTTGGCCTAATCTATACTCTTTTCACTCTCATTTGGCCCAGTCTATACTCTTTTCACTCTCACTTGGCCTAATCCATTCTTCTTTCACTCAAACTTGGCCTAATCTATACTCTTTTCACTCTCACTTCGCCTAATCTATACTCTTTTCACTCCAACTTGGCCTAAAATTCCCATCTCTCGATATGCAATGTTCAGTTGTTGGAGCAGACTGACACTAGATTATGATGCTAGTCACGAAGAAGTGCTATGGAAAGTTATGCAGAGCGGTAGCATCTGTTATGTATTAAAATGTGAAATGGTAAAGATTTGATAATGTTAAATAGTAAAGATTTATTAATGTTAAATAGTAAAGATTCGTTACTATTAAGTAAAATAGTAAAGACAATGTTAAATCAAATAGTAAAGATTTGTTCATGTTAAATAATACAGGAAAGATATGTTTTTGTTAAAGAAAATAGTAAAGATCTGTTAGAATAATAAAGGAAAGATTTGTTAATGTTAAATGAAATAGTACAGATCTGTTTGTGTTAAATAATATTCTAGTAGTAAAGATTTGTTATGGTTAAATGAAGTAGTAAAGATCAGTTAATGTTAATTAAATAGTAAAGATCAGTTAATGTTAATTAAATAATAAAGATCTGTTAAAGTAAAATAAAGTCAAGATTTGTTAAGGGTAAATAAGATAACAAAGATTTGTTAAGGATAAATAAATTAGTAAAGATTTGCTGGTTAAATAGAAAAATAAAATAGAGATCTGTTGCTGTTAAATAATGAGATATGTTAACGTTAAACCAAACAGTAAAGATCTGATATTAAATAAAATACAAAAGATCTGTTAATAGTAAATAGTAAAGATCCGTTAATATTAAATAGTAAAGATCTGTTAATATTAAATAGTAAAGATGTTAACATTAAGTAGTACAGATCTGTTATTATTAAATATAATACTAAGTATCTGTTAATATTAAAGGAAATAGTAATCATCTGATATTGATAAGTAAAAGAGTATATTTAAGATGAAATAAAATAGTATACTGTAGATGTGCTGAGTACTAAAAAATTTAAGATAAAGTAGTAGTAGTACTGTAGTAGTACTAATAGTAGTAGTAGTAGTAATAGTAGTAGTAGTAGTAGTAGTAGTTGTTGTTGTTGTTGTAGTAGCAGCAGTAGTAGTAGTAGTTGTAGTTGTAATAGTAGTAGTAGTAGTAGTAGTAGTAGTTGTTGTTGTTGTTGTTGTTGATGTTGTGGTAGTAGCAGCAGTAGTAGTAGTAGTTGTAGTTGTAATAGTAGTAGTAGTAGTAGTAACTGTTGTTGTTGTACTGTAGGTTCATCTAATACATGAACCTAGTGATGTTCTCATTCCCCAGCCTTCATTACTACTTCCCATCCTCCTCGTCATCTCCTCCCACATCCTCCATCCTTCTCTCCTTATCCACATGCCTGAGGGTCCAAGTGCTGAGGTATGTGAGTGGCCACGAGAGAGAAAGAGAGAGAGAGAGAGAGAGAGAGAGAGCACGTCAGTTTCTAGGCAGGTCTACAAGCAGCTGCTCAGACTCATCAAAATTATTATAATGATCCATCGCAGTAATTAATAATTGTAGTGTTGAGGGAGAGATTTGAAGGCATTAAGGCCTACGACGTGTATAAATAAATAAATAAATAAATAAATATACACAGACAGATTGATAAGATACACAGATAGGTAGATAGACAGACAGACAGACAAAGTATATAATGTTTTTGAAAGGCAAATGTTGGGGCAGGTACCATAAGGCGCTTGGCCACGGTGCTCATGTCCGTAACTTAGGCCACTGAATCATTCCGGTGTGTGTGTGTGTGTGTGTGTGTGTGTGTGTGTGTGTGTGTGTGTGTGTGTGTACAAACGAGATCAAAACATGTATACCCCCAAACTCCGAGGTCCAAACTGCAAGAGGTCACTGCGCACAAACTAGTTCTGCTTTGCGAAATTTGCGGCCAAAGTTGCGGACTCTTGCCGGGCCGATGATAAAAGATGAGAGATTCCACTGAGCACCACGCCGCTTGTATTTTGAGGACTCTCTCTCTCTCTCTCTCTCTCTCTCTCTCTCTCTCTCTCTCTCTCTCTCTCTCTCAAGTGTAGTCAGAATGGGTAAATTTGACTATAGATCTTTCACCTTAACTTGGCCCAGATTTTCGTCTTTTTGCAGCTTCTTTCACGCAGTTCATGGGCAGAAGAATGCAATGCTATGGTTCTACACCCCTCTCATAGCTCTTCTTCGTGACTAGCAGCATCTAGCACTAATCTACAGTGACAAGTTGGCGTTATGATGAAGGGATGGCAATTTTATGGAAAGATAGTGTTAAAAAAAAAAAAGATATTAAATTTGCCTCGTCTTGGTCTACCTCCTCTGCAAACTCATTCCCATCACCCCATCTGATGCTGGAGAGGGATGCCATCATGTGGTGGCATTGATAAGGCCGGGTGGTGGATCTGCCAGGCAATACTAACGTCATTCAATCTGTGAAAGGAGGGTTGTGGACTGCAGGAGGGCAGCACTAGCCTGCAATCCACTGGGTTCACATCTGGAAGGCCCTGGGGCTGCAACTACTACTATTAATACTACTACTACTACTACTACTACTACTACTATTACCACTACTACTACTACTACAACAGCACCTACTACTACTGCTACTACTGGTCATAATAATAATAATAATAATAATAACTTATTACCATTATCATAATCACTATGATCATAATAAAACAAAACAAAACAACAACAACAAAAACCACTACTACAAATTTAAATAATAAATAACAACAACAACTACTACTACTGCTAGTATTACTACTACTGTAATAAGTTACAATCTGTAATTCTACCCTAACTATAAAGAAACCAGCCGAGTGTGGCTCCTGTACCAGTTGTAATCTGTTATAATTCTGAAATTCTACTTTGCCTATAAAGAAGCCAATTTAGTGAAGCTCCTGCACAGCTCACCTCACCCACCAGACGATAACTTACTGAAAATATTTATTACGTATTGAGGTGTACAATTATAATTATTTTGTCCGTCTGTACAACGCCATACAGACTACTTAGTTAAGTAATCCAGTCAGAAGGAGTCAACTTTTGTTGTCAAGTAATCCAGTCAAAATGAGTCAACTTTTGCTGTTTGTGGTGTGTGCCGTGGTGGTGACGGCAACACAAGACCGACAGGCGATATCACTTGACATCAAAAACGTCAGTGTGCGGGAGCTACACGCCGCCTTGGCACACCAGGCTGTTATGATCTTACGACTTGAAAAGGACAAAATGGCCCTCGAAGCATCCAATCGCCGTTTCTTGAAAACATCCAACACGTACGGCCAGGAACGTACAAAACTGCAAGACGAAAATACTGGCCTTCTGCGTGACCTGGAGGAAGCCAGGGCAGCTCTGACGGAAAAAGAACGAGTGACCTCTGACCTCACACAAGCTCTCCTGACCGCCCGCCATGAGCTCGAAGAAAAGCAAAAAGCCATGGACCACCTGGCCGCCCATCACACCCACAGTTACGACGCCCTCGCTCAGGATATCCAAGACAATCAGGTGGCTTTACAGCAACTGAATACTCGAAATGTAATGCTGGTCCACAACCTGAAGGGGACGCAGGCGGCCCTACACGACGCCCGCGTGAGTCTCCAGGGATGCTATCGGTCTACCAAAAAGGGAAAAAAGGTCATAAAGCGATTGACTGCTGAAAAAAAGCACCTTCAAAAGAGCCTCAAGACCCTAGTCAAAACACTTCTCCAGCTTGGGTACGAGGTGGATGGCCTCGAAGGTTGAGACACTTCTATGAATGCATCTTTATTTCCTTCTTTAATTACTTTTATTATATCTCTTGCCATTTCATGGCTTCTTTCTACTTGAAAAAAAAAAAAAAAAACTCCCCCGTGGCAGCCACCTTGTCGTGGTGGGGGAGCTTACGTGCCCCGGTGGTGCTGGCAGGGTTATCTGTGCCGCACACCTCGCTAGTGAGGGGCACAACCAAGAGCTGCCAACAACATGTATGTAGACGTGCACGTTTGTATAACCGGACACCTTTGCGGTCACACACCAACACGAGTAAATCCACCTTCTCCTTGAGGAGGGGGAGAAAGAATGCTTCCCCAGTATCCCTGCATGTCGTAAAAGGCGACTGAAAGGGGCCTTTTTGTCTCCCGTCTTTCTTTTCTTATCGGGGCCTGAATAGCTCAACGGTGGCGCTCGCGCTTCACGACCGTACGGTTGGCAGTTTGAGCCCGCACCAGGGTGACGTATTTCCGTGAGAGATGTAGCGGTGTCTCCAAGGATCTCTCCTTGTCCTGCAAAGCTATATGGTCCATTGGTTATGACTCGGGGGAACACTTCTCTCTCTCTCTCTCTCTCTCTCTCTCTCTCTCTCTCTCTCTCTCTCTCTATCTATCTATCTATCTATCTATCTATCTATCTCTCTCTCTCCCTCTGGGGACAGGGTGGCTCATTGGTAAAGCCTACGACTCGAGAAGCAAAGTCGAGAGTTCGCTCCGCGCCCAGTAGCTGCTCTGCCGGGAAGGTAGCGCCCTCCTGTAACATAGTTGGGCTATATGGTCATTTGTGGCCTAGCACTGGGGATTATTCCTCTCTCTCTCTCTCTCTCTCTCTCTCTCTCTCTCTCTCTCTGCCTCCTTACTCTGCTCTTCTTCTCATCTCTCCTACCTATCTTCTTGGTATTTCCGTGTTTCTTCCAGCCTTATTTTCCCTCCACTCCTATCAGGTTACACATTTGGTTTCATGACAAGAATACTTTAAGGACTTCCCACTGACGTTGACCTTTTCTGCCTTACACCACTTTCACACCAACACCACGTCAACGCCTGCCTTAATGCCATACAGCCTTATTATGGCCTGGAGCTGGTTCTTCGTTATTTCTTCCTTCCTTCGTCTTATAAGCAAGTCTACCCTTGCAAGACCTGACAAATTTTAATCACATGTATCCTCTGGTCCTCTAGAGACATGAGACCTAACTTATATCGCTCCTACTGTTTACAGTTATTTTATTCAGCATAAGAATGGTTTCCTGTTGTCTAGGGGTTAAAAAAAAAAAAAACATTATAACTCTGAATATGAGACATTTCAACCCTTCCATGAAATACATGAACTATTTTTTTAATTTAAAGTTCACGCCAAATTACTTTCTTGGTCTTTTTGCGCAACATATCTTCACTATTTTGATTTTCTATCACCAGAAGATATTATTCCACTAAGGAGTAGCCTTTCGTCGCCTGACAGTTAAAGGTCCTCTTTGCTGTAGTAACCTTTTCAGGACGAGGGGAATCTTACTTTTTTTTTTTTTTTTTCCTCGCTACCGAAGCAGGACTTTGCTCAGCTAAGGTGTGGTGCCATGTCTGGGAATGTATCTATGTATCTATCTACACACACACACACACACACACACACACACGCACACTTTCAAAACCTGAGAAATCCAAACTCTTCTGTTACTACTTCCACCACTACATTTTACTTTACATTGGGATGGGCTTTCTTCTATTATTGTTGAAAAAGATGGCAATTTTAGGCCAAGATAGAGTAAAACGCGTATAGTTTATGGATCACATTCCCATCGACAGAGGAAGCTTGCTATAAAAAAGAAAAAAAAATCCTTGTTTACTTATTTATCTTCTTATGCCATGTTAATATTATCGCTTGTCATTGCCATACAAACTATGTCGATACTGAAAAGGTATAAATCGAATTCAAGAGGATACTACGATTGAAAAAACAAAGCGCAAAGGATGTAGTGTTAGACAAAGGTGAAATATGAAATTCTTATAGCTGTCTGTACGATGATTACGGAAGATGATGAGGCAGGTGGGTGAGGAAGGTAGGAAGCCATAGAGGTGAGAGGTGATAAAGAAAGTTGGTACGACTGGTGAGAGAGGCAGGTGAGATGGGGAAGGTAGGATGTGAGTCAGATGAGAGGTGATAAAGATGGTACGACTAGTGAGAGAGGCAGGTGAGATGGGGAAGGTAGGATATGAGTCAGGTGAAAGGTGATAAAGATGGTACGACTAGTGAGAAAGGCAGGTGAGATGGGGAAAGTAGGATGTGAGTCAGGTGAAAGATGATAAAGAAAGATGGTACGACTGGTGAGAGATGCTCATTTAATCATATTCTTGCCTCCTCCATTTTTTTTTTTTTTTTTTTTTTTACCCTCGATGAGACGTTTCTAACGGAGGGTTCTGATACCGACTTCATTAATGCCTACACTATCAGAGACCATTCCTCTACTGAATAAACTCCTGTGGAGGATTAGTGCCCCTCCCTGTAAAACAATTAACTCTAAGCCGTTGGCCACCCCGTTTGGGATACATGGCGTCTGGCAATGAATGAATGAATGAATGATTTAGGGAGTTAACATCCTTTTGTATGCTGCTGATACAAACTCTATTAATCCTCATCATCTCCAGTCTGGATCAATCCGCTTCATGATAAGGCCTCCCTTATCTTCACTCTGACCTACTGGCTGTTAGCATGTTCCATCCAGTCCTAACAGATCTCCAACTCTCAAATCTCCGTCTTATTCTCTATTCGCCTGGGTTGCAACTCAGTTACCGTGGTTGTCCATCTGTTACCTGTTGTATGAAGGACGTGACCTGCCCACACCCATTTTTTTTTTTTTTTATTGTTTCATATCCTCAGCTTTCGTCTGATCACTTATGCAAAAAGTCGTATTTTCAGTTATAGTTTTTAAAATGTCATCTTGACACTGCCATAATCCTTTCCAATTGTTTTTCAGCACTCCAAATATTACGTTCAAAAGATGTTATCAGACGGAACATTTCCCATTCAGAAGTAGCGGAGGGTAGACTTAAGATTATATAACTCTTTTGACATAATGGGAGTTCCTGAGCTTTGACTCACATACAGAGTTTACCAGAAGAGCTCCAACCCATTCATCGCCTCCGAAATAAAATTTTAGAATTGTCCCGACCATGAAGGGGATATTATGCGTCTTCTTGACACGTAGCATGGCAGGACTGGTTCAGTTTATTTCTACGTTGTATCGTTATTTACCGGTATCTTGACATCCGGTTATGCGTGATTTACTTCTTGAATTCAAGAACTTCCCTTGTAATTCGTTTTTGCTGCCACCGGACGATTTCATCGAGCTTAGGAAGATCTGCTGAATTAGATATTTAAGATATAGCGTTCGATAACTTTTTCTCTGTTAGGGATCATTCTTAACTCAGTTGAAAAAGCCCGTAGGTGCTATGAATAAATACAGAATTGAGATCACGGCACCGAAGTGGGTAATATCTCTAGGAGATATGAACTCTGAAGTAATAGACCATTTAAAATTATGCCATTTAAATTTATGCACTGCAGTATGTATACTTTCTTCGAATGTATGCGTATGCATTCTGCCTACAAGCTCGGTGGTGGAGGGATGTTAAGGAGGTGGAAAGTAATGGAGGAAAGGAACTGTGTCCATAACGATGTTATATAGGACACTGAGATATCAGTTTAGTTATAACAAACCTTTCAAACAGAAGGGAGCTATGACTGTACTTAACTGTATTGCCAATCAAAATCAAGACAGCATCGACACGCAATACAGTTTTTCTTTGCTTCTATTTGGTTATAGGAGTCTTTGTAGATAAGTGTGCGCGAACGTCACTACACTTTCTTTTCATTTTCTCTTAAGTGGGAGATGTAAAAACATTATTACAACATCCTGTATCAGTGCTGATTACTCATACTGGAAGAGCTTTTTTAAATTAATTTCTGTGCTGTCAGCAGAATACATACCTAATAACTGTGCTTTATATTAACCCATTGTTTGTTTAGTGTTTCTCAACTGTATGCTGAATGAAGTTCGTAGGCAGTAAATTGAAATACTGAGTTCTAAACCCAGTTTTATGAGAGATAACGTTTAAACATTTTTTCCTGCGTTACTTTCCTCTGAGGCGAATAAAATAGTCTGACGTTAGCCGGGATAATAAAGATGCCTCATAATACATAAACAAAATAAATAAATACATAAAAGAAACTGGTAATGGGTGCGGAAATCCATGAAAGTTTTAGCTCCCGATGTTTAGCACTGTTTACAAAAACATGTCGTGTGGAGATTTTGTCTATCTATCTGTATACCTAGGCTGCTTCCCCCAAAGAAAGGGAGGTAGCCGAGACAGGACGACACACTCCCAATTTACTCATCCACACTCACACATTCGCATCTTAGCCCCAAGGGGGTTATTACTTCTGTCCTCTGAGCAGGACAGAAGTGATAACCTGTAAAACGTCAGGCTGTAGACGACCTTCTGAGAGAGAGAGAGAGAGAGAGAGATGAACGTTAAGATCTTACAGGAACAGTACCGTAGTCACAGTGATAGAAGTGTCCAGCAGCAACAATTCTGAAGACATGAACAAGACTGTCAATAAAAACGCGGGTTTTATGCAGAGCACCGTGGTTCCACTTACTTTGCCTTTTATAATTCGGAAAATATTATATTTTTCCACGTCTTCAAGTATAGAAATTTAAATTATAAACGAAGGCTGTCAAATTCAGCTACTTTACTGAGATCATATCCATGCAAGTATGATCGAACTTTTACTCTTACGCAACTAGAGCTAACACCCAACTTGTATATATCATCTCCCGGTAACTGGAAAGTGTTGTTTATGTCAACATAAGTAGTGTGTGTGTGTGTGTGTGTGTGTGTGTGTGTGTGTGTGTGTGTGTGCAATACTCTGTCTCAGCAAACATCAGATGATTTTATCTAACTGAGGATGTATTAAAAATTGCAGTATGAATTCTCGTGATCCGGTTTATTAGACCATTGTATTCTATCTTACGCCAGAAGATTTTATTCAGCTGAATCATTGAAGTTTGTAAGGAAAATAAAATCCCAAAATTGCTTGCTACTCCAGCCTTGGGTCAGTTTCGCGTTCTTTCTGTCAGCATTATAGTATCGTACCACTTGATGATGTAGGTCTGTACATTTATAGACATTTGGAGGACAGCTTACCTTGCCAGCGGATGGGAAAAACATTCTTTTCAAATACATGGTAATATGAAGGTGGCCATACTATAGGAGGGCGTAGGAATTTCCATCTCACATGAAGGAATTATATTGTATGTTCCGTACATTGTTTTAATATCAACATCATTTGCAGAAAAAAATACTCGAGAGGATACTGAGGTAATATTTGGGAAAAAATCTTTGAGGGAGAGATGTCAATAAAATCTTTAGTTCTACACAGAGTGACGTCTCTTTACTCCTATCATGCGTTTCGGAGGAAGATGTTAACACTCTTGTCATCTCAGTTGCCCTGGCCCAGTACTGGAAAAAGTCCATGGATTAACTAAACCATCTTGACACAACTGACACTCAACCTCCTCTAACACACTCTAAACTGAATATAATCTCTCGGTGTTAACAGGAAAATAGTCCAGCGTTGACCAGAACGTGAGAGGGATTATAGCACCAGTATTAACTCCTTTAGTCCTCTACGACTCTCTCACACCTGAATATTATCGTTTGGCGTTCACAGGAAAAAAACACTAGAGTCGTCCAGAACCTGTTAGGGATATACTTGAGGCTGAAATAATAATTTCTGACATGAATGTGTATTATTGTAGCGTTTGTTCGGAAATGCCTGAAATGGACGGGCAGCTCCACTATACTGTACACGTTTAAGCCATGTTTTAAGGGTTCTGAAGAGTAATTCATTCGTAGGGCCGAGGAACACCATTTCTATCACTAGGAACGTGTCTCGCTCCAACCCAGTCCTTCATGCAGATATATAGGAGGTGTGTAAGACGGTTGTACGTAGTCTGAGAAGGTGTTTGTGGATATTTTTTTTTTTTGAATTTCAGTGTTTGAGCTCAGTAGATGCGGATGACAAAGGATTATGGCTTCGTAGTTCTGCGTTTGGACACTCCCGAATATGTAGGGTTTTGCACTGAAGAACTCACCTGCAGAGGTCAGTTATTCGACCTGTCCATCAGACTGAACATGACCCTGACAAACACAAGTCCATTCCACCCCAAATTTAGAGGCTTCTGTAGTATGTTGCTGCTGTATACTTTTATTTACCTTCGCTCCATCATATCGTCGCGTACACATTTGCTGTATGTAATTCATGAACACCTTAAAGGCTTCTGCCTTACAGACTGACATTCCTACCGGCTAGTTTCGTTCGGGGTAATCTAGGGAAATCTCGTTAGGTTCTGGCACGGATTCGAGACGGTAAATAATGTGTTTTTTTATGACAAGAAGAATTAACGAAAGGCAGGAACCCTGGAAAACAGTGTTCAGGAAAACAAAATAAAACAGAGCTAAGAATTAACGAAAGACAGGAACCCTGTAAATTTAATAGGAAAACTACATGA
This sequence comes from Coenobita brevimanus, assembly GCF_032717465.1. Taxonomy (NCBI): domain Eukaryota; kingdom Metazoa; phylum Arthropoda; class Malacostraca; order Decapoda; family Coenobitidae; genus Coenobita; species Coenobita brevimanus. Next base: position 9,502,539 of record NC_137023.1, on the reverse strand, counting down.
AACAGAGTTAAGAATTAACCAAAGGCAGGAACCCTATAAGAAAATTTTAAAGGAAAACTAAATAAAACAGTTAAACTGAAGACTGTGCATTTTCAGCTGGTGGACAGATTGCATTTAAAAGATTGTATGTCATAGGCGAGGAAAATGCATAATGAGTATGTCAGTTCCACAGATTACCAGTTGCATATGCGAAGGAGTGGGAATACCGGTAGCCCCTGTAATGGAGACATGACAAAGAGTGAGAGTGCACTGCTGTACTGTACTGCGAGCCTGCTATTATGAAGGAGGGATGTAGGCCAAGAAGACTGAGGTTGAGGGGAGTCAGTAAGAGGAAGGTTGAGTTGAGATGAAAAGCCCTGACTCCTTCGACTACTGCTTAGATGAACTGTAGATGGTGAACCCCCACTCCTGACATAGAGCTGTACTCTACTTAAGGGTTAATAAGGGCTCCCTTCAAAGTCAGCAATTGAACAGGGTTAAAGAAATATGGAGTTGATCCAGTACATCCAATTACTAGGATGCAAGTTTAAAGAAGAGTAATGTGAACTTTCCATAACACAGCACTGCAACAGTTTCGCTGGTACCGTAAACAACACTTTTTCAAGGTAATTGGAGGTCGCTGATTCCGAGAAAGGCTTCAGTTTTTACCCAGCACGTTACGTTTAGCCACAAAATATGATATGATATTTTATCAGGAGGACACGATTTAGTTGAGTGACTAGCATTTGCTCATTGTCACATCTATTTCTATTTACCATTTATGTTATTTCTGTATTGTTTTTATTGAATACTAAAAATTTTTAAAAACATTATGTACGTGGTGTCTCGGAAGGAAAGGGCATAAGTTTAGGATGTGTTAGATGAGGAAACTGTAAGCAAAAATGTTAAAATTCAGTTGTTACGGAACTACAGTTACTAAGGACCTTATGGGCGAATTATGAGGGAGACCATTAACACTCATTTTAGCTGCATAACGGTTGAGATTTGGACAGATGTTCATATATATATTTTTTTAATAGATAAAGAATGGAGGAAGGAAAAACAAAGGGGAAAAAAATAAGTCCATGTGCCTAAAGGCATCCTCGATTCATAAAATACCCATAACAACTGGACTTGAACTGAAGTGGATCAAATGTTTGTGGGAAACAACTCCCAGGAAGCGAATTCCAGAGAGTAGTAGTTCTGGGGATAAATGAATTTTGATAAGCAGAGGTTCTGCATTGCGGAGGAGAAAGTGTGAATTCGTGGGCTCTCCCAGCTGCCCGAGTATTTCGGGAGAAAATGTGAAGAGGAGGAACAATTGAAGCCAGTTCGTCTGAACACATATGGTAAAAATATCTATAAAATAATGCTAAAGAAGCAACATCTCTAAGTACTGATAATGGAGGAAGGTCTTGCGTGATGGCAGGATTATTGATTAACGTCTTTATTTTGAATTTTGTCCACCTGCCTCAATGCAACCACTCCACAGTGGTGAACAGTATTCGATCTGAGAACGCACATGACTTTGGTATATTGTGGCCATCTGCTCGTCAGTGAAGAACTCACGAACTCTGTATATAAGTCCTTTCCTCCTGGGACACCCTAGATATTATATTTGTTATATTCAGTTATCCTTATTTATTCAGTTAACTACTGTCAGCTGCTGTAGTTGTTCAGCTAGCACCATGGTACTATACTGCTCATTTGAGGGGACATTAAAATGTTGTCAGTGCTTCTGGGATAGCAAGGTGGCTACGAAAAGTTTTCTTGTTACTTAGGGTTATGGGGCAGTAGTGCAAGGAGTCAAGTCTGGATAAAAGGGTGGAAAAATAAAAACAATTCACAGATGGAGAGAGAAAATAATCTTGAATGAGCCTTTAGTTGATACGGAGAAAATCCTGCTTCCAGCACTGCACCTTAAGTTTGGTCTGATGAGGCAATTTGCTAAAGCTTAGGATAAAGGAGACTGTTTTAAATACTTGTGTTCAAAATTCCCCTGTTATAACAGATGAAAAACTGGAAGTTGGTAAATTTGATGGCCCTCCGATAGGGCTACTGATGAAAAGGCAACAGTTCCCGAACTCAGTGAGAACAAATGAAAGAAATGCATGGAATGCCTTTGCAGCAGTTGTATCTGATTTTTTGGATCATCTAAGACTGAAATGCATTATTTTTTTATTTCAGTACTTTTTTTACTTAGGTTTTGTGAAATAAATTGACGTTCTATGCTAATTCTAATTTTATGTCTGAAATCAGCACCTTCAAAATTTATAAAATCAATACTTTCCGTCAAATCAGCAGATTTTTTTTTTTTTTTTTTTTTTTTTTTTAATAAGGATGCAGGGCTGTGTAATAGGTTCCGAGGGAAAAAAACGCTAAGGATATTGAGAGATAATAATAAACTGAGTTGTGTGTTGTTAAAACTTAAGGAATATTTTTGTGGACTTTGTTTTTAACCTTTTTATGAATTGAAAATAATGGCAATCACAAACAACATACAAGTAGAAAAAGGTGTTCGGAAACCTCAGCCGATAATTATTCAATAACTGCTGTGATGGACGCCGTGGATAATGGGTGGAAAAGCAATGGGTCTAATATATATCCGTGTATGAGCGGATAGGACAGAAGTACAACCATGAGCAAAAGTTTGCCGACACTTCACTGCCAGCCGTAGCAGTTGAGATTTTTACATTACTGTTTTTTATGAGACAGCAGTGTGAAACAGACAACAAACGACTAAAAGAAGGAAGCACATTCTCTGTCGTTTGAGGAGGAATGACAAGTATCGAAGTCAGGACAAAATGCGGGCTGAGGATTGTTGGTGAACTTTTGCTTATGGCTGTACAACCCAGAGGGTCGTTGATGGATTGGAGGATAAAAGTTAGTGGAAGGACAGAACCCTGAGGAACATCACTACTGACCGAACCTGTTGGCTACATGGTCAGCATACATCTACAGCATAAATCATGACACATAACACTTAAATTTTGGTACATGACCCAGCACACAAGATGACTAACTAACCCATTCATACGTGAGATTACTCCTAAGTACTGCGATCAGTATGGCGACAGTTACTCACAGAACAGTTGCTCATAAATTAATAACTCAAACTTCATTATTGAAAAAAAAAAAAAAAGACGCCTTGATTAGGACTGAAATTGGTTGTTAGTACCAAAGCATTCACCAAAGAATGCTTTGATCAGAACCAAAGGACACCTAGGTTAGAAACAGGGTACTTAGGCTAGTATCAAAGGAAGCCTAGGATAGGAAAAAAGGATTCCAAGGTTAGGATTAAAGCATTTGCTTTTTATGACTGTTTGATCTAGTTTGTGTTATGCCCTTTAATACTCCTTAGAATGATATTAAATTTAAGACTAAAGGAAGCCGAATTTAGGCCCGAAGACTGCCAAGGTGCGTGTGGATGGATTCTAAGATTGAGTCTGAAGGATATCATGGTTAGATCAGAAGTCTGCCAAAGCTAAGACTGAAGGCAGCCAAGGTTAGGTCAGAGAGGCTGCCAAGGTTAGGTCAGAGAGGCTGCCAAGGTTAGGTCACAGAGGTTGGCAAGTCAGGTCTGTAGGATGCCAAGGCTAGGTCAGGAGGTGCCAAGGTCAGGCCTGAACGATGCCAAGGTTCGGTGTAAAGGATGCCAAAGTTGAATTTGAAATATACGAAGGTTGGGTCAAAGCGACGCAAACATTAGGCAAGACGGATGCCATTGTTAGGTCTAGCGGACACACGTGCTAAATGTAAATTCAGCCAATTTTAATATTGTAAAAAGCCATGGTTTGGGCCAAAAGATGCCAAGGTAAGGCCTGTAGGACGCCAAAGTTTGGGTGGTATGATGCCGCAGCTGAGGTCATAGAAAATCAAGGCAGTGGTGCGGGGATGCTAAGGCTAGGGTATAAGGATGTCATGGTTAGAGCTGAAACCTGCCAGGATACACGTGTGCTATGGTGGAAACATTTACCCTCATTTTTGTTAACAGTGTGAACATACAGTGGTCTCGTGAAAACACAGTTTAGCAGCATTTGTCACAGATCCAGTGTGACCACATTTCATATATTCCTGGCAGGTTTGATTCTCCTCCCTGAATAAATATCAGGGGTCTATTTGGAACTTAGGCCTCTAAAGAGTCAGGGCGCACTCAGTAGTATCAGGTAAATTAACAAGGATTTATTGCGCTTCACAGTCTTTACCTATGAAAAAATGGAAACTCGCTTAAAATCATGATTTACACACACACACACACACACACACACACACACACACACTATTTCTCTGTTTATACATCGTATAATATACTTATTTGTCTGTCAGTATCTGTGTATCTATCATCGTCCTACTTTTATGGTTATCTCTCTCTCTCTCTCTCTCTCTCTCTCTCTCTCTCTCTCTCTCTCTATGTATGTATGTATATATAATGCAATCAGCGATAAGGAGAGAGCAAGTAGTAAAGGGGAGGAAGTGGAGTCAGCTGAGCGTGGTGTGGGTTTAATGCACTGGTTTCCCTTGGGTCACACTGCCTCCACCTACCCCTTCGTCCTTCCCCCCCCCCTCTTCTTCTGTCCCTTCCCCTACTCTCTCTTTTTGCCTCCGCTCCACCCCTCTCCCCTAACGACACCCTCACTTCCCACCACCCTTACCCAAATCCGACATTTCTCCTTCCCTCTTCATATTTCCTCTCAATTTGTTTCTTTCGTAGTTCTCACTCTTTCCCCATTCCATTTCTTTTTAACAAATTACATGGGATAGTTTTTAAATCTCAAAGCTATTATTTCCTGCCTTCTCATTTTCCATTCGATTCCACTTCTGTTCCCTCACTTCGCATCTGAAAGGACACGAGGAGAGAGAAGAGGGAAGATGAAGGTGAGGGAGAGAGAGGAGGAAAGGTGAGAGGATGGGGCTGAGAGAGAAGGGACGCGTGACAGCTGGAGATATTTCTGTCCAAATCTTGAGAGAGGAGTGGGGGAAGAGAGAGAGAGAGAAGTATAATGAATAAAAATACTAAGGGAAATATAAGGGACTGAATTGTCTGAGAGAGAGAGAGAGAGAGAGAGAGGAATGACGGACCAGAATGGGGGAAGAGAGAAAATTAGAGGGAAACCTGAATCTCATCCCTCCTCCTCCTCCTCCTACTGCTACCATCACTACTTTATGTCTTCATCTTCATCCTCCTCCACCTCCTCCACTTACACCTTTGCCTGCAACTCTCATCATCCCCATGCTCATCATCGTGTTCCACCTCCTCCACTTACACCTTTGCCTGCAACTCTCATCATCCCCATGCTCATCATCGTGTTCCACCTCCTCCACTTACACCTTTGCCTGCAACTCTCATCATCCCCATGCTCATCATCGTGTTCCACCTCCTCCATTCTCCTTTTGTCTCTACCTTTCATCATCCTTATCTTACCACTCGTCTCCATCCTCCTCCTCCTCCTGCTCCATCTCCTGCTCCTGGTCCTCCCCCTCCTCCTCCTCCTCCTCTTCCTCCTATTCTTCCCCCATCACTCTGCCTCCATTCTTCCCCTCCTTCCCCCTCCACCCACCACACGTCAAAAAGAATGACACAATTCCCACATGTATTCTATCTACTCTAGTCTCTCTCTCTCTCTCTCTCTCTCTCTCTCTCTCTCTCTCTCTCTCTCTCTCTGCCCTCTCTTCCCACGCTTGTTTCCCATGGATCTTTATCTTTTCTTTATTCTTTCCATCTTCTCTTTCCTGTAATGTTTTCTTCGTTTCCTCTTTCTTTTGTTCCTTCCCTCCCTTCCTTCTTCATCCCCTCTTCACTCTCCCCTTCCTACCTCCTTATCATCTCTTTTCTCCCTCCCCACCTCTCTCCCATCTTCACTTCCTTCTTTTTTTCCTACATTGTCTCCCTCCCTCCTTCCTTCCTTTTTCCATATTCTTCCTTTTTCATATATAATTCCTAGTTTTTTCCATCTCTTTCCTCCCTCAATTACTCCCCCTCCAGTTTCCTTTTCTTTTTCCTCTCCTCCCTCCTCCCCCACCCACTTTACTTCTTCCTTTCTCCCCGCTCTTCCATCCAGCTAGTTTTTACCCTTTCCTCTTTCCTCTTTCTTCTCTTTTGCTGTCTCTCCGTTTATTCCTCCGCGTCTCTTCTTTCTTTTTTTCTTACTTTCCCTCCTTCCTTCGCTCCTGTCTTCTTCCATTCCTCCCTTCCTTCCTTAGTCATTCATTCATTATGGCCTCTCTGTCTTCTCCCCTACGTCCTCTCTCCTTCCCTCCCTCCCTGCCATCCTTCATTTTCTGAACTTAATTTTTTTCCCTCTCTTATTCTTGTTATTCCCTCCACTCTCCCTCGATCTCTCCCTGCTTCCCTACATCATCTCCCGCCTCCGTGCTTCCTTCCTCTTGTGCTTCCCCTTTTGCTTCTGCCTTCCTTTTCTCTCCCTCCCTCCCTATAAATTTTTCCGTCTTTAGTCCTCCATCACTCTTTTCTTCCCTACTCCTCTCTGTCTCTCCATCTTTCTTCATCTCTGCCAATTAATTCCTTCATCTCCCCCCTTCGTTCCGTCCTTTTTTCCATCCATCTATCTTTTTTAAATCTACTTCCCTCAATCCTTGACCTCGTCTACTTCCTTCCCTCCCTCCTTCCTCCCTCCCTTTTCTGTCCCCCTCCTTCTATAGCCTCTGTTCTTTGTCCCTCCCTCCCGATACATTCTTCAGCTTCTCTCCTTCCTTCCCTTCTTCTTTCCGTCCCTCTCTCTCTCTCTCTCTCTCTCTCTCTCTCTCTCTCTCTCTCTCTCTCTCTCTCCAAGCCTGCTTTCCATTCCCCTGCCTCCCTGCCTCGCCTTGCCTGTCGTTTTGCCTGCTTTCCTACCTGCCTATCCTTCTCCCGTCTCCCTGTTTTTGTGTGTGCTTTCCTGCCTGCCTTCCTCTCTTTCTACGTCCTGTCCGCTTCCATCCTCCCTTCCTCCTCCGTCCCCCCTGCCTGCCTCGTCCATCATTCATGCCTCCGTACCTACCTCCTTTCCCCTCTCTTCCTCCCTCTCCTTTCTCTGCCTCCTCCTTACTCTCTTTCTGCCTCTCCACCCCTTGCCTGCATTGTCCCTCATTCCTGCCTCCGTACCTACTCTCTTTGCCCTCTCGTCCTCCCTTCCTTCCCTCTGCCTCCCTTCTGTGTCCCCCTTTCTGTCTTTCTACTCCCTTCCTGCAATGTCCCTCATTCCTGTCTCCCTACCCGCACCCTGTCCAGTTCCTGCCTCTCTCCCTGCCCTCTGCTTTCCCCCTTGCCTCCCTTCTTTCCCTCCTACCTCCCCCCTTCCTCCCTGCACCCCCACCCCTTCCCTACCTCCGTATCTTCGTCCTCCCTCATGTTTGTCACCCTACCTATCCTTCTACTTCCTCCCTGCCTCCTTACTTGCCTCATCTCTAACTTCTGCTACCCTCCCTGCCCCCCTACTTCCTGTGTGTATCCCTCCCTGCCGCCCTACTTCCTCTGTGTATCCCTCCCTGCCCCCCTACTTCCTCTGTGTATCCCTCCCTGCCCCCCTACTTCCTCTGTGTATCCCTCCCTGCCCCCCTACTTCCTCTGTGTATCCCTCCCTGCCCCCCTACTTCCTGTGTATCCCTCCCTGCCCTCCTACTTCCTGTGTATCCCTCCCTGCCCCCCTACTTCCTTTGTGTATCCCTCCCTGCCCCCCTACTTCCTCTGTGTATCCCTCCCTGCCCCCCTACTTCCTGTGTATCCCTCCCTGCCCCCTACTTCCTCTGTGTATCCCTCCCTGCCCCCCTACTTCCTCTGTGTATCCCTCCCTGCCGCCCTTCTTCCTTTCTGTATACCTCCCTGCCTTCTTCCCCGACTTGTCCCTTATTCCTGCTTCGCTCCCTATCCCCTACCCCCTCCCTGCCTCCCTGCCTCTCCCCTCCCTGCTCCCTGCCTCTCTACCTCCCTGCCCCCCTCCCAGCCCCCAACCTGCTCCCTGCCTGCCTCTCATCTCACGCGGAGACCAAACCGAAATTGCTTCTCTCTGTAATCACTGATTAGCTTCCTGACTACACACACGCACACAGGTACACACAGCCTTACACACCCTGGCATACACAGCCTGACACACGTACACAGGTCAACATACAGAACCCTAAACATTGACGCATGTACACAGACCTACATACACATCTGTAAACAGTCTTACACACACACACACACACACACACACACACAAATACACATAACCATAAGAAGACTATAATTACGTCCAGTCGTATATCACTCTCGGCAGTTTTATACACACACACACACACACATCATAAGACGAATACAATTACACCCAGTCATGTCATATGTTATTCTTACACACACACACACACACACACAGGGGCGTAGCCAGTAATGTTAACAAACGGGGGCTGGGAAAAAGATGTCTATAGATTCTTGAAAAGGTGGTGGGAGGTGAGCGAAGCAAGCCTCTACAGCTGGGGAGTCTGGGGGGTGCTATGAGCCCCCCCGAGGAAAATTTGTGAAAATTAAGTACTTTTAGAGCTTTCTGAGGCCTATGAAAGTATGTAGTGGGATATTTAGATGACAACTCATTATACTGAAAATGGCGAAAAATAAAGCAAGAAAATGATTTTGGCTTAAAAACAAGCTTTTTTAATGATCCTTATGGAATAAACGAACAATAATGCACCTCGAGGTCTCATCATCATCATCATCTCTCTCTCTCTCTCTCTCTCTCTCTCTCTCTCTCTCTCTCTTTATATATATATTCATTCATTCATTCAATTATTTATTTCTGAATATTTACTCTTATTTTTTTTAGACTCACAATTTCAAGGCCCTCAAGGGTGGGGGGGCAGCCTCCTCCTCCGCCCCCCCCCCGTCGCTACACCCATGGGAGGGGACTCTGTGCATCAAGTGCTGTATTCATGCACAAATGATAGTTAAATGTTTTCCACACATAGATGGTAATTCTCGAGCAATAATCCTAACTCATCAACAACTTGTGCAGTGGGAAAGAGTGCGGTGTTACATCCACCAAACCAACAAGCCCAATACCCAGGCTTAATGCAGTTATACTTTTATTTTATTTAGATGCGGGGATTCACTCGTAATTTATATTTTGTTGATTAGGTTATTTATTGTTTATTTATGTATTTATATTCTGTATTATAAACCTTCTAACGACCACAGATTCTTTGATTATTAGTGCTCTCTCCAAACGATTAGCTTGTGGTTAGGAGTGTCCTCTCGTAATAAAAGGGTTACATAAGTCTAGCAATACCCTAACGATTTTGATTTCCTTGCTGCCGCCATGTTTTCGACTGAAAGGAAACTCAGGGTTTGGGTTCGTATCCATTCACTGATATTTTTTTTATTTTGTCTGATTCTTTTTTTTCTTTCTTTCTTATTTTCTTTCTTTCTTTCCTTCTTTCTGTTTCCTTATTCTTTAATCTCTTTCCCCCCCTCCCCTTTTTCTGGGTTGTCAATGGACGAAATCGACGTCACTGAAGAAGCGTTATAGAACGATATATCCCAACGAACTACATATTTGTGTGGAAAATGTAGGTCTGCGTCTGTGGGATGGATGTGATAATATCGAAGACATGAATATAGTGAACAAATTTAGGACTCATTTCACTGGGCACTCTGGGGACAGATCTCGCACTTTTTTTTTTTTTTTTTTTTTCGTAATTCTGCATGCTGTGCACTGTATAGTCAAAGGGAAAAATATTATGATAATGATTTCCATGATTTCCTTTTCCATCCCCTAAAAAATCCAACTTTGACCTTACCCTGTAACCGTGAATCTTTGACTGATTGTTCTCGAGACTTCATCCTTTTGGTCTTCAAATGTGAATCCTTTTGTTCTCACCAGACCCCAAACACTTCCACCAAGTAAGGATCAAATCAGAACAAAACTGTTTAATTTCACCTTGCCTTGTGACCGTGACCTTTGACTGTTTTCAAAACTAAATCACTTCAATCTTGCCTTCTTTTCAACCTTTCCTGTCAGCTTCATCTCATTTGGATACTGATGATTTTGATATTGCTGGATCAACTTTTGACCAAACCCTATTGTCTCCATCTTCAATCTTTTGTTCTTAAAAAAAAAAAAAAAAAAAAAATAGGTTTCCTCATTTTTTGTCCTTCAATCTTCTCACAAAATTAATTTCGAATTGGATAAACTTTGTTATACTGTATTCACACACACACACACACACACACACACACACACACACACACACACACACACATAAAGGTGTTCACACAGAAGGAAACAGTAGCTTCACTTTGTCACTAATTTTCCTTTGTTTACTTAGTTATTTATTGGACTAATTGTACCTGCGCAGTTACTTGTAGTTTTTTCCTTCAAAGCTGCTATCTGTCTTGAATTATACAGTGACAAACATCAGTTTTTTCCCACCCCCTTCGCCCCCATGGTAAGGCGGGAGGGGTGACATCTTACGTACCTGAAGGTCGATGTTCGTAACCATATATATATATATATTTTTTTTTTCATATACTATTGTGTACCGAGAATAGATTACCCATTTTAACTTGGCATTCGATGACATAGTCTCTGCCAAACAAGCATTACCAAGGGACATAACTGTTTTAATCACGTATTTATTTTCCTGACTTAAGGAAGACCATGTGGCATAGCTGTAAGATTCTCAAAGAATTAAAGAGTGAAGATATGGGTGACTCGATTCACTGGCTATGCTAGAGTTATTATTTCACACTGGGCTTTCCATCTCACTGATATCCTACTTACTCAGTCGCAACAACAATGATGATGATGATTAGTTTCTCTCTACTTCATACATGAATCATAATGCTATAGTGATTCTTTCTCAGTTTCTTACCTTCCTCAGGTTCAATACTTTGCCTTCTCACATACTCATTTACCACATCCATTGAAGTACTTTTACCCATCTACACATCCTCCCATCTTGAATCTCACCCACATATGAAATTTTCACAATCCTAACGATTCTATAATGTCCTGAGGGTAGAATGACAGGAATGGAAGTGTGACTCTTATGGAATGTATGTAGTCTTTCTGTGGTTTGATAGCTTAAAAAAAAGAGCTTCGAAAGATCATCCTTCACTCCTTGGTTGTCCCATCAGCAACGAAGGGGCCCGGGGCTGGGCTGCTTTCTCTCGACATTTAATGGCCAGAGTGACATATTACTTCCCACTGAGTTCCATTATGTGAACAGTAAACTACAACCACACCTTGGATGTAAACCCTTATATGTCCCATCTAGTTGCAGCTCCTTAACCCACTTGACCACTAGGCGTTTTCTGATTGCACAGTTATCACCCAGAGTAACAAATGGTTTGCCGGGTTACAGGAAATCATGTATCTTTCACTATATACAGAGTAACCTTAAGGCAGTACCGCATCAAGAGAACGGATGGTGGCCGCCCCCTCCTAACCTTATTTCAGCTGCTGAGCCCCTGTAGGACAAGTTTCCTAACCACGTAGTATTTGTTTCCTTTTTTTCTTTTCTTTGTCCTTGTCCGCGCAACAGAAGTTCTATCCGTCTTTTTAATTTGGCCGTGGACGACATAGTCTGCCCAACAAGCGTTGCGAGAGCAACATAATCGTGTGTATCACGTCTATTTGTCCAATAGGTACGCCCCTGGCAAACATGCCTGTGTTAGTATAATCACTATTACGTTCTCTGATTATTTTCCTCAATGTCACTGCAACTACCTAACACACTTGGATGTTTTCACAACCGCCGTCCGTCATAATTTTCTCACTGAAACACTTTCGCTACACATCTCATAGGCGAATTTTTTTTCCCATTATTATCTTTTTCTCATAGTACGTGGGGAAACCTGATTTGTATCGCCCAATCCTTCGTCAGATTTACGTCTTGTTTGTTTCACTGCACCCAGGTTGCTAAAATTTTTGCAACATTTAAGTTCTTCCCATCACGAGCACATCACACTGTGAGTGAAAACAAACATTATTTTGGAGTACATTTAGTAACTCTCGCCCTACACAGACACAATTATATTACTAGTTCAGTAGCCATGATATTACACTATATATGTGTAAAGACAGGAACGAAGATACTTACTTTATGTAAAGTTTTGATATTTATGTGCACCCACACCAGTCCAACTGTATGGTGGATAAGGTGAGTGACTGAAAATTTATAGTCCCCGGATCGAGTCCCAGACTTGTTATAACCTTTATTACTAAAAATCTGGCAGAATTAGACGCTTAAATATAACTTCCAAAGCATAAGATATTGGATGCTTGGATGGCTCAGTTAGGCCTAGTGAGGTGCTGTACTTACGCAGTTACAAGCGCTGGTTCGAATCCTCGCAATACCTAATTTTCTTGATATAAATCTCGGAGATTTAGACGCTTAAATACACCTTCCAAAGCATAATTTGTTAGACTCCTCTATAGCTCAGTTGGTTGTGCTGTTATATCCATCGCACTAGCTGTACAAACGCTGGTTCGAATCCTGGCAGCATTTCCACACATTGAGTGTCAGAGTGACACTTACTGACCCGTCATTAGTCCTCTGACTGTGCGGGTGGGATGAAGTTGCAGAGAGTGGGTGAGAAGGTGAGGAAGGCCCTGAAGAGGGTGGGGGTTAGAGTGGGTAAGATTGGTATGATGATAGTGAAGGGGGTGGGACTGTATGCCCTACAGGTATGTTTCCATTTGTTGGGTTTCGGACTGGTGGTTGTTGTGGTGCCTGTAGGGCTGGTGGTGTCAGTGGCAGCTGCTCTGTATCACCTGGTGAAGGCAGTGAAGAGGGATCTGAGAGAACGCGCAGGTCACGGCTGATTGGCTGTCATGAGACTAAATTGATCTTCATACAAACTGAGAAAAAAGTAAAAAAAAAAAAAAAAAAGTCAAAATACATAAAATCTTAAAAAGCCAGTTATCATGCAGTAATGTTTTTTTTCTTTTTCTTTCGTTTTCTTGTTTCTGCATCAACGCCGACAACTTCCACTGACCCCGCCATTCAGATCTTCCAATCCCGTGTCTCTTCCTTCAGATATACATCAAATTCACCTTAAATTTACCATGACTGTATAATCTAGTTTAGTCTGTGATAAACAGAGCAAGCCTTTATTATCTGAATACACAGTGTATTTATTTTTTCTGAACACAAATTGCTCTATATATTTTAATGGAAGTCACCTGTTCAGTAGTACATGCCTACAGACGGGGATGTGGTATAGGATACATTTACCTAAGGTACTTGATGAAAACACAGAGTATTCTGTACAGTACATAACCATATCCCAATGCAGTACTTAGGTGTAGGGGACAGGGGCGTAGCCAGAAAGTTGACAAAGGGACGGCGGGAGAAAGATGTCTATAGATTCTTGAAAAGGTGATGGGAGGTGAGCGAAGCAAGCCTATGCAGCTGGGGGGTCTGGGGGGGGGGACCGTGAGCCCTCTCCCCGGAAAATTTGTGATAATTAAACACTTTTAGGGACTTTGTGAGTCCTGTGGAAGTATGTATTGGGATATTTAGATGACAACTCAATATAGTGAAAATGGCGAAAAATAGAGCAAGAAAATGATTTTGGCTGAAAAAGAAACTTTATTAATGATCCTTATGGAATAATAGAACAATAATGCATTTGGGAGTCTCATCATCCTCATGTCTCTCTCTCTCTCTCTCTCTCTCTCTCTCTCTCTCTCTCTCTCTCTATCTATCTATCTCTCTCTCAAGTGATTTATTCATTGACTGATTGATTTCTTTAGTCATTTATTTATTTCTAAATATTTACTTTTTTTTTTTGCCCCATACGATTTGAAGGCCCTCAAGGGGGGGGCGGCCACCTCCTCCTGCGCCCGGGGCGCTACGCCCCACCCCCACACACACATCATTTAGACAGATAACATTACACCCAACCATGTCACTCTCAGCAGTTACACATACACACACACACACACACACACATCATAAGACAGATAACATTACACCCAACCATGTCACTCTCAGCAGTTACACATACACACACACACACACACATCATAAGACAGATAACATTACACCCAACCATGTCACTCTCAGCAGTTACACATACACACACACACACACACACATCATAAGACAGATAACATTACACCCAACCATGTCACTCTCAGCAACTCACACACACCTCCACACACACACACACACACACACACACACACACACACACATCATAAGACAGATAACATTACACCCAACCATGTCACTCTCAGCAGCTACACACACACACACACACACACACACACATCATAAGACAAATAAAATTACACCCTGCCATGTCATTCTCAGCAGTGACACACACACACACACACACACACACACACACACACACACACACACACACACACACACACAACATAACTCTCTTAAAATTACATCCAGTCATATATATATCTCTCAGCAGTTACATACACACACACACACACACACACACACACACACACACACATCATAAGACGCTTAAAATTACATCCAGTCATATATATCTCTCAGCAGTTACACACACACACACACACACACACACACACACACATCATAAGACGATTAAAATTACATCCAGTCATATATATCTCTCAGCAGTTACACACACACACAAATAACTACACCCAGTCACACATCACTCTCGTCAGCTACACACACACATAAACAGTCACACACTCACATACTGCATACCTGCAGGAACATGAGCACATGTCACACTATTTATGTAAATATGAAAACCGTCCTCGTAAAGAATGGGTTAATCTATCCTACAAACCCTGCTATACCTCTCTCTCTCTCTCTCTCTCTCTCTCTCTCTCTCTCTCTCTCTCTCTCTCTCGTGTGTGTGTGTGTGTGTGTGTGTGTGTGTGTGTGTGTGTGTGTGAACTTGCATTTCATCCAACTGGAGCTATATCTCTGGATGGGTAAGATGGGTTGGCGTGTGGGTGGGGTTGTAGGACAGATGGGATGGACCGAGTGGCTGAGCGGGGTGGATGTGTGGGTGGGGTTGTAAGACAGATGGGATGGACCGAGTGGCTGAGCGGGGTGGATGTGTGGGTGGGGTTGTAGGACAGATGGGATGGACCGAGTGGCAGAGCGGGGTGGATGTGTGGGTGGGGTTGTAGGACAGATGGGATGGACCAAGTGGCAGAGCGGGGTGGATGTGTGGCTGGGGTTGTAGGACAGATGGGATGGACCGAGTGGCAGAGCGGAGTGGATGTGTGGGTGGGGTTGTAGGACAGATGGGGTGGACCGAGTGGCAGAGCGGGGTGGATGTGTGGGTGGGGTTGTAGGACAGATGGGATGGACCGAGTGGCAGAGCGGGGTGGATGTGTGGGTGGGCAGAGGTGGTGGATGGAAGGATGGCCACAATGGCTTGGTAAGTACATGGTGAGTGAGAGGATACGTGGCGTCGTGGAGGACAAGGTACCGTACGAGTAGGGCTTCTGTTTGTAGTGAATTATAATATAACCTTTGCCGTTTGAACTGTATGAACAATCTCTGCAACTGAGTAAAATCACTTGACGATAGCGAGAAAACATTAAAAATGCTAGGAAGCACTCAGAGAGCGCATACACCCACCATTTCTATTGACATTAAAAACGATCCGGATCCATGGATATAGTATCCAGATCCGGACCCACACCAAAATTTTATCAATTCCTTCTTGGCCTATGGTCCACCTTTCCACAACACTTCATTGAAATTCATAGAGAACTTTTGGAGATATTGTACGGGCTACTCCGGGTCTGGATCCGCAAAAGTCCCCAAATTAAATCATTTCTTCCTTAGCCCATGGCCCACCCTTCCGCAAGATTGCATCAAAATCATTCATAACTTTGTAAGCATTCCTGCTAACAAACAAACAAACAAACAAAGGCGGGGTAAAACATAACATCCTTGGCGGGGTAGTAGGCCCTAAGTTGCAGTAGGGAATGACGTAAATACGAAGTCAGAATGAATTTCAGTATAACATAAACACTCGGCAGCAGATGGAAAGCATGTTAGATACAGTAACACACTAAAGGCTACTTACATTAGGGGAAAAAAAAAAAAAAGCATTGTAAAAGACACTGCTGCTCTCAGTGCATATTCCTCACTCACATCTCACAATCACACCAGCGAACACCACACCTCTCTCTGTTGCAGTTTGCACTACCATAGCGCGCGAGCGAACACACACACAGTTACTCATGAATCATTATATACCGTACACACGCAAGCACACCTTATTTCAGAAGTAGCACAATCAGTTGCAGAAAATAACACACACACACACACACACACACACACACACACAGCCGTGCACATACCAATTCTGTGTTTCCTTTTATATAGTAACACTGAGTAAGCAATGACAAAACACCACCATCACACTAAATTATATTTTTTGTGGTAGGTGGGGGCGCTCACCATCCACTCACTTGATGTAGTGCTGCTCTCGGGTGTCTGCCCTTTCTTCTCCTCCATCCTTCTTTCCATCCATCCTCTTCTGTCTTTCCTTTAATCTTTCCTCTTTCTTCTGCCTGCGGGTGACTTTACACTCCCTCATGTGTCTTTCTTTCCTTCATTCTTTCCTCTTCCTTCTGCCTGTGGGTTACTCTACACTGAGTGACAAGCCAAATGGTTTCCTGTACACCAGGAAACCATTTACTACGCTGGGTGGTAACCGTATAACCAAATTTTGGCTCCTGATGGTTTAGTGGGTAATAAAGGTGCTCCACTCGGATTGAGCCGATGAAGGTTTATATCCAAGGAATGGTTGTGGTTTATTGCTCACGTAATACCACTCAGGGATGAGTGAGGCTGGTCACTCTCATCTTAAATGCCAGGACCAACTTTCCTAGCCCCGGGCTCCTAGACTTCTCATGGGGCAATGTAGGATTAGATGATGGATGGATAAAGACTTTGTCCACACACACACACACACACACACACACACACACACACACACACGTACGAGTACATACACACACGCACACAAAACAGCAACAACATCAACACCAAAGTCTAAACAATATACATAAACAAACGCACAGAGTCAGTATGGTATGAGATCAAAGGGTGTAGTATAAATGAGAGGACCCAGCGTACAGAGAGGAACAAAGGGATACATTGAACCGACTAACTTGCTGAGTTACGCTGTAGTGGCTAGGAGGGAACTGGCAGGGTTTGGGTGTACAGGGAAGAAGACGAAGAGAAGGATGAGGAGGAATTGATGAGGGAGATGGTGAAAAAGGAAATGAAAGGGAATGAAGAAGGAGAGGGACGAAGTCGAATATTAAGGTGAAAGAGTAAAAAGGAAGGAGGAGGAAGACGATGTAAAGAAGAAAAAAAATACAAGGAAAGAAATGACACAGTGGAGGGGAAAGAGGATGAGAAAATGAAGGAAGAGAGGAAGAAGATATCAGGAAATGCAATAAAAGTCGAAGAAATGTGAATGGAGAGAAGTGGAAGAGTGAAAATGAATATGAGGTAAAGTAGGAAAACTGGACAGAAAAAAAAAAAAAAAAAACTACCCTATGATGTTGCTTAAAAAAAAAAAAAAAAAAAAAAAAAAGGGAAGGGAAGAGAAGAGTGTGAAGAGTCAATATGCTCGTGGGTGCTCGGCAAACTGGGTAAAAGGTAAAGCAATCTCAATTATACTAGTGGATTAGCAGTTCCACCTGCGATTTTGAAACTTTTATTTTATCCTCTTATTGCATACTGTGACGCTTGTATCGCAGTCATCATCATTATTAATACCCTGATCATAATTATTTCCATCATCATCATCATCATTATCATCAGAATTACCATCGTCATCATCATCATCATTATCATCAATATTACCATTGTCATCATCATCATCATCATCATCATCATCATCAAAACCAGGAGCAGAAACCATATAACACGAGAAACCAACACAGTAAGGAAAAGTAAAGTGGGTTGGTAGTGGAATGAAAGAAATGGGTTAAAGAAAGTGTGTAAAATATGAAGAAGGAAGAAAACTGTGTAACGTAAAGAAGAAAAGGAATTATGTAAAGCTTGGATTTAACTCCTTCAGTCCGGTGAGGTATTTTTCATTTTGTCTTGATATTTTTCAGTTATTTCTATACAGCTTAATTTCCTGAGCCTTTTCAAACAGGAGGGATTTGATCTACCCTTCATTCATTCCATCACCACTAGAAGTCTTCTCTGAGCTCTGTAAACTCGTATGGAGGTAGAAAGATCAAAAAGGAAAATGCGTTATGGTAGTCAAGGGGATAAAATGCTGAAGGAAGTGCTTAAAGTGGGGTGTTGTAAAGTGTGGACCGAAAAGTAAAAAAACATATATAAAAAGAAAAGAGGAAAGAAAGTGTTAGTATAAAGTGTAAAAAAAATGTGTGCATTCAGGTATTAATCCTTTCCTCCTCAGTTGTTGTGTTCTTGCTGCTGCCAGACGATGTTATTCAGCTTAGGAGAACAGCTTAGATAGTGATGGGGTAAATGGACAATAAATCTAACCCCTTCTGATAGACATTTATGACATTTGGTAGCAGCGAACGTATACGAACCTCGTCTACGAATCAACATTGAATTCCTACAAAATATCAAGATTGAAAACAAAAAAATACCTCTCACAACCAACAACTTACAACCAGCTCCTGACAGTATTCTCTCCACCCAGCCCCCTCCGCCTCCCCGATCATCATGCTGATGCAGAGGTGAAAGAGGTCACAGGACGCCTTGCAAGTAGTTTAACAAAATATTGATACGATCTTGCAATTTCTACGACGAACCAGCGAATCTACGGACATCGTCTCCGAATTAAAAGCAAATTTCTACAAAAGCAGGCGAGACTCTACAAGATTAGCTTCAGTTCTACAGTGAATCCCGACAAAATACAGCCTACAATGCAAATAGTCTGCAAGTCTACAAAACAACTCTATAATCTTCACGTAACTTCAAGCAGCAACAAGAAGAATATAAAACAAATCAAGTAAAGAAGAGGAAACACCGAAGCAACAAGCACACAAGCCCCCACCACTCTCTTCCGCCTATGCTGACCCAGAGGTCAAGACACGCAGCAAAACACCAAGTCCATATTCACAACTCATCTTACTCACCCGTCTTCACTCAAGTTACTCATCGCTACTCATTCACTCACCACAGCTACCAGTGTGGGAAGCCGACATCACCATGTACTGAGACGACAACACGCCAATCAACCCGTGAAGAACAACGCTATCACCACGTGCAACACCACTCACACCATTTCCACCACGGTAAAAATTTGTGAGTTACATAGTTACTTCATTTATACAATACACAGTGATAGACAATAAGCTTCTGCACAAACATATAAAACGTGCTGTATAATTACAACTTAAATACACATATTTACTTCAGTTATCTGCATAACTCAAACACTAAATAATCACCAACAATAAATATTCTACACTGTATATATTCATTCATTTATTATAACATTTATTTACTACCAACGAGTGTTACCATTTATACCTACATAAAATACGTGTTTCATATATACAACTATACATTATTACATCTACAAAGTAATAAAGAAAATATACCATCACAGTTACTCAGTGAGCAATTAAAAGAACTGTATTAAACATTTATTAATTAAAGTTACCTAGTGGAAACATATAAATTAAGTTACAAGGAAAACCAGAAAAGAAAAAAAAATGGCCAATACAAATGCCGTTAGCAAGAGTGAACATCTTCAACACAATCGTGAAGACAATGATTTCCACACAGTGCTGACACACATATTACCCACGATAGGTACAAGTGAACAACAAATCAGTGTATATAGTTAATACTGTATATATGTATATATATTTTTTATATAAAATAACAAAATATGGGACTATATAATATCATTTTCAATAATATCTGTGCAATATAAACTAACCTTTCGACAAGTATCCCAAGGAAATTAGTCAGTAATTATGCAACCATGAACAACATGGAAAAAGCGTACACAAGCGAAGAAAAACAAACTATAGATAATCAATACATACAAAAAAAAAAAGAAAGAAAAAGTAAGAAAGAAAAAAGAGAAATAGAGTAAGATCACATAACAAACAAATGAAAATAAGTGTAAGTGTTACTGCATATGCCAAAATACCACAGAAACTACAAACAAAAAAGCAAATTGTTGTCTCCACAAACAAGTGGCATGACACATCATCACTATCATCGACCGCAGCATATGTTAGGACTGCAATTATTACAATTATGTAACTCCATATTATAATTATGTAACGACAAACGATTGCATTATGTTACACTTATTACAATTATGTAACTACAAACAATATGTACCATTTATGTAACAGTTACATTAACAAGATGTAACTTTTATGTAACTTTAAGTACAATTATGTAACTACAAACAATATGTACCATTATGTAACAGTTGCATTAACAAGATGTAACTTTATGTAACTTTAACTACAATTATAAGGCCAAGACACTTATAACAGTTGCATTAACAAAATGTAACTACAATTATAAGGCCAACACAATTATGCATTACCACAATATTTTGTAACAATTCATGAAATGTTACAATTATGTAGTACCACAATGTTAGTACAATATTATAAGTCATACAATTATAGCACAATTCTGTATTACCAGTATCATCATACAAGTTAGGTGAAATATTAGACATTACTAAAGTGACAACTCTATGTAATGTATAACCTAGCAGTATTACCATTGCACAATTATATGCGTACATCTGTTGTACATGCACGTCTTACAAAGTGTTATACAACAACCATTGCATTTATTCAAATATGTATACAACTTGTTTAAAATGTAATATTACTGAATAATCACTATTTACTATGAATAATATATGTATACAATATTCATACAATTATGTTACTTTTACAATATTATGTATTTCACTTAATTAGCTTATAAGTTCATTATAATGTATATATAATATGTATTAATATGTTATGACTATTAAATGTCGATGGTACGCCATTTTTGCGCGGCCGAGCAGTGTGGTAGGACTCCATATTATAATTGCAAATCATAATAGATAGATAGATACATAGATAGATAGACAGCCCTCTGCGAGCCTGGGAAAAGGAAATGAGATTTGCAAGTTACACTGAGGAAAGCTGACGACAGCGGCCAGTAAGGAGATGATGCAGTTAGCTGTCAGCAGTCCTCTCATGAACAAAGACCTATTAACCATACACACACAGATACACACATACTCACACACAGGCTGCTTAAACTTTCCATCCACGAGGAACACACGTGACACACCCCTGCTACACCAGAATTTAGGAAAGAGAGCTCAGAAGGGGACAAGCGATACTAGAGGCAGGTCGAAGGGGAGAAGGGCTTGGCAATTTGAGAGACAGAGAGAGAGAGGGACGAGACTCTATACTTACGCTCTGTGTGAGAGACTTGTTAATATTTCCAAGACAAATAAAAATAGTCCCATACTATTCTTTACCTCTCCTGTCACTACATGACAAATGGGAAGCTACTACAAGATATAAAAACCGCTCGACCACAAGTCTAAAATATATATATAACTCAACTACAACTCAACCACAAAAGAACCACTCAGTATTTTATGACACAAAGTCATTTATGACAGAACAAAGGGATACATTGAACCGACTAACTTGCTGAGTTACGCTGTAGTGGCTGGGAGGGAACTGGCAGGGTTTGGGTGTACAGGGAAGGAGACGAAGAGAAGGATGAGGAGGAATTGATGAGGGAGATGGTGAAAAAGGAAATGAAAGGGAATGAAGAAGGAGAGGGACGAAGTCGAATATTAAGGTGAAAGAGTAAAAAGGAAGGAGGAGGAAGACGATGTAAAGAAGAAAAAATACAAGGAAAGAAATGACACAGTGGAGGGGAAAGAGGATGAGAAATTGAAGGAAGAGAGGAAGAAGATATCAGGAAATGCAATAAAAGTCGAAGAAATGTGAATGGAGAGAAGTGGAAGAGCGAAAATGAATATGAGGTAAAGTAGGAAAACTGGACAGGAAAAAAAAAAAAAACTACCCTATAATGTTGCTAAGGACAAAAAAAAAAAAAAAAAAAAAAAGGGAAGGGAAGAGAAAAGTGTGAAGAGTCAATATGCTCGTGGGTGCTCGGCAAACTGGGTAAAAGGTAAAGCAATCTCAATTATACTAGTGGATTAGCAGTTCCACCTGCGATTTTGAAACTTTTATTTTATCCTCTTATTGCATACTGTGACGCTTGTATCGCAGTCATCATCATTATTAATACCCTGATCATAATTATTTCCATCATCATCATTATCATCAGAATTACCATCGTCATCATCATCATCATCATCATCATCATTATTACCACTGTCATCGTCATCATCATCATCATCATCATCATCAAAACCAGGAACAGAAACCAATATTACACGAGGAACCAACACAGTAAGGAAAAGTAAAGTGGGTTAGTAGTGGAATGAAAGAAATGGGTTAAAGAAAGTGTGTAAAATATGAAGAAGGAAGAAAACTGTGTAACGTAAAGAAGAAAAGGAATTATGTAAAGCTTGGATTTAACTCCTTCAGTCCGGTGAGGTATTTTTCATTTTGTCTCGATATTTTTCAGTTATTTCTATACAGCTTAATTTCCTGAGCCTTTTCAAACAGGAGGGATTTGATCTACCCTTCATTCATTCCATCACCACTAGAAGTCTTCTCTGAGCTCTGTAAACTCGTATGGAGGTAGAAAGATCAAAAAGGAAAATGCGTTATGGTAATCAAGGGGATAAAATGCTGAAGGAAGTGCTTCAATTGGGGTGTTGTAAAGTGTGGACCGAAAAGTAAAAAAACATATATAAAAAGAAAAGAGGAAAGAAAGTGTTAGTATAAAGTGTAAAAAAATGTGTGCATTCAGGTATTAATCCTTTCATCCTCAGTTGTTGTGTTCTTGCTGCTGCCAGACGATGTTATTCAGCTTAGGAGAACAGCTTAGATAGTGATGGGGTAAATGAACAATAAATCTAACCCCTTCTGATAGATAAAAGTCTCTCCGTAGCTGAAGGGAATTGTGTGGCGACAAAAAACATCTTAAAGGAAGTAGTAGTAGTAGTAGTATTAGTGGTAGTAGTAGTAGTAGTAGTAGTACTAGTAGTAGTACTAGTAGTAGTAGTAGTAGTAGTAGTAGTACTAGTAGTAGTAGTGGTAGTAGTAGTAGTAGTAGTAGTAGTGGTAGTAGTAGTAGTAGCAGTAGTAATAGCAGTAGTAGTAGTAATAGTAGTAGCAATAGTAGTAGTAGTAGTAGTAGTAGTAGTAGTTGGTGGTGGTGGTGGTGGTGGTGGTGGTGGTGGAACTCTAGCTTCATCTGAATGTGGACCCAGTAGACTGCTGGCTGAAAATGATTCCATCCCGTTGTCCATCATTCCCCTTTCAGGAGATAAGAGGGAAATCTGTGGGATGCGTATATAACAAGACACTGGAGTCACCCGGCTATGTATGTGCCACCGAGTGAAGGCGTCCCTCTCTGGCACCAGTTTTAGAAATCATTGGATTGAAGAGATATATAGGAAAAATTAAGAGAGAGAGTAAGACCGAATCACCCGAGACGAAACTAACTCAAACTCGTCCTGCTCTTAATCCCCGCTAATGTTGCAGAAGTCAATGGGAAGTGAGACGGATTATGTTGCCGAGACTCCCCAGGGACCGGCGCAAGAAAAGTCGGGCAGTGTTGCGAGGTTAATGGTGTCTCTCACGGGGGAATACGAAGGTTGGTGTAGCATTATTTTCGTTGCTATTATTGGTGTCTTCATCATTATCATCATTCTTCGTATATAGTTTCCATCGTTATTCCTTTTTTCCCCAATCATCATTCATCTATAATCATTCATCTGTGTTAGTCATTATCATCATTCATGACTGTCGTCGTTCATCATCGTCATCATCACTTAATATGTGTCATCATTCTTTATCCTTCATAATTATCATAACTATCATCCACCATTCGTTATCATCGTGAAATATGTTATTTCATTTCAGCTCTAACCTACTGATGTTTAGCCTGTTCCATCCAGTCCCTATAAATATGTGAATTCGCTTTCCTGTTTTGCGTCTTCTCACTGTATCTCTGGGTTGCCTTCTGGATACTAAGTGTCCAGCTGTTACTCCAGCCTCGTTTTTCGCGACGTTGAAAGTCAAGGTATTTTGACAAATCTTCATATCGTATATTGACTATCGTGCTGATACTCGTTTTCATGAGCACCGAAAGTCAATACAATATTGACTTTGGGTCAAGATTTGTCAAGATTAGTCCATGTTGCTCCTACGGTATTTTGACTGATCTGGACTTGGTATCGACTTTTCTATTTTGTAAACACAAACGGCGTTTCGATTTCCATGATGAATTATAGAGGCTCTTGTGGTGAAACAAAATAGTTCCGCGGAGACATCCTTATTCAGCTGTGAAAACAAACGGAACGTTGTGTCCATCCCAAGTCAGACTGTGGCGAAGTTCCAGCACTTCGTGTTACAAACTAGAATGGTACAGTCTTTTGTGTGTTGCCCTGACATTGCCTTAACATACCGCAGTGAGGAGGCAAGAGAATCGGAGATTGCGTAGAAGTGGCCCAAAACCTTAGCAGGAAGCACGGAAAGCAGGGACCGCCCATGTGAAGGAGAGGAGACAGGACAATGGAGAACAGTTACATTAGTAAAGTGAATGTTAACTTTCAGGTTAATCCTGCATTAATAAAATTATGTAAGTATTCACAGCCTATTGTTATTATTTATTGTCATTTTTATTATTGTCATTATTTCTGCATATCATTCCACCAACGATGGGAAAAGCATTAAGAGAAAATAAGATTTAATGCATTCTTCCAGGGTAGCCATGATGCATGAAGGTTTGTTACAATCGGATCTGAGATCAAGTCAATATCATTCGCTGATGATCCGTTTTGGCGACGCTCTCCCGGAACTCAAGATCAGTCAAGATGAACGTCAAGATGATAATGTCGCGAAAACGGGACTTTATTCACCATGAGCTGTATATAACCATTTCTAATTAAATATTTTTTCCGAATGCATCCTTGTCTCTAAAGATCTCTTTTTATCTCTGTAGTTACTGTAGTACCTTCATTATCCCATGTAATCCTTTCTGAATACCTCTAGTATTACATTTTGAACACAGTATTATGCTAAACTCAGGATTCTGATATACAAGATAGGTTAGAAAATGAAGAAGAGACACACCATGTGCCATTCTCTATAGGCATAGGGGAACATTCTAGCACTTCCTCCTTTCAGGTGAGGATGCGTCCGGAACATTGCATCGTAAAGCGATACTGGATATCGAGCAATAACATGGGTTCATTGGGGATACGGTTTGGGCCAAAGGTCACTTACCCAATGTAGTCTACAAACAAGTCTCCAGCTGAGATGAACTGGTAGTTGTATCACTTCACTGCACTTCACTTGCTGTTTACCAACAAAAATAAGTCTAAAAACAAGTTTCCAACTCATCTCAGCTAGTAGTTACTTCACTTGGTGCTTAAACTCCAACACCACACAACTCTTCCATCAACAGCACTAACACACCTGAAAGTAACGAGTTCAGAGGCCATCTTGGAATAACCAGGTGACTGCAAGCCTGTTTGCCGGCGACTACATAAGCAATAATAACAATTAGTAAATCGATCAGTGACTCTTTGTACAGGATCATAATGATCGTATGACATATATATATATATATATATATATATATATATATATATATATATATATATATATATATATCATCAGCCGTTGAGGTCCACTGCAGGACAGGCCTATCCCTACCGATGCAGGGACGGCACAACCAATGTATCTCTACCCAGTGGCCTAAGCTGTCTGGTGGAGACTGTATGTAGGATAAGAAATGCTTGTGACTGTGATTGTAGTGTATATATATATATATATATATATATATAACTTGATGGCCCTGGTCTTTATGAGTTAATGTGACAGGTAACAGTGGCATGTTAGTGTTAGGGTGCGGCCACGCTTGTCCGAAACATGTGATCGACAAGATGAAACTAAGCACCGGGTTAGAGCCGGTGCAATATCTGAGTCTGAACGTTGGATGGGCCCCTGAGTCTCTTTTCCTCTTGTCGATCACACTGAGTGTGGCCGCATCCGTATGGGCACTGGTTCATGTTGAGAAATTTTTAAGCAGAAACATCTGACTACGTCCTGAAGGGAGTATGCAGTTACCTGAAGGAAAGAAGACAGAATGAGAGTATTACTGTATGTATGACGTGGGAGGGAGAAGATAATCCTTTACACTGAATTTAGTTTGTGTAAATGAGTCTGGTTTTTAGTATGAATGTAGACTTGACACACATTCTGTTAGCCTCACAGTCCGAGAGGCCTCTCGAATGGTGCATATGACTGGCTGGTGGTAGCAAGAATAAAAATGTCAGACGTCATTGTACGGTACCAAAGAGGTTCCTGGGATCGTCAGAACTGCCCTTACGAATAGTTTAACCTATTAATATCATTTGTTATATAAGTATATAATTCTGGCCACTTTTATCAGGTACTCTTCAGTTCCGAAAATCTGGTTGTGTAGATGTTTCGGCGTCAGCAAGCATTCTCTAGTACAAAAAGAAAAAAAAAAAACAAGGAATGGAAATGACAAGAACACTCGACTCACCACTTTTAGAGTTTACAAGCCTTCCGTACGAGCATCCATACCACCACGTCTTCTAAGCCATGAATAGGTCCACTTTACTGGAAATGGTTTTACGTTGTCTGGTGGTCACAGTTGCCGCAGTTTCAACGAGTCCTTGTCGGAGAGTAGCAGTTTGTCAGCACCTCTGCCTCAGCCAGCAGTGAGTCCAGCAGCAATGCCAAGGACCAAGACGAACTTTAACACAGGAAGATTTCATTTTCTTCCGTGGAAAAAGTCCTTCAAGCACGTACCGCACCAACGTGTGGAATGGAAGTGGATTGAAGGCAGAGGCAAACAGTGACAGCTAGATCATTAGGGCAAAAACCGCCTTCCTCGTTCCGGCTTACCATAGAGCAAAGGCTTAACTTATAACCAGACTTACCTCAGTCACAGCTTTTCTCAGAGCATCGTTGAACAAGATTCACTCTGTTGTTCAGGCGTACCTCAGAGCCATGGCAGACCTCATAAACACCCATCAGACATTATCGGGCCGGGCAGGACTCACACGATCACCTAGTGTTTGGATAAACTCACCCCAAAGTCACCTGAGGGCTGTCAGTCAGTTCCTGCCATCCCGTTATGTTTTATTGTTTAAGGTCGATTGTAGGGGCCATCTTCTTCTTCTTCTTCTTCTTCTTCTGATGATGATGATGATGATGATGATGGTTAGAGACGTAGCAATAGCAGTAGCAGTAGCAATAGCAGGTGAGTAAGCAAAGATTGCTCCAGGCAATGTCCTCCACAGGCATTCGAGCCAGACTTGAATTTGTGACAGTGGAAAGTAAGATGATGAAAATAATGATTAGGGAAGTAGCAGTAGTAGTAGCAGATGCATAAATAAGGATTGCTCCAGGCAAAGTCCTCCTAAGGTATCTGGTCCTGACTTGAATATGTAGTAGTGGGAAGTAGGATGATGATGATGATGATGATGGTGATGAATAGTTATGAAGTAGCAGTAGCAGCAGCAGTGGTGGTCACAGTTGCGTAAGTACATAGCTCCAGGTACTATAAAAGAGTCAACAGTTGTCTGGCTTTGACCTAAATGTGGAGTACCCTTGCACCCACTGCTTCCGACCA
The DNA here is from genome assembly GCF_032717465.1 of Coenobita brevimanus. NCBI lineage: Eukaryota > Metazoa > Arthropoda > Malacostraca > Decapoda > Coenobitidae > Coenobita > Coenobita brevimanus. The sequence continues at coordinate 9,474,816 of NC_137023.1, read as the reverse complement.
CAAGCTTTTTGTTGAGTGGACGCTGGCCTGACCCGAGAGCTCTCACACCCCTCTTGGCCTCATTCCAACACACAAAGGTGACACTCTCAACGCTATCTGTAGTGTGGAGAGTTGGAAATAAACGACAGACTTTAAATTCTTTACTGCCATGCCATCTTTCGCTATATTATTCCCCCCTCTGTTCGTTTTTAATCTATTTTTGATATCTCTTGGCGATGTAATAATATTTTGATATCCCATTCGCTGTAATAAGTCTTCCCTAAACTAATAAAATTCATCAGTAAATAACAGGTATAATCAGAAACACAAAAATGGTTATTCTATATTCGTGTAAATCTTCCAAAACTAAATTAAAATGGTATTTGTGTGGCATATAAAATAAAATGAGGTCATCATCCTGTGTCAGGTAACCCTTTTGAGGGCAGCGATCTTCTTCAAAATTAATATGATCATCTGTTGGTTGCAGACTTCAAACCTTTCATCACGATTGATATGTCTTTTGATGTTTTAGGTCGTCTGGCGTTAGAAAGGATAATATATAAGAGAGCCCATCCCAGTCATTAAGTTACTGGAGATTGTAACCCCGTCGCTTCTAAGGGTTTGTGTCAGGGTGAAAAGAAATCGTTTGTCTGTTGTAAGAACACATAAATGTATCGTATCGAAGGGATAAGAAAGCGCAGTTGGCCGGTAGGGCACATCCGGGTCCTAGTAGACGCTAGAGAGCAGGTAGTATAACCTATAGGATTGTCTTAATGTGGAAATTTTAATGAGAAGGGAATATCAGAGGACGTAGTTTTGTCTTTATATCTTATCGTCATTAGTAGTAGGGGAGGCCGATAGTAGTGAAGGAATTAATAATGACTATTCCCAACTCTTGCCTTATGAAAGCCCTCCCCTAATGTCGTAAAAAGACTTAATGGTAACGAGAACCAAAAAATAAAATAAATAAATAAATAGGCTGTACTGTATGTAATCGGATGGAAGGAGTTAAGAGAGTATCCTGGCAATGGGGCAAAGATAACAGCTTAAGGATATTTATACTGTCTTTGGAAGATTAGTTTTCCTTTAAATATTATTTGAGCTGTAAGTAAAAGTCAGCCTCCTATGATACTGTCAATCCGTGCGCTATGATGTATTAGAAATTATAGTATTGTTACTTCTAGACGATTTATTTGAGTTTAGAAGATTTTTTATGTTGGTGTAGAAAATAGGCTTCAGTAATTCTCCTCTCTCTCTCTCTCTCTCTCTCTCTCTCTCTCTCTCAATGGAGGTATTCAGACGTCCTGTTCACCTCATTAGTGGGTAGAGGGAATATTGTGTTACCTCAGTGCCCCTTCCTTTGGCCCGTCTACCTTCTTGTTCTGTTTTTCTCTTCCGTCCATCCTTTCTACTTCCTTTCATTCATTCATTCTCCTCCTTCCTCCCTTCGTTCCTTTCTTCTTCCCTTCCTTCATTTCTACTTTCTTTCCTTCTTTTCCCATATTTTCCTTCTAGCTTTCTGTTATCAGTGCCTTTTTTTACATTTCTTCCTCTCCTCCATCCTTCCATTCATCCATTCATCTTCGTTTCCTTCCTTCCTTCTTTCCTTCCTTTCCTCTTTCCGTCCATTCTTATCCTTTTCTTTTTGTTTTCCTTCTTTTCATCTGACAGCAGTGTTTCCTTGTCACTGATTGCTCTTCTTGTTATCTTTATGTGCCCTTTTTTCCTTCATTGTCTCTTTCTTCTTCTTCCTCGTTACTTTTTTACCTTCTTGCCTTACTTCCTTCCATGTCTCCTTTTTGCATTTTCCTCCTTCCATCCTTCCTTCCATCCGATCTTTTGCTTCTTTTTTTTTTATCATTCATTCACTTTGTCTTCTATTTATCTTGTCCTTTCTGTATTTCGATTCTTTTTTGTGTCTTCCTCCCTTCCATTTCCTTTAATTCTTTTCCTTATCATTTCATCTTGTTTAGTTTTCCCTTCTTCCTCGCTACATTCTTCCTTCCTCTATTTATGTTTTTCAGCCTTTTGATTTTTTACCACTTTGCATCCTTTTCCGGAACTTTCTTTCTTGTTTGTTTTTTACGTCTTTCCATATTTTTCTTTCGCCGTTTCCTTGTTCATTTATTCGTCTTTTTCCCTTTTTCTCCTTTCTCTTTCTTTTTGTTCCATTTTACATCTGCAAGCATTCCTTTTCCATTTTTCATTTCTGTTTCTTTCCTCCTCCCTGTTTTTCTTTCATTTTCTCTTCTTCCTTTCTGCCCCTTTTTATTATTAATATCTTTGTTGTTATTCGCCTTCGCCTCTTCCCAGCTTCGTGTTTGTTTAATTACGTCGTCTGTTTTAGATGTGGGAGGAAATTTATGAGTGCTTCAGTCCACCTGCTTCTCGTTGATGATATTCGACGCGAGATGTTTAATTTCCATAGACATCAGTGATCCTAGCGAAGCCACACCACACCACACCACCCCAACCTTCCCACACCAACTGTACCAACCTTCTCACTCAACACCATACATTGCCACCCTCCCACACCGCACAGTGCCAAGGACATTGACCGGAGCGCCCTGAAGCTCCCGCATCTACTATCCTACTTTTGTATACAGTATGTCTTTTTTATTACAGCCGCGAGTAGCTACGCGAGGGTGTAATGTGCTTAGTTCGTTGTCCCCCCCCCCCTTCTGTCTGTCTGTCTATCTGTCTGTCTGTCTCTCTCTCTCTCTCTCTCTCTCTCTCCCTCTCCCTCGACATAGTTCTCTCCTCCCTGGCCTCATCTATTTTTCATAACTTTGTTTTCCTCCTGCCTACCTACTCCTCATCTTGTCTCTCCACGGAATACAGAGGACAGCAAACGTCAATCCACTTCATGGTTTCCTTTTGAAATATTTGCTTTATATATTATACCCTGTCGTGACATAGATCAGATACACAAGGTGAACAGATTGTCCTAAGCCAATAATTAATCATTGATGGGCGGTAATGCAGTGACACGTCTACTGAAATATGCCAGGCTGTTATGATGGTGTTAACAGTAATGCTTTCATGGTGTCACTGGGTTTAGTAAAAAATTCCTTAAAACTGCCCTAACGATACTCAAATCTTCAAACAGTCTCTGCCTAAGGTCCAGCTCGCGTCATTACGGACAAGTCGATTTCTGTACTGCTTGGCCACCACTTTTCTCAGAATGCCACCAGTGAAGATTTGATGTTTCTTCCATTCCACTTTCTTTCCGTCCTTCACTAAGTCATTTGTTACTTTTTCTTCCTTCCTTCCTTCCCCTATTCTTCCTTTCCTTCATGTATTCCCTCCTATTCCTCCTTTACCCTCTCATCTTTCCTTCCGTCCTTCACTGATTCATTTATTACTTCCTCTTCTTTCCTTCCTTCCTTCATTTATTCCCTATTCCAGATTTTTCCCTTCTCCACATCCTCAACAGGACTGCTGAGTGACACTGAAATGTGAGCCAGGTCTGCATATAGGTCACTGTGGACACGAGGCTTGGGGAGGGGGTAGAGAGCCGGTAGGGTGGGCATGGGGATAAAAGGGTGAGGGGGAAAATGTAGGTGAAGGGAACGGTAGGAGGAAAAGGAGACAGGCAGAATAGGGAAAGGAAAAAGAGGAGGAGAAACGGGAGGAAGATGAGAAGGAAAGTGAAAGGGCGAAGAGAAATGGTCAGAGATTATTTTTTTTTTTGGGGGGGGAGTGGGGAATGGTAGGTGGGTAGAAAGCAAAATGGAGACAAGCAGAATGGCGAGACAGGAGGGGCAAGAGGAGGAAAGGGGGGAGGGAAGGATAATGTGGGGAAAGAGATGGTAGGTGGAGGGAAAAGGAAGAGAGAGAAGGAGGGAGGATGAAGAGGGTGAATGAAAAGCAAGGAGGAATGAGAGGAGGAAAAGAAGAGGAATGGAACATGGAGGTAGGGAGACCGGATGAGTAAACGGGGGGTGGAGAAGGTAAGTGGAAGAGCAGCATAGCCTACAGGCAGAATGGGAAGGTGGGGGGGGGGGGAAGAATAGTGAAAGGGCAAGAAATGAGAAACAGGGGGATGATGATATGGAGAGAATAAGGAGAGGGAAAAGGAGAAAGGGAAGAGTGACGGAAGAAATTTTGATAAGGCTTCTGAGGAGAGAGAGAGAGAGAGTAAACAGAATGAACTGGCTAAGAGAATGACAAACTGGATGGCAAAGGAAAGAATGAAATAGGCTGACTGGCAATAAAATCAAAAGGAAACAAGAAGCGGTGCCAAGGCACAGCAAACCCGTCCCCGGCAGTCATTTTAGTGCAGACGTATAAACACAACAGGATGTCTAGTTAAAGATGTCACATATCAAATTTGGAGTAAATCGGGTGAAAATTGACGATTTTATGCCCATTTGACACTGACCCCCCTACTGCTGACTGGGGGGTGATCCCCCTGATGTAATGAGGCATGTCTTAGGATGCAGATTTGAAAGATGCACCTTAAGGTTTGGTTTCATGTCCATATGACGAATTTGAAAGGAGTTATTGCTAGTAAGCGATTTTATAACATTTTTTTCTGTTTTTTTTCCGCCTAGAGCCTGTGCCTTGGCCTAGTTTGGCCCAACATTTAATCAGGTGATCAGAAGGTCATAGCCCATCATCCCTGTAATTTTAGTCAAAGTCGAGTAAAGTTGTTAACAGGCAGGCAGACAGACATACAGACAGACAACTGACAAACAAACAGACAAACCGAGAGAAAACAATACTTGTCCCCGAGCCCCTCAGGGGCGGGGACGGGTAATGTGGCGATATAAGAAACGGAAAGGAAAGGTGAAGAGAGAGGACTGGAAAGCAATAGGGAGACGGAGAACAAAAAGATGAGAAAGACGACTTAACAAAAAAATGATTGGCATGACAGGGTTGGGTAAGGAAGGAGGCAGGAAGAAAAGAGGGAAGGGGAGAGAGAAGAAGAACAAGAGGGACTAGAACGACAAGAGGAACTGAAAAAGATGAGATGGAAGATGATGAAAGAGGGAAACAGAAGAACAAGAGGGAACAAGATGATGGGAACTGAAAAAGAAGAAAGGAAATGAAGATGATGAGACAAAAGGAGAACAAGAAAGTGTCGAAGGATGGCAGGAAAGGAAAATGAAGAGACAAGGGCTATAATAAGAGAGAAAGAAAATGAAGGATAAGAAGAAGAAAAGAAACAGGAAAGAGAGGATAATCGGAATAAACAGAGGCTGGCAAGGAGTGAAAAAAGGAAGAGAAGAGAGAAGAGGGAGAGAATGACGGATAGAAAAGACTAAGTGAGAGAAGAGAAGAGAGGTAGTACTCGTAGATGGAGGAGGAGAGATGAGAGAGAAAAGGGAGGAAAGAATGATCGATATGGAAGGGGAGGGAAAGGAGGGAGGTAGATACGTTTTATATACAGTAGAGAGAGAGAGAGAGAGAGAGAGAGAGAAACAGAGACGATGATACAGGAAGACGAGGAAGAGGTGGAGGGAAAAGGAGAATGATAGATGGTGGATGCGACGAGAGGAACAAGGAGGAGGAAGGGGATGGCTGGAAATGAAGAGGCGAGGGAGGTAAGGAGGAAGAGAACAGGAAGAGAAGAGAGAATGAAGAGAAAAGGTGAAAAGAGAACTAGCAAACAAAGGAAGAGAGGAAGCTAAGAACAAGAATAGAAGCCAAGAGATGCAGTATATAGAAACAAAGAACAAGTGGGAGAGAAGAAAGGAAGAAACAGTTGATAGAAGAAGAGAGGAGAAAAAGGAAGAGAAAAGAAAAAGTAAATAGAGGAAGAGACGAGAGAAAGAAACAACAGAAAGGAGGAGGGAGGGTAGGTATGATCAAGAGGTAACAAGGGAGAAAAAAGGGACGAGAAAAGATAAAGAACAGGGAAGGGAGAGAAGAGAAAGTTAATAGCGTAAGAGGAGAAAAGAAAAGAGAGGAAGAAAAACAACAAACAGAGGAAGGGAGGAAAGAGTAGGGAGGAAAAGGGAGAGTGAGTATGATTGGGATGGAAGGAGGGAGAAAGATGGGCCAATATAAGCTTCAGTCAGGTAATGAAGCTGGTTCATCTCTATATAATGACGGTCTTACCCTCCACCCCCCCCTCTCACTCTCTCGCTCTCTTTTTCTGTGTGTGTGTGTGTGTGTGTGTGTGTGTGTGTGTGTGTGTCATGGGAGAGAGAGAGAAAGAGAGAGAGAGAAATTACCCTCAGCCATGAAATTGCCTTGGTTTTCCAATGTAATTCTATCATAAAATATTTAACGCAGTACGTAGAAATTTGCTTGATGGGCGAAATAAAGCAACAGTTGAAATTACATTCACTCCTGTAAGTAGAAAATTAGAGATACAAATAATGCAGTAGCTGAGATTGCCTGTGACCCTGGATGTAGGGAAGTATTATAATGGTAGGAATAAAGAAGTAGTTGAGTATACCGTGGGCCCTGTATGTATATAATCATTTAGTCGTAGAAATAATGTGGTGCCTGAGATTATGTTTGGCCCTGTACGAGTACGTAGAAAAAGAGATTATGTTTGGCCCTGTACGAATATGTAGAAAATGAGATTATGTTTGGCCCTGTACGAGTATGTAGAAAATGAGATTATGTTTGGCCCTGTACGAGTATGTAGAAAATGAGATTAGGTTTGGCCGTGTACGAGTATGTAGAAAATGAGATTATGTTTGGCCCTGTACGAGTATGCAGAAAACCGTTTAGTGATAGAATACGGCAGTAGCTGAGTTGAGGTTACGTTTGTCCTTGTGTGTAGAGAATCTTTTAGTGGCATTAGGTGTGATTACCTTCGTACTGTATGGACGTTGGGGACTATTTTTTTTTAACACACAGGCGGCTAGAAACCACTGCTAGGCTGAATGAAATACTAGGAAATTAGAGAATAAAAGTTAAGAACAAGAGCCGTCTCTGAAACACTCTTCTCTTTGGAGTAACTGTTTTGTGATCCTATCGGCCTACAAAGTACTTGCCCAAATGATAGCAGTATCTGAACAGCAACCACCACCACCATAGCTATTACCACCACCAACATAGCTACCACCACCACCACCACCACCACCACCATCACAACTACCACCACCATCACAGCTATTACCACCACCACCACCATCATCGTGGCTACCACCGCTACCACCATCACTACCACAGCTACCACCACTGCCACAACATCACAGCTACCACCACCTCCAAAGCAATTACCACCACTTCCACAGCTATTACCACCACAACCACAGTTACCATCATCACCACAGCTACCACCACCACCACCACCACAGGTATTATTACCACCATCACAGCTATTACCACCACCACCACAGCAACCACTGTCAGGACTCCATATTATAATAATATAAATTGTAACAGATAGGAACACCAGTCAGGCTATCAGTGGGAACAGGAAATGTATCTGCAAGAGTTAAGCAAAGGAATGCCAGAGGGCACCGGAAGCGCTACATACACACAGACACACACAAGCTTCCAGAACCCGTATACTACGGGTTATACACGTGACACAAGCCCTGCTAGACAAGAATGGAGGAATTAGAGGGTCAGGAGGGGGCTAGCTACGGAAGCGAGAGGTTGTAAAGAGAGAAGAGAAGAGAAGAGGGGTCCAGCGAGACAGACTGGGAGGTAATAGCGGGACTCGACTCTATACTACACTCATGTGTGAGAGACTGTAGTTAATCTTTTCAAGACAATAAAATTATAAACAGTCCCATACTCATGTTTACCTCTCCTGTCATTGCATGACAAAGGGAACTAAGATGATCTACTTAAAAACTTGTTCACGTATAACAACAGCTCGTCCACGAGTACAATATATGCATAACTGATCTACAAAACCCACTACAAGAAGTTACGAAGTTTCTACAAGACCACCACCTCCAACATCAACACCACAACCAAAACTACTACCACCACAATCATCACAGCCACCACCACCATCAACACCTGCACCACCACCACAACTTCTGTCACAACCATCAAAACAGTCACCACCGTCACCACAGCCACCGTCACAACTACAATCGCCACACTCACCACCACCACCACCACCTCCATTATCACTGCTACCACCACAAAAACCACAGCTGCTACCATTTCTTGCAGAATAAAATAGTCTGTTTGCATCATCAACGAGGCAATAGACATTGGATTGTAGAAATCTTTCTTATGCAAGGAAGAAGGAACCAAAGGCCAGGAGCCAGCAAACTGTTCACGCCAAGAAAAAACAAAAACAAGATAACAGAGAGTCAAATTCAAGATCGATTGATTTCGAAATGCCTGGACACACTGCGTTTGAAAGACTGGAGATCATAGGCAGTAGGAAATACAGACAGACGGAGACAGTTCCAGAGAAGACTTGTCGCATACAGGAAGGACTGGGAGTAACGGTCAACTCTTACAATAGAGAGCTGGAAAGAAAAGGGATGAGAGTTTGTTGCAGGATGTGTGCCACACGCCCGTCATAGTGCTGGCGGGATGCAAGCAGACAGTTCAGAGGAGCAGTGACCATTGATGTAGCAAGAGAAAAGAGATAAAGATGCAACAGTGAGGCGAAGAAACAGAGGTTGAAGGGACTCAGTAAGAGGAGGAAAGTTAATGAGGCGAAAAGCCTTTAACTTAACCTTGTTGAGAAGAGCTGTATGTAAGGAGCCTCCTCACACGTGAGAGTTGTACTCTGTACAAGGATGAATATCACCTCTGTATAAAGTCAACAACTGTGTAGGGGTGAAGAAGGCTTGGAGTCGGCTGAACCTACCCGATCTCTTGGAAAATGATTTTACAGGAGAGGCAATATATTCTTTCTAAGATAAATCCTGAGAGAATGAAACCCCAGGTACGTTTAAAGATGACGCAGGATTGAGCTGTATATTGTTAAAATTTAGAGGATACTCTGGCGTAAGATTTTGTCAGGTTGATAGATGTGAGAACTGTGTTTTTGATGCATTAAAAACAACAAGTTTACTTCTACCCCATTCAGAGATATGAGCCAAGTCAGACATCAGGTGTGCCGTAGCCTCATCTCTTGTTTGTTGAAGTAACTGCTGAGCTGGACCCAGGGGGACGCGAATGGAAAGGTGAAGGGTGGAGTCATCAGCGTATGTTAACGGCAATTACGAGGATCGGATGACATAAGCTGATATGCGATGTGACGTTAATAAAAGGTCTTTGTGAACACTTGCATGAATACTTTTTTATGTACAACATTTAGGAAGATATATGCCTTTTGCAAGAATTAAATGTTGCGATGATGTTGATGATGATGAAAACGACGACGACGACAATGATGGTGGTACTATTTCAAGATAATGAAGATGGGATTAGGGCGGGGTAGAGAAGATGAGAGGAGAAGAGAGAAGGGACTGGAAGAGGGAAATGGGTTGGGCCGTAAAGTGGAGCAGGGAAGGAGAATGGGAGGAGAGAAAATTAAGAGAGAGGGTAAACCGAGATGAAGAGAGGAGAGGGAAGCAGAAGAGAGGATGACGGAGACAGAAAAGAATATTGGAGAGGGGAAAGGAAAATTTTGAAGTAAGGGGAGAGAATGATGATGGACAGAGGATGAATGCATGATGAAGAGGGAGGAGAGAATGGTAGCGAAACGAGAAATAATGATGATAGAGAAAGAAGGAAAGAATAATGGGGAGGGAAGGAGAGAATGTTGTAAAAAAGAGAAGACAATGATTACGGATGAGGGAGGAGAGAATGATGAGGGTGAAGGAAAGAGAGAATGGTGGAGAAAGGAGGAGAAAATTTTGGAAAGAGAAGAAGAAAATGATCATGGATAAGAGAGGAGAGAATGATGATAAAGAGAGAAGGAGTGAATGATCGTGAAGCGAAAAATATTGTAGAAAAGAGAATAGAATGATGATGGATAGTGGAGGAAAGCAAGAAGAAAAAGGGAGACAACTGTGGATTTAGGAGAATGATAACAGTCCTGCATCCCTCGTTACAGAGTGTGGACAGCATGGATGCAGAAAACATAAACATGTTCTGTCACCATCACAGGCTTCAGAAATCATAGAAAAAACGGGAACTTGTCCTCGCCTTCCTACTCTCAGTTTAATAAAACATATTATCGTTGGCATACGGGGCTTCGTACCGCCTGTTTATTAACATTTTATTTATGAATCACTCGTAATATTCTCATGTATGTTAAATCATATTAATATTCTACAGAATTTGCGTTGGTTACAGTTGCCTTCAAAAGTTCCTTTCCTCTTCCTTCCTCTCAGTATTTCATAACAGTGTGTTGGTTTTCACAGTTAAAGGCAGCAGTTAGTTAAAGGTAATTGTTTATCTACCCAAAACAGATTATAGTTACTACATGTAACTTTATTGAAACAAATATTATGGGATAGTGAAGGTTATATATATATATATATATATATATATATATATATATATATATATATATATATATATATATATATATATATATATATACAGAGAGAGAGAGAGAGAGAGAGAATAGATAGATAGGTAGATAGATAGATATATGGGCTTAATTTGTGTGAAGGATTGCTCGTTTATAATTTTACTCTAATTCAAACGGTTTTCAAATACTTAAGAACTTATTTCGTGTGAGTAGCAGAACGACAGATTACGACGGAACGGAATGACTAACAACAATTACTGCCATTGAAGCTCTTTTACCTTAATAACCGGCTAGTAGCCTTTATAAATATAAGCCTAAGTTCCCCACGGTTGTCAGGCTTTTCCTCCCCAGCCCCTCACCTCTCAGCTGTGCCTGATGCTGCAGCCCAGATTTCCCAAAGGCTGAGCGACAGCCAGGGTGGTGAAGGTGACAACGAGACAGGCCTCGGAGGAATAGTAGGTCTTGGGGTCAGGGTGTGACCTGCAATGGTTAGCAGTTCTGGATCCTCGTCTCCTTGTGAAAAAGTTTTTGTCATCATCATCATCACATTATTATTATTATTATTATTATTATTATTATTATTATTATTATTATATTGTCCACGGATACTGCTGGCCCAGCGTGAAACTCTTTTTTCGGTGTGTGTGTGTGTGTGTGTGTGTGTGTGTGTGTGTAAGAACAAAATGAGTAATGGCGTTTCGATCTGATATGGGCCAAACATGGAGGAGCTTTGCGGGGCAGCCAAGGGGCTGTATTATTATTTTTGAAAACAATAGGTGGAAGCTCGAGGTGGCGTGACAAGGTCAACTTGAATAATTTAGACCAAGCAGAAAGGTTCAACATAAGGAGAGGGTGAAGGAATTCGATCTTGAGGACAATCAGCCCAAGATCAAGATCACAGGGTAAAGACAAATGTTCATCTCTTAGACCAATTGTACGACTTGGACGTTGCACCATCTGAATGTTCCTTATTGTTATTATGCAGTTCTATTTAGTCTTTCTGTTGTAGCATGATAAGGTGCGGTTTAGTTGAGCCCTGCAGTAATGAAGGGGATAATGAGGCCTATACATAATCCTTGCAGTTCAAATATCCCCCCCCCCTCCCAGATCTGGATAAAGTCATCTGTGGGTAGGCAAGAACACAGCAAAAGTACAGTCAGAGCAGTGAAGGGATGTGCATTCTCGTTGGCTTGGTAGATTACCAAACACTTCATCTTCGTTATGCATTCCAGCTGCGACTCAAGATTGTCGTACGTGTCGCTGGTGTCATATAGTCGATATTAATCCATTTTCTGTGATGATATAAAATTTATTCTTTGAACATCCAGGCACTTGTGTTAACTCTGAGAAAACTACTTGTAGTGGTAGGATTAGAAACATTTTCCATTAGCTTATGCACACCCTTTTTTCCATAAACCGAATAAAATTGTTTGGAGGTAGCAAGAATAAACTAAAACTTCCGGCACTGGATTCAAGCGATTAAAATGAAGTTCATAATATTCAAATAAAAATATAAGATGATCGGGATGGAGTCCGCGAAGATAAGTAGCCAACGTAGAAGTACCACAATTTCTTATATCAAGGAAACCAACTCTTTCAAAATCACTTTTCCGTCGTACTTGACCACATTTCTGCTGCTGCAAGACAACTGCATTCAGCTTAGAGTGAGTCATGGGTGTCCAAGAAATCTGGTACCAGTTAATCTATCGTGGTCATGGCAACTTCAGCATTTCACACAATACAATGTTAACTGACAACATTTAGCTTGAGCGTCATGCCAGCCTGAGAATGATAATGTAGATTGGAAAGGGAAAGGAAAAATAAGAGAGAGAGAGAGAGAGAGAGAGAGAGAGAGAGAGCATAAGATTGTCATATGGAGAGAGAGTGTGTCGGAAGAACAGAAGTGGCCAGTCTTGTGTGGCGATAAAATTTATGTTATCATTCTGAGTATTACCCTTCCGCCCCTGCCATCACCAGTCAACACAACTCTTCCATCACCACCCTGTCTTGTAGTTACCACCCTGGCATTACCATCTTGCCATCATCAAGCGGTCCCACCATCACCACACAGCCATTACCACCCTGCCTTGTAGTTACCAACCTCCCCTGCAATCGCCACACTGTCCTCATCAACCTGCCTTGTAGTCACTACCGTATCCTGCCACCCACCCCGTCTTTGTAGTCATCCATCAGCCGGTCACCACCATGTGTAACAACCCTGATGTGTCATTATCCCTGTGCCATTACCGCCTTGCCTTGACATCATCATCCTGTCATCACCACACTGACATCACTAACCTACCCTGGCTTCATCACCCTTTCCTGCCATCACCACCTTGCTCTACTACTGTACCATCACCCTACCTTACCATCACCATCCTGCCTTACCATCGCCACTCTGCCTGACCATCATCATCCTGTCATCACCATCCTGTCTTGCCATCATCATCCTACTCTGCGATCACCACCCTCCCCAGCCTTCATCACCCTGCCCTACCATCACCACCCTGTCCTGTCATCATCACCCTGCCCTGCCTTCATCACCCTTCCCTACCATCACCACCCTGCCCTGCCATCACCACCCTGCCCTGCCTTCATCACCCTGCCCTGCCTTCATCACCCTTCCCTGCCATCACCACCCTGCCTTGCCTTCATCACCCTGCCCTGCCATCACCACCCTGCCCTGCCATCACCACCCTGCCCTGCCTTCATCACCCTTCCCTGCCATCACCACCCTGCCCTGCCATCATCACCCTTCCCTGCCATCACCACCCTGCCCTGCCTTCATCACCCTGCCCTGCCTTCATCACCCTGCCCTGCCATCACCACCCTGCCCTGCCTTCATCACCTTGTCCTACTATAACCACCTTGCCTATCGGCTTACAGTCGTGAAGTTCATAGGTTTCTGTCTTAGTGTATCCTTCTTATTTAGCATTGGAAAACGACCGAGACCGCTAACTCTGGCTGACACTGGATTTCAGAGGGTTAATATTCCAGGCAACATTTAGTCGCCTTCTTTATTCTTACTACATTATAATAAGCATTTTTATGATATTTTGTCCGATGATTTTAGGGCTGCCAACTGCTTGTAGTACCTGCGGATGACTATAAGTAACGGGAGTGTGGGGCAGAGTCTTCTCTGTTAACCTGTTCTTAAACTTTGTTAATTAGATGTTATGCCTGACCATTAATAATAAAGGCAGAGCAAAGACAGAACCTGGGATCGACTGTAAGGCGTGTGTGGGCTGTGTACCTGCTGTATGTAGGATCTCTCTCTCTCTCTCTCTCTCTCTCTCTCTCTCTCTCTCTCTCAAGGCGTTCATATAATTAAGGCTGAATTTAACCTCATCTTCAAAAAAACTCCTCGAAGCAGAATAATATTACCAGGTACTAGCAAAAAAAAACGCCATACTGAAACCGTGCGTCACCGAATTAAAGAAATTAAGGAAATAAAAAGACTGATAGACAGATCGACCTATAAATGAGAGAGAGAGAGAGAGAGAGAGAGAGAGAGAGAGAGAGAGAGAGAGAATTAGAAGACTTTTTCCAGTATACATTTTTTTTTTCACATTAACAACACGTGTCCTTTTAGTCATACTTCCCAAAAACATACAGGAAAATACTAGAATATTCTGGAATAAGCACTGGCCTACAACAAATGATGATCTTCAAAACACATTGCTCTTAAGTCACAAAGAATATGTTGGATACCAGGAAACACGTTAGCACCATGGTTTATGAGAGAGTACTTCAGTGTCTGTTTGGGACTGTTTGAAGTTGTTTTATTTTTTACTGGTGTCTAGGAGCTTGCTGGAAGCCTTAAGCCCAAGAACACAAAGGGAGAGAGTACCACAGTCTGTGTTAGTCATGGAAACGAGAGAGAGAGAGAGAGAGAGAGAGAGAGAGTTTTCTGTATGTATCGTTCAGTTTCCAAAGCTGCCTTTCATCAGATAATAGCTTCTGTTTTGGTTTGTTTCACGGTGTTACATCTCTCTCGCTAAAGCTGTTTACTCTCAAACTATACACGTATTTTTGTATCTGTATATTTCATTGGAATTATATGCCAGGTGCTGTGCTTTTTCTTTCTTTCTTTCTTTCTTTTTTTAACCCTTCAGTGTGTTGAACTTTTATATGCAGGAGCTTATACAGAAACAGTTCGGTCCGCCGGTGTCTCACTAACGAATTTCCGATGCCGGACGCTTAACCACCGTAACCTTTAACAACTTCAGCAGTGAAACGCCACATCACACTACATTACACCACACCACAGCCCACCATACCACAGCACACCACACTACATCACACTACAACACCACACAACACCACGTCACACCATACAACAGTACACTACACTACAGGACACAGCACCACTACACAACACCACCACACAACACAACACCACATCACACTACACTAGACTGCATCACACCACACCACATCACACCTCATTACACAAAATCACCCTCCCACACGACACAACACCAAGGGCAATAACCCTAAGTGCTTTGAAGTTCCCGCCCCTGGTTGTATTTTCGCTTGTTCTCTCCGTACCTTCGCTGCCGCCTGATTTGACTCAGCTCAGGAAGCCCGCCTTAGAATGATGGAATGAGCAAGAACCCCCATGACAGCCTTTAATACGAGGGGCCTCTCTGAAGATGAATGACACCAGGTGATGGTAGGAAAAAAAAGAAATAATAGAAAAAAATAAGTAATAAAAAGGAAAGACGTAATGTTCAGCAGGTGTTAATCAAGCGCGAGGTATAATTTAGCATACGAAAGACTTTTCAAACTCGAGGTACATTTTTAGCTTATGACGTTTTTGATATTCGTTAAAAAAAAAAAAAAAAAAAAAAAAAAACGCATTCAAAAACTCCTTGACTGCTCAGGGGCTCTGCTAAGTTGAGTAAAATCGTCAGCTAATAACAAGAACAAACGAAGAAACATAGGCAATGCTACGCTGTTGCAACCCTCCATCTGACCAGTCACATAACCCGCCCCCACCTCCTTGCACACCTAACCAAGCGCATAACGGCCCTCACCCCGCACCCCCCAATGTATAACACAGAGACATTCACACTTAAAGATTTCGGTAGTTTATCTATGGTAATAATGAAGTTATGAACAGAACTGATGAAATTATGTCTCGTGCTTTTTTCATTTAGGCAGCCATTTTTTTGTGATTACAAAATAGGTACAATCATGAAACTGCATACATAGGCCTAATTAGATATTTATGTAATCATTTATCGCGTGCAATTTCTGTGTCCTAGGTGAAATAGTAGCAAAGTTTTAATAGAATAATGCATTAAAATAATCAGTTTTATGTATTTCTGCAGTTTCATGGCATTTTTTAATCTCACGGCATTCTAACTACAAAAAGGCACCAGGAGGCCCATTAACTCATATTCCTGGAGAGTATGAAGCCTGTTCTTGTATTTGTTTCTGAGTTCAAGCCCGGGAAATGAAAACTTCTTTTCTTTCCTTTATCATTATATATTAAAAAAAAAAAAAAAAAAACTCAAGACGAGCATTCTCCTTATCAAAAGGCAGCACTTCACTATAAGACGCGTAACTGTGTGAAATTTCATGACTCTTTAATGAATACTTTTTGAGCTCTGGCCCGGCAATGAACTCTCTACTCCCAGCCAGCCGCCCTGCCGCCAAACTCTACAAACGGACACCTGTTGATCCCAGTGATAACAACACTCTCCTCTGACTTTGTCAGGCGGAGAGTAACGACTTAAAACTGTCTAATCAGTCAATGTTAAACATGACCCGGCCCCTTCAGATTCCTTGCGCAGGTCACATTGAAATAGAAAGTTATTTTTGTTTTACTTTTTCATTACACACACACACACACACACACACACACACATATATGGAAATATATATATCGCCAACGGCCATACAACGTTGAGTACACCGCTTCCCGTCCGATCAGAGAAGTTAAGCAACGTTGGGTCAGGTTAGTACTTGGATGGGTGACCGCCTGGGAACACCAGATGCTGTTGGCATCCCTACGTGTCAAGTGGGGTTGGTGGAGGATTAGTGCCCCTCCCTGTAAAATAATTAACTCTAAGCCCTTGGCCACCCCGTTTGGGATACATGGCGTCTGGCAATGAATATATATATATATAAAACTACTTTCGCCACAGAATTCTGCCTATCAAATGGCACCAGTTCACAATAAGACAATAGCTTTGTGAAATTTCATGACTTAGTGAATGGTTTCTGAGTTCTGGCCCAGAAACGAAATCTCTATGCCTTAAAAAAAAAAAAAAAAAAAAAACATCATTCAGTAACTCCTTGACTGCTCAGGGGCTCTGTTAAGTTGAGTAAATTCGTCAGACAATAACAACAAGAACAAACTAAGAAACATAGGTATTGCTACGCTGTTGCAACCCTCCATGTGTCCAATCACATACCTTCCCCCCACACCTCCCTGCACACCTAACCAAGCGCATAACGGCTCTCACCACGCACCCCCCTCTGTATAAGACAGAGACATTCAAACTGAAAAATTTCAGTAGTTTATCTATGTTAATAATGAAGTTATGAACAGATCTGATGAAATTATGACTCGTGCTGTATTCATTTAGGCAGCCATTTTTTATGATTATATAATGAGTACAGTCATGAAACTGGACACATAATTAGATTTATAATCATTTATCATGAGCAATTTCTGTCTCCTAGGTGTAAGAGTCGCAAAGTTTTAACAGAATAATGCATTAAAATAATCAGTTTTATGTATTCCTGCAAGTCTAAGCATTATGTAATCTCATGGCATTCTAACTACCAAAGGCACCAGGAGGCATTTTGACACACATTCCTGGAGAGTTTGAAGCCTGTACCTGTATTTGTTTCTGGGTTCTAGCCTGGAAACGAAAAATATTTTTATTTTACTGTTTCATTATTAAGAAAGAAAAAAAAAACTACTCAAGACACAGCATTCTACCTATCAAATGGCACCAGTTCGCTATAGGACACTTAACAATGTAAAATTTCATGGCTATACAGAATACTTTCTGAGTTTTGGCCCAGAATGAAATCTCTACGCTTAGACAGCCACCCTGCCGCCCAGCTGTACGGACGGACACCTATTGATCCCAGTGATAACAACACTCTCCTCTGGCTTTGTTAGGTGGAGGTAACAACTTAAAACTATGTAGTCAGTCAATGATAAACATAACCCGGCCCCTTCAGAGTGCCTGTGCAGGTTGCAATGAAATATCCAAGAGTGATATATATATTTTACTTTTTCATTACTCAGAAATGATAATAATAATAATAATAATAATATTATTATTATTATTATTATTATTAAAAATAATAAAATAAAGACAGAGAATTCTACCTATTAAAAGGCACCACTTCACTATAAGACACATCGTTATGTGAAATATCATGACATAGTGAATACTTTCTGAGTTCTGGCCAGGAAACGAAATCTCTCCACTCTGCTGCCCTGCCGCCCAGCTCTACGGACGGACACCTACTGATCCCAGTGATAATAACACCCTCCTCTGACTTTGTCAGGTGAAGGAAAAAAAAGGAGGTCACTGTAATGATCATAAACAAACGAGGATTTTCCTGACGCGACTGAAATTGTCTGGCAAAAGATAAAAAAGAAGGGTAAAGAGAAACGATAAAGAAAAAAAAAGAAACGATATCTTACCCTGTGGAGGGGTTTCATTGTTTCATTCAGTGATGAAATTTGCCGTATTTTCTTGCTGCTACCAGCCAATTACACTCAGTTCATGGGAGAAATTTTGAACAGGAGGGTTACATAGAGCTTTTTATTAATCCCATTCAGTGACATAGATTTCACTTTTGCTATTAAAAAAAAAAAAAAAAAAAAAAAGAAAAACATTTGGAAAGCCAAGGAATAAAAAATTCCTCTGTTGCTGGTCTGGCAAAAAAATGAAATAACCTTGCAGGACAAAAAAGTTAAAGGGCACTGTGCCTAACCCCTTCCCCAAGAAAAGGCTGCCCTGAGCTGTTTGTAATTGTTTGGCATAGAATGAATATATATACTAGTATCGTGTTAATCCATTCACAATATTGGAGTCTTTGTTATTTTCTTATTGCCATCTCCAGATGTTTGTGGTTGGCTCGTGGATGACTTTCTGGTCTGGAAGGGTTACAGTCTTCATAATCTCTTCACTACAAGGGTGCTTTTTTTGCTAAATAAAATTGACCGAGGGTGGCAAGAACAACAGAATTGACGTCCTCCTGTTGCCCTTTAGCCCGATAAGTTTCATTCCTTTAATTTTATTTTGCTCACAGAGCGAAAATGGGTGTTATGTTTCGAGTGATGTGTGTGTGTGTGTGTGTGTGTGTGTGTGTGTGTGTGTGTGTGTGTGTGTGTGTGCATACTCGTATGCGTGCACGCGCGGGTGCTAAAAACAAGGAGTTTGATCCGATTTCAATAATTTTGGCGGAAAGTTTGAGGGTTAGTCCATGAAGAAGCTTTTTTTTTTTTTTTTTTTTTTTTTTTTTTTTTTTTTAAGCCAACATGCCACACGTCAACTTCACAGGTCTAGGCCAAGCGTTACACGAGCAAAATCTTACTCAGGATTTTTTTTCTCATATTTACACTAAACTTCGAGGAAAGTTTGAGAGTAATGACAGAATGAAGTGAGTCAGTTTTGAGAACAGTCATTCAGTAGGTAGGTCAAAAGTTGACTCTTATAAGCGTCTTTCACAACAATATAACGGGATCAGTTTCATTCCTTTTTTGTTAAACTTCGTGGAATAGCTGAGGAGTAAACAAGAAGTGCATTTATTGTTTATAGAACAATAGGTGAAGGTCAAGATCACACGGCAAGGTAAAAGTAAATCAGAGTTTATTCAGTTTAGAACAGTCTTGTGGAAAGGTTGAATATAAGACAAAAATAAACGTATTTGCCTTTGGAAACAATCAGTCAAAAGTGAAGGTCACAGGGCAAGGTCAGTTAGCAAGGTCACAAGGCAAAGGTAAATTATAACTTCTTTTCCCTGTGATTTTAACAAAATTTTATGGAAGACTTATGATGCTGGCAACAACGAGGGATTTAGTTTTGAAAACGATCATTCCAAGATCACGGTCACAGGGCATGGTCAAAGTACAAAGTACATTTTGTTTGTGTGAAAAAAACAAGTTCCAGCAATTTATATTTTATCTGGACGACACTTCGTGGATGAGCTGACTATCATTCAATAGGTTTACCTATTGATTTTTAGACCACTGGGTCACAAGTCAAGGTCATATGGCAGCATCAGATTAAACAGTTCTTCTTTCCAATTTTGACAAAAGTTTTGTGGAATGTTTCAGGCTAGAGCATTGACAAAAATATTCAATTTTTAAAACAATCAGACGAATGTCAAGGTCACACGGAAAGATCAAATGTGAAAAGTCATTGAGCAAAATCATTTCAAACACTTTTGATGTGATTTGAACCAAAGCTGGTATGTGGATTAAGGGATAGGCAAGATTGAAGAAGTTAGATTTTGAGAGCCACAGAGAAAAGGCACATATATTCAGCCCTTAGATCGGATGGTGGGAGAGGGGGTTGCTTTCTTTAAGTGCTCCTTCTTGGTTGGCATTGTAAGGATCTTCCATAGTAGACGAGCTTAAAGAAGATTGTTTCTAAGCCTTCCAAAACAAGGATGTTGCTCAGAGTTACCGTTCATATCGTCTAGAGATGGCAAGGATAAAATGCATATAATGTCGTTGTAAAGAAAGAGGTTGAGAAGTTGAGAATATATTGCGTTTTTTTTTCCCTGCCTTAACAGGTGTAATGCTTTTATCTGTGTAATGGAATCCAGCACACCAAGAGGCCTGGGTCATGGACTTGGTGGTGTTACTCTTTACCAGGGATGGGATGTAGCTAAATGCACTTACAAGTATTGGCTGTACCCCTCATGTAAACACTGAAAACACACACACACACACACACACACACACACACACACACACACACACACACACACACACACACACACACACACACACAAGCATCTTCTTATACCCTTCTCTGTTACTGCTGCAAAATAGCTCTTTAAAAATATATATATATATAACATACGTGGCAATGGGAAGGAGATGGAAGAAGACACGGATGAGGAATATATTCCTGACTAGTTTCGCCCATGACTTCTTCATGGGATGAAACCAAGAACAACACTACTCTGTATTTACTAAAATGACCTAAAATTTCCATCTCTGAATCTTGAATGCTGAAGTGTAACAAGGGGTTAACACTGAAATATGGTGCCAATCACGAAATAAGTGTGCCATGGAAAGAAAGTTCAGCGTTGTATTGTCACTTCCCGGCACTAAGCTACGTGAAACAACTTGCAAAAGGATGAAATCTGGGCCAAGTTTTGGTGAAAGTACTACGGTATGGTCAGCAATAAATATTACCTTTTTATAACGTCTCTTCACATGTACTTTCTTCCACCTCCTTTCGCATGTCAGATTATTTTTTACAATAACAAAAGAGAGGAAAGAAAAACAAATGAGTAAAAAAATAATCCATACACCAGATCATAGGTGTCCTCCATTCATAAAAATCTGTGACAGTTGGACCTTGGACATCATACACTGAAGTTAGGGAGGAAACCACTGGGGAAGCGAGTTCTAAAGAGATGCAATTCGGGGAATAAATGAGTTTTGGTAGGCAAAATTTCTACAGTATGGCAGTATGACAATCCAGTCATGAGTGCTACCAGATGCCTCTGTATCGCAGGGGAAGGCATGGAGAGGTGGCACGATGGATGCAACTTTGTCTAAGCACTTGCCATAAAAGTATCTGTAAAACAATGGAAGGGAGGCAACAGTCTTTCGTGCCTGTAGGTGAGGTAGTTCATCTGTAACAACAGGGTTAATAATAAGTCTTACAGTTTTGTTCTGAATTTTGTCCATTTGTTTTAGTGCAACCTCTCCACATCCACTCCACAAGGGTGAACAATATTCCAGCTGAGAGCGCAAATGACTCGTGCAAATTAGAGCTACTCTGTACAATAATCCAAGTTTCTATGAAATGGTTTTGCAAGTGATCTAACATGAGGTCCAGCTGAGGGCACAATTAAGTGAAGCACAGAGAATTTCAATACTTTTAGAGATAGGAATAATAGTAGCACTGAAGGCAATCAGGCAACATCTGACTGTTAGTAAAATAACTATATATTTGGTTTTCTTAGCATTAAATGAGACAATGTTATTTTGTGTCAATTCAGTGATCTTAGATAAATCTTGATTTACAGAGATTGCTATACTAGGTTGTGAGTTAGGCATAAACTTTGGGAATGGGTTTTTAAGTGTGAATGAACTGTGAAGTGTTGAGTCATCTGCTTATGAATGCATGGGATTATGGGTGACAGATAAGAGATCATTAATATGAATTAGAAATATGGTTGGAGTCAGAGCTGATCCTTGTGGCACGCCGGCATTAATCGGGGAGAAATTTAAATATACATCATCTACTTTTACTCATATCTTTCTGCCAGAGAGATATGAGGATATCAGAGGAACGAACAAAAGACGATAGGCAATAGCAGTGGAGCAGTGCCACACTTTGTCAAAATTTTTAGAAGTATCAAGGGCTACTGCATGGGTTTTTGTATGTTGGTCAGTTGATTGATGGATGATTTGGAGATTGATTATATCAACAGTGGATCTTTCGTGGCGAAAACCACATTGTCCACCACTAACCAGTATAAGGGGCCCACACGTTTCATGCGTGGAATCTGGAGGCCGATGGCGCTCGCATCACTTCTCTTATTCTACTCGTGACTCCCAAAACTTAAAAACAAATGTTGAAAATTAAAGTGTCCCTTATGTGTAGTAGTAACCTACTTATTACTTAG
>NC_137023.1:9377618-9447618 GCF_032717465.1 Coenobita brevimanus | reverse complement strand
GTGTGTGTGTGTGAGGGTTAAGAGTTTGTGTGAAGACTGAGTGTGGTGGAAGTGAGTGTGTGATTAGGGTAAGAATACGTGTCGGGTTTGAGATTATGTCTAGGGGTTGGGAGGGTGTTTGAGGGTTGAGCGTGGAGGGATGGCCTAAGAGTGTGTGTTGGGAGTGAGTTTAGAGCGTATGTTTGGAGAGGCTGAGTGTGTTTGGGGACCGTATACGTGTGGGAGTTTACGTGTGATGGTTGACAGTGTGTGTGTGGGGGTTACTCGTATGTGTGTCTGGTATAACAGCCTGTGTGAGGGGGCTGAGAATGTGTGCTGGAGACTGAGAGTTTATGTTGGGACTAGGAGTGTCAGTGTGGAGGTTAGATAAGTACGTGAGTTTGTATGTATGGTGAGGTTTATGAATGTGTGTGGTGGGATGACAGTGTGTTTGGAGGTTATGGGTATTTGGTAGTAGTGAATGTGTGGGGAACAGTGGAGAATGTGTTGGGTTTGAGTGTGTGGGATAACTGAGTGTGTGTGTCGGGGCTGAGAGTATGTTTCGTAATAAAGACTGTGTGTAGGGGGTTGAGAGTTTATACGGGGAGGAGGGGTTATGAATGTGTGTGGGGAAGGAGTGTGTATTGGGGTAGAGAGTTACTGGGGGGTTGAGAGTATGTGTTGGGAATGAGTGTGTAGAAAATTTAACAGCGAGAGGGGGCAGAGTATGTGAAGGGGGATTGAGAATGGGTATGGGGGTTGAATGTATGTGTGGAGGTTGATGTGTGCGGAGGGGGGTGGAGAGTGTCTGTGTGGGAATGACAGTGTTTGTGGGTGTTGTGAGTGTGTGTACTGTAGGAACTGAGAGTGTGTGTGGGGGTCGAGAGTATGGAATTTAGAGGATGTGAGGCTTGAGGGCGTGAGGGGTTTACAGGGTGTGTGAAGAATGAGTATGGGGAAGGATTAGAGGGTGTGGAGCTGAGAGTGTGTTGGGGTTGAGAATGTGGAGTAGGCAGAGAGTGGGGGGATAAGCGTGGCAAATAACAATGATGGATGCGAGTTGATGTGGGATGAGAGTTCATGAAGGCTGGAACAGAGGATGAGGGTTGATGAAACAATATTTATATCCTCCTTTTAAGTAAATTGATCTCAAGCCCGTCTTCTTGTGGCTTACGAGGCTTTATGGATCCTCTGCTTTACCTCTTAACTATTTCAAAAGTCCCGTCGACATTTTCCTCTAGGTGGGAGGAGGGGAGGTGAATGTCATAAAACCCCCACCACCTTTCTGAAATCTCATAACTGGATATTTGCCTCTATGACCCTTTTACAGTCGACGAGAAGTCTCTATTAATTAATAAAAAAAATTTGCACGCTGGTTATACCGACCATAACCGTATTATGATTATTTACACAACACGTCCTGTGAAGGAAAGCAATTGTGTGTGTGTGTGTGTGTGTGTGTGTGTGTGTTTCTCTTGAGTATGGATTTTTTTTTATGCAAGGAAGAAGGAACCACTGGCCAGGAGCCAGCAAACCGTTCCTTCCAAGAAAAAAACAAAAATAATACAAGAGAGAGCCAAATTCAAGATTCGTTCATTTCGAGATGCCTGAACTCACTGCGTTTGGAAGACTGGAGATCATAGGAAGCAGGAAATACAGACAGAGGGGGACAGTTCCAGAGCTGACCTGTTGCATAAATGTAGGACGTGGTGTAACGGTTAATTCTTGCATTAGAGAGTTCGACAGAAAAATAGATGAGAGTTATTGCTAGATGGGTGCTACGCTCCCTTCGTTGAGGTGGAGGGATGCAAGCAGACAGTTCAGAGGAGCAGTGACTATTAAAGCAGCCACAGAAAAGAGATAGAGATGCAACAGTGCAGCGATGAGACAGAGGTTGATGGGAGCCAGTTGGAAGAGGAGAGTTAATGAGACGAAAAGCCTTTGACTTCACCCTATTGAGAAGAGCTGCATGTGGGGACCCTCCCCACACATGAGAGTTGTACTCCACACAGGGGAGAATAAGACCCGTGTATAAAGTCTTTAACTGTCCAGAGGTTAAGAAGAAACGGAGTCGGCTGCGCACACCTAATCTCTTGGAAGCAGATTTTACAAGAGATGTAATGTGATTTTTCCAATATAAATCCCGAGAGAATGAAACCCCAAGTACTGAATGTTCAAGGATGATGCAGGATTGAGCTGGAAATTATTGAACATTAATGGATACTCATGTGAAAGATTTTGTCTGGTTTATAGGTGTAAGGTCTGAGACTTTGATGCATTAAAAACAAGATTATTTTTACCCCAGTCAGAGATACGAGCCAAGTCAGACATGAGGTGTGCCATACCCTCATCCCTTGTTTGTTGAAGTAACTGCTGAGATGGACGTAGCGGGAACCGAATGGAAAGGTGAAGAGTGGAATCATCAGCTTATGAGTGGATAGGGTTGTATGTACAGCTTAGAAGGTCACTGATAAGTAAATGAAAGAGAGTTTGTGATAGGACAGAGCCCTGAAGAACACCATTGTTTTACCACTGATGATAGATCTACCGTAGGAGAACAACGGTGGCCATATACAGCAGCAGCTATAGAACGACCAGAAAGGAAGCTATAGATGAAGGCACAGATAGAAGGAAAGAAGCCGTAAGAGGGAAGTTTGGAATTAAAGATTTATGCCAGACTCGATCAAAAGCCTTCGAGATGTCCAGTGCAATGGCAAAGCTTTCGCTAAAGTCCCTAAAGGAGGACGACCTGGAGTCTGAAAGGCAGATGAGAAGATCGCCAGTGAAGCAACCATGACGGAACTCATACTGACGATCAGAAAGAAGGTTGTGATAGGAACAATGTTTTAAAATTTTTCTCTTAAGAATATACTCGAAAACTTTTGAGCCACAGGATGTTAAAGCAATTGGACGATAGTTAAAAGGTTGGGAATGGTCACACTTCTTTGGGACTGGCTGAATGACAGCGAACTTCCAACAAGAAGGAAAGGTACAAGTTGATAGACAAAGGCGAAAGAGTTTAGCTAGGCAGGGTGTAAGCACAAAAGTACAGTTCTTGAGGACAACAGGAGACCCATCAGGCCCATATGCCTTGTTAGTACTGAGGCCAGTAATGGCAGAAAATAAATCAGTTGATGAAACTTTAACGTCAGCCATGAGGAAGTCAGAGGGGGGAAGTGATGGAGGAACAGCACCGGAATCATCTAAGGTGGAATTGGAGGAGAAAGTCTGAGCTAAGAGATCTGCTTCATCTGTAGAAGAAATAGGTACAGAGCCGTAGGGGTAGAAAAAAGGAGAGAAGTATGATGAGGTAACATTGTTAGAAAGGTTTTTGGCAAGGTGCCAGAAGGAGTGGGAAGAATTCGAGTTTGAGAGTTGAGAGGATTTAGTACGAATGAAATTATTTTTAGCAGAGTGAAGAACAGACTTAACACGATTCCGGGCAGAAGCATAAAAAAAGTTTGATTCAGTGGTGGGTTGGCTCCAGTATCTTTTGTAGGTCTTCTTCTTGTTGTGGACAGCATTAGAACAAGCGTGATTAAACCAATGCTTTTTTGCATTAGTCAGTGGATATGAGAAGGGAATGTATGCTTCCATGCCCAAGAGAATAACCTCTGTAATGCGCATGGCACACTCAGAGGGCTCCCAGTCATGGAAACAATAATCATTCCAGGGAAAATCAAAGAAGCACTGCCTGAGGGCCTCCCAGTCAGCAGCTCCAGAGTGCCACAACCGACGTTCTTTGGAGGGTCCATAGGCCTTACTGGAGCGATAGGACAGTTTAAGGTAATAAGGTTGGGATCGGAGGAGACCAATGGAGAGGAAATATGAACAATGTAATCAGAAGGATTGGTTGTAAGGAAGAGGTCAAGTATATTGGAACTCTCTCCAGGCAGTCAGGGATACGGGTAGGGTGCTGTACAAGCTGCTCTTGATCATGAAGGATAGAAAAGATGTAGGCTTGATCACCAGGTGGATCAGTGAAAGGAGAGGAGAGCCAAAGGTGGTGGTGAACATTGTAATCTCTTAGGAAGGAGATTTCAGAGAAAGGAGAAACAGATAGAACGTATTCCATCGTAGAAGTAAAATAGTTGAAGAATTTTTCATAGTCAAAAGAATTAGGGGAGAAGTAAATAATGTGTCATAAAGACTTTGTAGTTACTTGTAGAGAAGTATATTTTAGACTTGTGGTCGAGCGGCTTTTATATCTTGTAGTAGTTTCCCCACCAGATGTCATGTAGTGACGGGAGAGGTAAAGAATAGTATGGGACTATTTTTATTTGTCTTGGAAATATTAAACAGGTATAATAGTATAAGTCCTGGGTAGCTACCTCCCTGTCTCGCTATCTCTCTCTCTCTCTCTGTTCTAAGGCTAATCTCCGTCTCGACCTCTCTCTAGGGTCGCTTGTCTCCTTCTGTCTTGCCTGTTCGGTGGCTAATCTCCGTCTGAGCTCTCTTTCCTAAATTCTGGTATAGCAGGGGTGGACTAGATCTTTGTTCACGAGAGGACTGCTGACAGCTAACTGCATCATCTCCTTACTGGCCGCTGTCGTCAGCTTTCCTCAGTGTTAAGAGTGTGTAAGCATGCTTAGCACTGCTCGATTCTCGCAGACACAACACCTTCTCATCATTTGACTTCCTGCTTCTATCTGTCTCTCTATCTATCTATTTATCTATCTATCTAGTATGATTTGCAATTATAATATGGAGACCTACCACATTGCTCGGCCGCGCGAAAATGGCGTACCATCGACATTTAATAGTTATAACATATTAATATATACTACATACACATTATAATGAACTTATAAGCTAATTAAGTGAAATACATAATATTGTAAAGTAACATAATTGTATGAATATTGTATACATATATTATTCATAGTAAATAGTGATTATTCAGTAATATTACATTTAAACAAGTTGTATACATATTTGAATAAATGCAATGGTTGTTGTATAACACTTGTAAGACGTGCATGTACAACAGACGTACGCATATAATTGTGCAATGGTAATACTGCTAAGTTATACATTACATATTTGAGTTATCACTTTAGTAATGTCTAATATTTCATCTAACTTGTATGATGATACTGGTAATATAGAATTGTGCTATAATTGTATGACATAATATTGTACTAACATTGTGGTACTACATAATTGTAACATTTTATGAATTGTTACTAAATATTGTGTTAATGCATAATTGTGTTGGCCTTATAATTGTAGTTAAAGTTACATAAAAGTTACATCTTGTTAATGCAACTGTTACATAATTGGCAAAGTGTAACATAATGCAATCGTTTGTCGTTACGTAATTGTTACATATCGTTTGTAGGTACATAATTGTAGTTAGTGTAACATAATGCAATCGTTTGTCGTTACATAATTGTTACATATCGTTTGTAGGTACATAATTGTAGTTAAAGTTACATAAAAGTTACATCTTGTTAATGCAACTGTTACATAAATTGGTACATATTGTTTGTAGTTACATAATTATAATATGGAGTAACATAATTGTAATAACTGCAGTCCTAACATATGCTGCGGTCGATGATAGTGATGATGTGTCATGCCACTTGTTTGTGGAGACACAATTTGCTTTTTTGTTTGTAGTTTATGTGGTATTTTGGCATATATAGTAACACTTACACTTATTTTCATTTGTTTGTTATGTGATCTTACTCTATTTCTCTTTTTTCTTTCTTACTTTTCTTTTTTTTTTTTTTTTTTTTTTTTTTTTTTTATAGTTTGTTTCTCTTTTTGCTTGTGTACGCTTTTTCCATGTTGTTCATGGTTACATAATTGCTGACTAATTTTCTTGGGATACTTTTTTAAAGTTTAGTTTATATTGCACAGATACTACTGAAAATGATATTATGTAGTCCCATATTTTGTTATTTTATATAAAAAAAATATATATATACACTATATACAGTATTAACTATACACACTGACTTGTTGTTCACCTGTACCTATCGTGAGTAATATGTGTGTCAGCACTGTGTGGAAATCATTGTCTTCACGATTGTGTTGAAGATGTTCACTCTTGCTAACGGCATTTGTGTTGGCCATTTTTTTTTCTTCTCTAGGTTACCTTGTAACTTAATTTGTCTGTTTCCACTAGGTAGCTTTAATTAATAAATGTTTAATACAGTTCTTTTAATTGCTCACTGAGTAACTGTGATTGTATATTTTCTTTATTACTTTGTAGATATAATTAATGTATAGTTGTATGTATGAAACACGTATTTTACGTAGGTATAAATGGTAACACTCGTTGGTAGTAAATAAATGTTATAATAAATGAATGAATATATACAGTGTAGAATATTTATTGTTGGTGATTATTTAGTGTTTGAGTTATGCAGATAACTGAAGTAAGTATGTGTATTTAAACTGTAACTATACAGCACGTTTTATATGTTTGTGCAGAAGCTTATTGTCTATCACTGTGTATTGTATAAATGAAGTAACTATGTAACTCACTAATTTTACCGTGGTGGGAATGGTGTGAGTGGTGGTGCAGGTGGTGTGTTGACTGACGTGGCGTCTGTTCAGCAAGCACGCATGATGACCTCAACTTCCCACACTGGTAGCTGTGGTGAGTGAATGAGTAGCGATGAGTAACTTGAGTGAAGACGAGTGAGTAAGATGAGTTGTGAATATGGACTTGATGTTTTGCTGTCTTGACCTCTTCACACCTGCGTAAGCGGTGGGGGTTGGGTGGATGTAGCAGAGAGAGGAGGGTGAGGTCTGGTGGTTATGAGTTGTGAGTCGTCTCTCACTCTTCGTTTGTTTGTTTGTTTGTTTGTATGTTTTCTTTCTTTCTTGATGTATTCTTGGTCCTTTTTTTCTTGTGATTTACTCGTTGTGGGATGAAGACTGCCGCTTCTTGTAGGTGCGTGTAGAAGATTATACAGACGACGTAGAGTTGTTAATTGTAGTTGATTGTAGATGGCTGTAGTTCGCTTATTCGTCGTAGACTTGTAGACTATTTGCACTGTAGGCTGTATTTTGTAGGATTCAATGTAGAACTGAAGCTAATCTTGTAGTATCGGTTGCTTTTGTAGAAATTTGCTTTTAATTCGGAGACGATGTCCGCAGATTTGCTGGTTTGTCGTTAAGCTACGTGCAAGGCGTCAAGTGATCTCTTGACCTCTGCATCAGCGTAATGATCTGGGAGACGGAGGGGGCAGGATGGAGAGAATACTCTCAGGAGCTGATGTTGTTGGTTGTTTTCAATCTTGATATTTTGTAGGAATTTAATGTTGATTCGTAGACGAGGTTCGTATACGTTCGCTGCTACCAAATGTCATAAAGACTTTGTATCATAAAGCAGCGACTTTGTATTTGCTTGTAGAGGCGTATATTTTAGACTTGTGGTCGAGCGGCTTTTATATCTTGTAGTAGTTTCCCCACCAGATGTCATGTAGTGACAGGAGAGGTAAAGAATAGTATGGGACTATTTTTATTTGTCTTGGAAATATTAAACAGGTATAATAGTATAAGTCCTGGGTAGCTACCTCCCTGTCTCGCTATCTCTCTCTCTCTCTCTGTTCTAAGGCTAATCTCCGTCTCGACCTCTCTCTAGGGTCGCTTGTCTCCTTCTGTCTTGCCTGTTCGGTGGCTAATCTCCGTCTGAGCTCTCTTTCCTAAATTCTGGTATAGCAGGGGTGGACTAGATCTTTGTTCACGAGAGGACTGCTGACAGCTAACTGCATCATCTCCTTACTGGCCGCTGTCGTCAGCTTTCCTCAGTGTTAAGAGTGTGTAAGCATGCTTAGCACTGCTCGATTCTCGCAGACACAACACCTTCTCATCATTTGACTTCCTGCTTCTATCTGTCTCTCTATCTATCTATTTATCTATCTATCTAGTATGATTTGCAATTATAATATGGAGACCTACCACAAATGCAGATATATTCAATCAGAGAATGACAGGAAAGCGGAAGTCAGACAGTAGAGAATTCAGACGAGTCAAGTTCAGAAATACGAGAGCAAGATAAGTTGTTGTGTATGCGTATACACAACAGCCGACTTTGGTTTTGGAATGAGTATAGAGAAAGTAGGAGAATACAGAAAAGGGTTTGCTATCAGTTGCCTCAGACAGCTAAGTCTTAATTACGAAGAGAAAGTGAGGTTTAGAGGACGAGAGGTGGAGCTCAACAGAAACTGCAGAAATGAAGAAGTGAGTCAGACAGTGGTTCCAGGCTGCTTGTCGAGTCGTCACCAGGAGAGAGGCGGAAGGTAGGACATTTATGCCGCCCCACCCCATGGGGACTCCAAGGCTTAGTTATTAAACACCATTTTATTTTATTTGTGTGTAAATTTTGAAAAGGAAGTGTAGTGTGTTCTGTGCATGTAGTTTGGTGTTGACGGTTGGAGAAGCTTCTATTGGAGCGCATGTTGCGTACTCTCTGTGCTACTGAGACACTGAAAAAGTTCAGCAATGGGGGATAGTCAGGAACTAGTCCCGAGGGCTGATGACACGGGAGCTCCAGCTCTCCCTGTCATCAGCTTTCCATCCAGCTCGGAAGTACTGCCCTGCTCGATGGTTTCCCTTATAATCAGGTCATCAGCACTGTAACTGCTGTTGAGTAATGGCTGAGAATTGGACCCATGTTATGTAACATTTTAAAATAATAAAACATACATCATACATACATCATTTACTCATGTGTTGCCCCATGAGGAGCGTAGGGGCCTGGGGATAGGCAAACTGGTCCTGACAGCCTCTCAATCCCTGAGTGGCATTACATGAGCAATAAACCCCAACAACCCCTTGGATATAAACGTACACAGGCTCAATCCGGTTGGAGCGCCTTAATTACCCACTAAACCACAAGGCGTCATTTTTTGGTTATATGATTACCACCAAGCGTAGTAAATGATTTCCTGGTGTAGAGGAAACCATTCGGCTTGTCATTTAGTGTAGATTCACCCACAGATAGAAGGAAGAGGAAAGAAAGAAGGAAAGAAAGTCAGAAGAGGAAGGAAGGAAGGAAAGCAGGAAGGATGAGAGGAAAGGACAGTCACCCGAGAGCAGCACTACATCGAGTGAGTGGATTTTTTTTTTTTATGTGTCCAACTCTGGGCATAGGCTTCACAGCCTGCTCTCAAGGCCTAGTAGTCCTGCTACATACCATACACCTTTCTACATGTCACCACTTCGGTGCATACACCCACCGTCCATTACATGCTAGGGCTGTCTCATACAGGACTGGTGTATTGGTATTAGCGGGGGTATTTTTACGACATGTCGGCGGGTCTTCTGGTAGATCAGTAAAGTTAGATTTCATGAAATTCAAATCCTTAAACTGTTCCCTATCCCAGCGTGGATATGAACTTGGGTCCGGTAGGACTGCAGGCCACCTCTCTACCGATTGAGCCACCGCCCCCACCTACCACATAAAATTATCAGTTAAAAAAAAAACACGTGGTGCCAGGCACAACAAACCTAACCCGACAGCAGTTGTTTTTTTGCTGTTAAATACTGTCTCGTCTCTGCCATTTAGTGTCAGTGAATAATTAAAGGCTAAGGTCATGGCGCAAATGTTTTCAAGTTGCACCCTCTGAAATTCCTTGATCTTGAATTTGACCTATCAAGGTTATTCATGGTCAAAGGTCATGGTGCCAATTAAAAGCCCATATGAGATTTCGTATATCTTGGTAAGAGTAAATATCTGTTTTCAACTAGTTTCGAGTTATAGCCCCCTGAATATTTGCAACTTTGAGTTTGACCTTTCAAGGTCACATAAGGTCAAAGGTCAAAGTACCAATTAAAAACCCATATGAGATTTCCCATATGCTGATAAGAGTAAATATCTTTATCTTCAGCCGGTTTCATGTTATAGCCCTTTGAAAATCCGTGACCTTGATTTTGACCTTTCATGGTCACTGATAATCTCCAAAATGTTATCACTTTCTTTGGGGACCAGTGCCCACATATTCTCCAAGTTTATTGTAATTTCATTCAGCCGTTTTTCGTAATGTTGCTAAGAAGCAAACAAACAAAACAAAACAAATCGATCAAAAACAATACCTCGTCGGACTTCGTACCAGGCGAGGTAAATAATGACCTCGTGATGTTTGGCACTTTCCAAAGAATATCCTGTAGTTATTAAATACAGGAAAATCTCGAAGAGAGGTTCAAAGTACAAACTGAAGCCAGCAGCAACATACCTACTGGTCATTTCGAAAAAAAATGAGACTGTGACTGAGGTGTTTGTTTCCTGAGTTCAGTGTAGGTATGGATAGCAAAACATGGAGAATCTTTAACTCTCGTGAATGCGGCCCATGCATTCTCCCAAGACACAATGGTTATAATTTTCGTATATATTCTGCTCAAGAACTAAATTATCATCAATAATCATGCAGTAATAATCATCATTAGATTTAATAATTAATAGCCTCCTCCGAAGTGAATGCGTCAACACTAAAGTTACCATCATAGTCTCAGCCATCATATTAATTGCTTTCCCTATCACTACAAGCATCATAGTCATTTAACCTCTTTACAACCGGAGATAGGGTAACTCCTGAGCCGGAGATAAATCGCTTGATACTACAGTGAATAATAAAATAAAAGGAATCCTGCTGGACAAGTTAAGCTGTTACTGTCACTACTAGTCGTTACTGAGAGGCGCTACCTTCTCACTGTGAAAGGCCTCTTCTGAGCTGAATAAAATCTTCTGACAGCAGCAAGAATAGATATAAAAACTTTGTCAATAAGTTAATGGACGTTACATCTTACTCCTGCACCGCCAAAGCTTTCTTTTGAGCTGAATGCAAGCGCTTAAAGGTTATGTCAGTAAAATAATAAAGGTTATTGCTAAATAATAATGGTAATATCAATAAAATAATGAATATGATAATAGCAAACTGATTAAAATAATGATGGTATTGGAAGAGTTGCCGGCTATTGTTTCCAACCCCGTCACTCGTGCTGGAGAGAGGCACCTTTATGAGGTGGCTCCGTTATAACAGGGCAGCTCAGCTGCCTGATTATATTAATCCCCACTGCAACTTTCCTCTCTCTTGCAAGGAAGATGGTGGATTGATGGACAAGGACATAAAAATTCTGCAGTCCATTGGGCTCACGTTTCAGTAAGACTAGGGCCACAGAAAACACACACACACACACACACACACACACACACACACACAGTCACTACGACAGGTCTTTCCTACATTGAATAAAATCTCCCGTTGATATTAACACTAAAGTATAAAAGACGTTCTGGTACTGAATGGATTAATCAGACTGGTGCTGCTTGATATTTGGCAGAAATGACTTTGATGTTCGATGGAAGGGTGTTTGTAGCATCTCCTTTTTTTTTTTTTTTTTTTTTTTTTTTTTTTTCCCGGCCTATCAACCATCGGGGCCGAAGCCCCTGGTTATTAAGGCCACGGATATATATATATGTATATACATTTAAATATATATACATATATATACAACATATATATATATATATATACATACACACACACACACACACACACACACGCACTTCCATGCATACATACAGACACATTTTCATGCAAACGTACATATATATATAATATTTTTAATCTTATTTATTTATTTTTTTGTATTTTTTTTTTTTTTAATTTTTTCTTGGTTTTATATTTTTTTATACCTTATAATATAAAGACAAACTAATCTAAAGACCCTAAAACTAATCACCTAACAGACAAATCGCTAACCTATACTAAATCCTACAGAGACAAATAGCTAGACCTACACTAATGGTAAAAATACCTCGACTAACAGAACACCATCGACTGCAGATATGTAATGCCTTTCTACATGACATACCTGCACTCATCACCTGGTGACTGTCAGTCGAGGCACAACCTAATATAGGGGACATCAATATATGAAAGGGAACCAGACGAGTCAGGAACATTTCCATATACTGTACGTCAGCTGTCGTCCCTAATTAGAACAACTTAAGCAAGATAATATAATGTATTTACATAATTTGTACAAAAAGTGAAGAACCTCGCCCAGCAGACCACCATCGACTGCAAGTGCCCAATACCTTCCTATATTGCACACTTGCACTCATCAGCTGGTGACTGTCAGGCGAGGAACTTGGCTTAATGTAGGGGACATCTATATTAGAAATAGATCGGTGGGAGGAGGAACTATTTAAAATATGTCAACTGTCAACCCTAATTAATATTACAATATATACATATTTACTGTTCATAAAAACCATAACCACGCAGTAAAAAAGTCACATCACTCTGATCAGTCCGGTCTCTCTCAAGAAAGCCATCAATTTATCAGTCATAACAATGTCCCCATCACCCAGGATGGTGGAAAGGGTGAAGGGGACGTCTACTGCGCCGCAGTAATTTATAAGTGAAGCACGTTCACGAATAAATCGCCGACAGCGCAGGATGATATGACTAATAGATAACACCGCATTACAGATGTCACAGTGCGGTGGGAAGCGTCTTTCCATATATGGTTTTATGTGGGTTACAATGGTGGCATTCAGCCGTAGCCGTGCCAACACTTTTTCTTCTAGGCGACTGGGACGGTTGGCAGTGTCCCAGTCGCCCAGGTACGGCTTACAAGTTGAAATATTTAG
Organism: Coenobita brevimanus; assembly: GCF_032717465.1. NCBI lineage: Eukaryota > Metazoa > Arthropoda > Malacostraca > Decapoda > Coenobitidae > Coenobita > Coenobita brevimanus. Next base: position 9,435,023 of record NC_137023.1, on the reverse strand, counting down.
TCTGGTCCACTGACCTTGCCACAGAAGATTTATTGATTTCTTTCCGAGAGATAGACTCGACCGTAGATCACGAGGAACGTCCCAAGTCTCCTCGAGCTCTACAGCCGACTTTGCAAGTAAGTCAGCCTGCTCATTGCCGTAGATACGACAATGACCAGGCACCCAGATCAGCGTGAATGACTTGTTGCATGAATGCAACTTATTAACGATGCGGCCCTGGATCTCGTGAGAGTCCGTAGTGCAAGATGCAATTGCCTGAAGGGCTGATTTTGAATCTGAAAATATGACAAATGAGTCGTGTCTAGAATTGAGAGCATAGTCTATGGCTTTGTCAATAGCAAAAGTTCTGAAGTAAACACAGATGTATGAGTCGGCAACCGATACCTGAGGGCACATTCAGTCGACCACACACTTGCACCCACACATTCACTCGACTTGGAGCCGTCGGTGTACAATTGATGGGACCCCAAGTGACGAACAATGATGTTACGAAACAAGTGGTGGACCTCCGCCTCCGGCGCCTTGGCCTTTGGTGCTGGGAGCCATGTAACATCGACTGTAAAGCCGGGTGGCTCCCAAGGCGCTATATTTTTAAGCACCAACTTGTCACAGTCACTGGGGTCCACATCAAGCTCCTGAGTCAGTAAGTGGAGGCGAGTGGCAAGTGGCCGACGCACCCCCCGCAGAAGGTGGTGGTATTGACGCAGGGGGGTACAGGCCACATTGCCGATATTACTTTTCCTTAATGTTCGTAGTCCATACGAAAATGCCAGGTGGTCACGGCGAATACGGAGGGGAGGCACATTCGCCTCCACTTCCATACGAGCTACACGGGTACACCGGACAGCTCCAAGACACATTCGCAAACATTTATTCTGCAACACATCCAATCCTTTCAGAGTGGCATCGGATGCCGAGCCATACACCTGTGCGCCATAGTCTAGCTTCGATCGAATAAGGGACTTATACACCATTAATAAAGATTTTCTGTCGGCACCCCAGGTAGTACCCGCTAGGTACTTGAGGACATTTAACGGTTTATCACAACGAGCAAGCAAAGTATTAACGTGAAGTTTAAAATTCATTCTACGATCAAAATGTATTCCTAAAAATTTAACAGAATTTTGAAAAGGTACCGCCTGATTATCCAAAGTTAAGCACAAATTAGGTACGTTACGATTAGTGAAAACTATAGCGGCACACTTACGTACGGAAAACTTAAATCCCCACTGCAAGGCCCATTGGTGGACGGAGTCAAGGGCTGCTTGAATCCGCCCAGCCGAAAATTGTGCATTACGGGAAGAGTGCCATATTGCACAATCGTCAGCGTAGAGTGAGTATTTAAGATTCCTCGGGATGGGAGCTGATGACAGAATATCATTGATCATAATACTAAATAAAGTAGGACTAAGCACACTTCCCTGTGGCACCCCGTTTTCCTGGATAAATATATCCGATGTTACGTTACGGGGCAATTTGACAGAGAAAGTTCTGTCCCTTAAGAAATTTGAAATAAAAACAGGCAAATTTCCTCTTAAACCATAAGCATAGAGCTTCATTAATATACCGTGTCGCCAGGTCATGTCATAGGCTTTATGGATGTCCAGGAACACCCCTATCATGAATTCTTTATTGGCAAATGCCTCTGCAATACAATGCTCCAAATTCATTAAATGATCTAGTGAACTTCTGTATTTACGGAAGCCACATTGTTGATCATTTAACAAATTCTTCGACTTTAAAAACAAAAAGAAGCCTATTGTTAACCATTCGTTCCATGACCTTACATAGACAAGAAGTCAACACAATAGGACGAAATGAAGTGGGATTCATAAGACGACCAGCCTCTTTGGGTATCGGTATGACGTGCGCAAAGTGCCATGAGTTTGGGAACGTTCGAGACGCCCAAATCTCATTGTACAATGCTAACATCTTAATCAGGTTGTCCTGATTAAGATGCTGGATCATACCGTACGTGATGGTGTCTGGTCCAGGGCTGGTGTCTTTACAGGATTTAAGGGCAAGGAGCAGTTCATCTAGCGTAAACTCTTGGTTGTACGGGAGTTTACGTCTTCTGTGGCAAAGTCTAATATCTGTAGCTCAGCCGTGCGTTTATGATGTTGGAAACGCGGGTCATAATTGGCTGAGCTACTTACATGAGAAAAACTCCTGGCGAGGATGTTAGCAACGTCCACGGGCTCGTCATAGATGTTATTATTTACTTGCAAGGTGGTAATGGGGAAATATGGGCCTTTATTATTTAATATTTTAACAGTGGACCAGACTTTAGTGAGTGGAGTTGTACGAGTCACCGTGGACACAAAGGACCGCCAGGAGTCACGTTTGGCCCTTCTTATTATTCTCCTTGCCTCAGCCCGTGCCTGTTTGTATGCAATAAAATTTTTCTCAGTGGGCTGACTATCAAAAATCCTGTATCTCCTATTGCGTTTTCTTAATGCTTGTCGGCAATCCGGCGTCCACCAATGTGCTCTATGCTTCGCATGAACTGTAGAAGTCTTGGGAATAGCAGCCTCAGCTGCGTGTAATATGGAAGTAGTTATATTTTCGACCTTAACATCTATGGTCTCCCCAGATATATCTAAATTGGCGATCCTTGAGAAGGATCCCCAATCTGCTTTCTTATAGTTAAATTTTGGAGGTGGAGGGTCCGAAATGATGTCGCGTGTATAAGAAAGACAGATGGGTAAATGATCACTTCCCAAGGAGTCGTCGTAAGGGTCCCATGAGAGATCTTGATGTATACCAGGGAAGGCCAAAGATAAGTCAATGGCCGAAAAGTTACCAGTACGATCATCTACACAAGTCGCTCTACCATCGTTCAGAAGACAGAGGCTGGACTGTAGTATTAGGTCGGCTACTTGCTCCCCACGACCATCGATCCTCAAGCTACCCCATTGATAGTGATGGGCGTTAAAATCGCCCAACACTAACTTATTCCCAGGGAGATGTTCAACTAGTGAATTTAAAGCATCACTATCAATGGGGCCATGTGGAGGACAGTACAGAGAGCAAATAGACAGATACGTGTTATTAAATTTTACTCTGCACGCGACAGCTTCCAGAGTAGAATTTAGAATCACTTCCGTTTGTGGGTGTGATTTATATGTGTAAATGGCAACTCCGTGACCTTCATATCTTCTATACGAGTGGTAGTGTCTGAACTGTGGAGGATCAGGATGATCCTCCAGGCGCGTCTCCTGTAAACAAACAACGTCTGGCCTGTGTATTGACAGCAAGATTGCTATATCTTGTAACTTATTCCCAATACCTCTACAATTCCACTGTAATACAGTGAAAGCGACGGTTTAAGATTTACGTTGGGGGCCAGTGTGTTTAGGCTTTTTTTGCCGCCCGCCAGAAGGCGAGCGACTACCGGTGGACCTATCCCGGTGCTTGCTTACGGAAACCTCCATATTTTCATCAATTACGAGGTTCCCAGGTTCCACCGAGGAAGAGCTACCCTTCCTCTCCCTCGCTGGGCCAGGAGTAGGAAGAACATGAGGACGTGACTTGGTAAGGGTGGTCATATTACTCTTACAAGAGTTGTCAGGCTTCGTTTTAGGCTTGACTGACTGAGAAGCAGCAGCAGCCTGAGAGTAGGAAGTTGTAACAGGGGTATCAGGTTGAGAAGTGGATTGGACAGGAGGCTGAGATGGAGAGGTAGAATGTGTGACAAGAGGAACCGGTTCAGGGTCAGTCTGTGTCCCAGCAGAGCACATCACGGGACGGGACATCACCGCCGAAGCATAGGACCTATTCGCGTAGGAGTTGCATGCAACTGCTTCACCTTTTTCCTTGCTTCATAGTAGGAGACACCCTCAGTTGCCTTCACCGTGCAGACCTCTTTCTCCTCCTTCCACTTGGGACAGTCCCTAGAGGAAGTGGAGTGAGCACCCTTACAGTGGAAGCAACAGATAGTCTCTGATGTGCATTGCTCAGCATCGTGACCCTGTGTTGCACATTTGCCACACACTGACTGTGAAGCCCGACAACTCTTAGCAATGTGCCCATATAATTGACACTTCATGCAACGGAGTGGGTTGGGGATATAAGGTCTGACATTAACAATTTCATAGCCAACTTTGACATGTGCTGGGAGTGAAACTTTGCCGAAAGTCAAAACAATGGTGGCCGTCTTCGTCTTTATGCCTTCGGAAAATCTAGTTATAAACCGGGCATCGATGACATCTTGCTGAGCAAGTTCCTCTATGATGTCTTCCTCACTCATCACCATGAGATCCCTGCAAGTGATAACCCCCTTGCAGGAATTCATGGATGTTGGGATCTTGGCCTCGACATCATAGATATGAAACTTACGCAGCTTCAGCAAGTCTTTAACTTGGGAGGAATTACATGTCTTAACAAGGAGGTCTCCATTCACAAGTTTTTTAACTTGTTCCACCTCCCCAGCACAGCCATCAATAACCTTCTTAATCATGAAGGGATTGAGACTGCTCAAGGGAGTGGAACCTAGAGCATGGATGATTACAAATTCAGCATTTTTTACGCTTATGTCAAGAGGCAATCGAGTCTGGGGCCGTTCTGTCTGGGGGCTGTCAGTCCGTTGATCGGTCAGGGGTCGGTCAGGACCACCTCCCCCCCTGAGGGGGGGGGAGGCAGTAGGGGCGTCCTCCATAGTACCACTCCCCCCTAGCGGGGGAAGTGGGAAGAAGGGGAGAAAACAAGCAAGGGACAAACAACCGGGGACCACACACCTAAGTCTGAGGTTGCCCTCTCAAACCACTCCAGGGAGGCCCGACCGTGTTTCTTCACGCCCCAGAGCGATCAGTGGGGGGGACCCTCCGTGGGCGATAAGCAAAGGTAAACTCAGTTTATTTGAACAGACACCTACTGTTCAAGACTAACAGGGAGGGGAGGTAACTGAGTACTAGCTAAACCTAAACGTCACCAGAAGGGTGAAAAAAAAAAGAAGCTAATGCCGGTAAGGCAGCCCTGAAAACTAGAGAAGAGCGCAGAGAAAAACACGTCTACCCTCTTCACGACCATGCATCAAAGTCCGTAGCATCTCCAAACCCAGGAAATAATTAAGTCAAGAAGTACTGCACACACTGTGTCAGGAAGCAAGAGTTTATACATTTGTGAAAAGTAAAATAAAACTAACATCAGTGATAACTAGAACTCGGTAAAGTTGAGTAAGGACAATTATTCTGATGAAAAAATTCCCACAGCCATTGTCTACTAGAAGTCGAGCTATAAAGGGACCTTGAGGTCAAGGTCACTGGCCGTGTGCATGTCACCTTAGGTCATGACAGCTTATAAGTTCATGAAGTTTGGTGTCTCTAGCTTGAATGTTTCTTGGAAAATTAGGTGACGCCCGGAATATCCGGAAAAGTCGCTTTTTTTTTTTTTTTTTTTTTTTTTTTTTAACCTCAGGCGAGGTCAATGTCACTGATCTTGTATCTATCGCCTTAGGTAATCACAGTCTACAATCCACTAAGTTTTATGGCTCTAACGTTATTCTTTCATGGAAAATTAGGTGACATTCAGAATGTCCAGGAAAATCCTATTATTTGACCCAATTCAGTGTCGGAGGATACTCATTCGGTTAACATCATACTCCTTTCAGATCTGCTTTCCGACAAGGGGCATACGCAATAAAAATTTCAGCTTTCAAACTTACGAGGATTCTGAGATAGTGTCAATAATTTGGTTTTCTATGTTGTGGATAATATCCGGAGATTCGGGTAACCAGTTTATTCCAGTTTTATCAGATGACGCAGCCAGCTGGGGGACTCAACTGACAAAGTTTGAAGGCTCTTAGCTTAATAGCCGCCGAGTAATGGCCAAAGATGAAAGGAAAGTACTAATAAATATATTGACAAAATAATAAAACTTTCCACAGGTATTTGTGAAGTTTTGATAATGATAATCAATAATAATCATCATCATCATCATCATCATCATCATCATCATCATCATCATCATCATCATCGTCATCATCCATCCATCATCCAGTCCTACATTGCCCCATGAGGAGCGTAGGAGCCCGGGGCTAGGCAAGTTGGTCCTGACATTTAAGATGAGAGTGACCAACTTCACTTATCCCTGAGTAGCATTACGTAAGCAATAAACCCCAATCATCCCTTGCATATTAAACATCACCAGCTCAATCCGATTGGAGCGCCGGAAGTACCCACTAAACCACGAGGCACCAATTTTGATTATATGGTTACCACCCAGAGTGGTAAATGGTTTCCTGGTGTACAGGAAACCATTTGGCTTGTCACTCAGTGTAGAGTCACCCACAGGCAGAAGGAAGAGGAAAGAATGAAGAAAAGAAAAAACAGATGAGGGAGTGTAAAGTCACCCGTAGGCAGAAGGAGGAGGAAAGAATGAAGGAAAGAAAGACAGAAGAGGATGGAAGGAAAGAAGGATGGAGGAGAGGAAAAGGCAGATACCCGAGAGCTGCACCACATCGAGTGAGTGGATGGTGAGCTCCCCCACCAACCACATAATAATAATAATAATAATAATAATAATAACAGCAATCATCATCATCATCATCAGCAGCAGCAGCAGTAGCAGTAGCATCCGGACAAATTGCCAGATAAAGTGGTCAGCTGGGGGACCCAGTCATAAAGAAACAAGAGTATGTTCAGCAGGTTTTCCATGGACTGATAAAAGATCCCGTAGGCTGGAATGGTGTGTGCATGATTGTGTGGCTCTTTTCACTAGGCTTGCTTTTAGCTAATTTTCCCACTTTTATTATTTCTATTTTAATATATCCTTTGAGTCTGCTTCACCACATCTTTTTTAAGTGGACATTGTAATCAGGAAAACCATGATGATGATGATGATGATGATGATTATGGTAGTGGTGGTGGTGAATGGGATGGGTAGGATGCATCAATATGAAAAAAGAAGACACCATGGGAGAACTGTCTTCAGAGTGCTCAGAGAAAACACTCCAACTTTGTATATACTTCTTAATCATCTCATGCTCGGGAATACTCAAAGAAGTTGCCACCAGGCAAGTAAGGTCAGGTAATAGTGATTCGTAGGAGGTTGAGGGAAAATTGCCATTATAAACAATCTAATAGGAAAATCGAAAGAATCCCATTCAAGCCAATACCAGCTAATTTTATTCAGTTTAGAGTGAGTCATGGAAGCCTGAGAGAGATAGTCGCCTTTTGCAAATTAATGAAAGGTGTTTATATAATATGCAGTGGTACAAAGGTAAACATGGGGTTGGACGCTGCATTGAGTATGAGTTTCACACTAAATGTTGGATTCAAACAGGGCTGTAGCATGTCAGACTTTTATTTTATGGATGGGATACGGGCAGATGGGAAAGCTGGACATGGAGAGGGGAGTTATCTGTAGCGAGGAGGTATCGATGGCAAATGCAAGGTAATTCTAATTGTATGTATGAAATATGTTCCAAAATAACGGTATTACAGTTTCGCTATACAGCTGGTACTGTAAACTGGAATAAGGTGTCGGATCACCAGAGTTAGTAATGGAACTTTATTAGGAAACGTTTTATAGTGTACAGGGTGGGCTGAATGTAAAATTCCTCTTCCATACCCCCGGCGGAATTTCTCGTGTGTTGCAGTGCCGGCACAATCACCGTTATCAATGTTTATTCTGCTTCATTTATTCATTTCCTACTCCCACTTCCACACCAACATCAGCAGAATGAACCATACACAGAATACACAGATCATCAGGCGAATTATAAATGGATTGCTCCTCAGGGATGCACTGTTATTTTGGAGGTGATAAAATAAAACAGAAACAAATCCGGCTTACAAAGTGGATTTGTTGTACGTGGTTATTGGCTTGTGGATGGCACGAGGAAATGAAGGACGGAAATGTACAGGAAATGGTAAACGAGTACAGCATTGGATGTGAAAGACAAAATTCAATAAGTAATTGCAGTCTGCAACAATGATTTACAGACTGGGGTGTAGAATGATGGGGTTTTAGGAATGTGAGTGAGTGCAAGTGTTTATGTAGTGTCTGTCTTTTTCGTAAAAGATTTACCACGTGTTCTCAGGGAACCCCATAAACCTAAAGACGTCATTAAATATTCTTAATATCTCCTGATGATTTTATTCAGCTTTGGAGAGACTCGTAGTAACCATAGGGTTATTTCCCAATACGAAAGGTCTTCACCAAACCCAACAAAGCCGTCAAGCGGTAGTAAGAATAAAGTTACGAGGGCTTCATGGATGATAGGAAGTAATGCAGGAGTTAACCTGGAGGCGTGTTTTTTTTGGGGGGAGGGGGGTACCCTTAGTCATCCACTCACATTGGCAACGTCGAAGCGAGTTCAGCGAGAAATGATTCGACAAAGTTGCGGCCTCATTCTTGAACTGATGAAACAATTCGGCTAATCAAAGCAAAATATGATCAGAAGAGCAGTGGTTTGATACTGAGGGGATGATGAATGTGCTCCGGTGCCACACACATCACAAAGCCAGCCGGGAGACAGGGCGTATGTGCTGGGCAATCCCCAGGCCCTGTCTTCCCCCCTTACTGTTTTTTTAATCAGCCCATACCCCACTGACCGGGCTAATGGATGACCCGGCCTGCACTACAGGTGCAGGGAATCTTCAAAGGAACGAACGAACGAACGCTCCGGTGCCTAGTCTGTTCTCGAGGCACTCGATCCAACGATGCCAATATGACTAGATGACCAATGATACAGGGGGGAAAAAATGCAGCTGCGATTACAGTCTTTAATGTTAACACAAGTTAACCCCTTCAACCCGAAAACGTAATTTATTGGTTTATTTATTTATTTATTTATTTATTGTTCAGTCGGCAGATATGTGCTTCTTTAGTATTCACCTGTAGTTGTGGAGGGATTAATCATGACTCACCCTCCCCAGTTCGAAAACTACAGTATATTTGTTTTTTTTAACCAAAGAAAATCATCTGGTGGTAGCGATAACTAAATATACTGTACTTTGCATCATCGGAGTGAAATGATAAACGCTGCAACAATCTTTCTCTTGCCCTCCTCTCTACAACCTCCTCACTTTCACATTCAGTGTTTTCACGCACCTTGAAAGGAAATTGATCTTGCTTATTTTTGCCCTAACTTTGTGTGTGAGAAAGGATGTTTTTAGGGCTTTGTGTCTATGATCATTTCGTTCGTTAGGAAACAAAGGCATGATTAAAAAAAAAGTAAGGCGCGAGGTGCAGTGAAAGTTCAATGGAAGGGTGTGTGACGTGGAGTTACAGCAAGGCAATACATTTAGGTCGTTTTTCTTCCATTCTGACAATTCCCTGCCGCTTAGGATTATTTTTCCTTACCATTATTACCGGGCTGCTTTAAGCTAAATGATAATAATAATGATGATGATGATGGTGATGATAATATTAATAATAATAATAATAATGATAATAATAAGATGATGATGATGATGATGATGATGATAATCGTAATAATAATAATAATAATAATAATAATAATAATAATAATAATAAAAATAATAATATTAATATTAATAATAATAAGATGACAAAGACGAAACAGAAAATCTACTAGGTTTTTTCTAAAATAATTGTCACATAAGCAAGAATAACGTGACGTAAAAATATATAATTGTACAGCAGTACAGGGGAAGTACAGATAACAGGGGTGGTAAGTGGTGGTGACTATTATCCACTCACTTGGTGTAGTGATGTGTACTTCTCCCTTCACCTTTATTATTCTTTTTCTGTCTGCCCTTAACGCTCCTATTTCTACCGGCCTTGCTGTAACTTTTTATTACTCTTCTTTCCACTTCAGGTGCAACATAGTTCCCTGTAATCCAGGAAACCATTTGCAAACTCAGGATACGATTCACAACGCTGGGTGGTAACCATACAACCAAATTATGGGGTGATGTGGAGCCTATTCTGGCGCCCCTGCTAACTGGGTGGACGGACGCAGATGCGGCGTCTAATCGGGAAGCAAACCCTCACATTCCTCCTCCAACCTTGCAACGGAACATCGGGACGGCCGTGCGGAGGTGGTTGCTTGTCTGTGGTTTTTAGGTCTGCTCGGTCAGGGAGACCGGGGTTACTCAGCAACAATAATAACAGATAACAGGAAACTTATTGTCCGAAAACAATGTTATCTGTTAACTAAAATCTACCAAGTCTACCTCGCGTGTATGAAAGAGGACAGAATGATTAGCGTTACCACATAATTACTGGAGCATCAAAATGATTTATAGGCTTAGTTGTTGTGGTCTATCCTATACTTCATGTCTAATTAAATAATGCAGTCGGTTATGTTATGTATTCTTTTGTTTCATGTATATAACACTGCAATACCTTGGTCTACGTATGAAAGTAGCTTACAAATTTAACCAGTTCATAGTCTGATACCACCTCCAAACATTGTGTGGTCGTTTCAAGTAGTTTTTACACCTTTCATTTTTTAATTACAATATTCAATACACCTGTAAGAGGTATATACTCTTGTGTATCAAAACCATTCTTGTTTCTTTCTTGAGGAAATACGCTTGGCGTAGGACAAATGACACTTGGCTCCTTAAATACCACAGGAATCTTCACAGCCTTCAGCTTTTCACTCAGCATTCTAATTTACAGTTTCTGAATTTCTGTGTCATTCACCTGACAACTAGGGAACATAGCCTCTACCCAGTCGCGAAGCTTTCCTCCTTATCAAGACATCCTACCACTTTTGTTTTCTCATTTTCATTCTCTCTACAATCACCACTTCTACCAAATCCCCACTTTCCTTCTTCTTCACTTTCTTAACCTTCACCAGCTTCACTAGGCCTCGGTTTCCACCCACATCCCAGTACATCCATCATTATGACCTTGAACAGACACCACTTCAACTTCTTTTCATCATGCAGTACTTTCTTGATCCTCCATATCTCAACTTCTCAAACACCATCAACCACATGCTACCGCAGTTCCCCTTCACATTGCAGTCTCCACCTCATTTCACGTCCTGCAGTCATCTCCTCTGCCTCCATCCACCTCCCAGTGCCTTACTTGTTCTACATATCTTTGCTTCTCAGTCTCCACCTCTCCACCCTTCTACCACTCTCGTTGCTGTCATCTAACTTAGTGTCCTCGAGTATCGAAGCTTAGCTTTACATATACGCACCAAACCTAACAAATCTCTATATGGCCTAACCTAGTCTAACTTTGTCTGGAATAACCAAAACTCTGTATCCTAACCTAATTCAACCTAAGTTAAGCTAACCTAACCTAATGTAACATAAAATAACCGAAGAGAGCTTAACCTGACCTGACCTGACCTATCCTAACCTAACCAAGCCTAACCTAAACACGCCTATATCCTAAATCAACCTAATCTAACTTACTCAGACCTAAACTAACCTAAGCCTTAACTTCCATAGCCCAACCTAGCTGAAACTTAATAGCATAATTATACCTAACGTGCTGTCCTTCGTGTGTGGTAACCTGTGCTACTGCATTCCCTACATTCCTTGAACTTTAATCTTATTCACATTTCTCCAGTTGCTTCACATTAATATGGCGCTTCATTCCCCTTCCTTTCTCCATCCTTCCACTTCACGCATGAACATTGAACACCCTTCAGTTAGCAGCTCATTCGTCTCCCACCTCACTAGTCCTTTTTCTCTCTAATGCAACTGCCACTTTCCACTTGCCGTACCTCTCACATGTTTGTATAGCACACACACACACACACACACACACACACACACACACACACACACACACACACACACACACACACACACACACACACACATGGGGAGGCGGTGGCTCAATCGGTAGAGAGGTGGCCTGCAGCCCTACCGGACCCAGGTTCAAATCCCCCGCTGGGACAGGGAACAGTAATAGGATTTGAATTTCATAAAAGCAGACATTACTGATCTACCAGAAGACCCGCCGACATGTCGTAAAAATACCCCCGCTAATACCAGTACACCAGTCCAGTATGAGACAGCCCTAACATGCATTCAATATGGACGGTGGGTGTTAGCGCCGAAGTGGTGACATGTTGAGGTGTATGGTATGTAGGAGGACTACCGGGCCTTAGCACACACACACATAATTATTACGATTCAGCAAAAACTGATTATCTAATAAACCTCTCAAGCAATGAAACATTCATAATTTTATTCCTGTTTGTTTAACGCATCTGTTTTAAGTTTTAGAGAGTCTTCTCGAACTAGATGCATTAAATAAAACCTTCACTTCCCAGGCTCTATTACCATGCTTTTATAACCTGGATAAAATCGTCCAACACCAGCAAGGAAAGAAAGGTGACATAGGATTGAAAGGCTGAATAACTCGTACCGTAACCATAACTCCTCTCTCTCTCTCTCTCTCTCTCTCTCTCTCCCCCATATTGCCAGTCTATCACCCCATCTTCCTTACCTTCCTATTGCCTTTAATACTTTCATCTTTCCCTTCATCTCGTTATTTCTTCAACAATTTACCCCTCCTTCTTATTATTCCCGACTTTCATCCGCTCATTTTCTTTCCCTTCTTTGTTTTCTCCCTTTCATTTTTTGTCATCTTTGTCTCTTTCTCGCACCGTCCCTTTCAGTCTTTCCTCCCTCTCTCCATAACTTTCCTTTTCCCTAACTTCTCTTCCTTTCTCTCCTCCGTCCCATGTTCCTCTCACAGTCTTTCTTTCACGTCACCTTGCCCTCACCCTCTTTTCACCTTCTCCCTTTCCCTTCACTATTCTCTCGCCTATCTCTCGCCTACTCCTCACCTTCCTCTATCCTCCTGACTTACCTGTTGTCTTCGTCTCGGTTTCCCGTCAACTTCTTCTCGCCTTTCCCTCAGACTTCTCACATTCTTCTTTTTCTTAGGAGTTTGTTCATTGCCTTTTAATCCTCTCAGCTTTTTCACTTTTCACCCACCTTTTACTCCCCAACCCTCATGCCTTCTCGCCCTATTCTCTGCCTTCACCCAAACATAATTAAGTGTGTATATTACTACCTTCATCCCTCCCTGCATTCCTGCTCTTTGTTTTTCATCGTCTACTCCTGCTTTCTGTTAAACTTTCTCCCATTATTTTTATTCCACTTTCATTCCTTCCTCCCCACCCTTCCGTTAGTCAGAGCCTCACCTACTTTCTGTGCGTCTCCACCCTCTCACCTACTCTTCCCCTCCTACTCCCATTTCTCCCTTTATCCATTTTTTCCCTTCTCTCCTTTCGTTAACCGCAGCATAATTATCTTCCGTCCCCTGTGTCCTTTATTATTCCCTGCTACTCAGTTCTGCTTTTCCTTCTCTGCTCCTCCCCTCTCCTTTTTCTCTTTCTAGTCCTCTTTTCTGCCCACCTCTGCATAGTTAATATCCCTTCCCACTTTCCTCCCCTCCTCCCTGCTCTTCCCTGTAATAAGCTGGTGCCCTACTGACTCATCGTGTCTCTCCTCGCTCTCTGCCCTCTTATACTCTTTTTTTTTTTTTTTTCATCCTCTATCCTATCCTTCAGTTAACGTCAACATAATTCATTCACTTTCATATTTCTTTTTTTTCATCCTCTATCCTATCCTTCAGTTAACGTCAACATAATTCATTCACTTTCATATTTCCTTAATCCCTATCATATTGTTCTTAAGTTACTACCTTGGCTATATATTTTATACATCACTTCCCTTCCTGCCCATCGCCTCTTACTTTAGCTTCACCATCTATTCCTCCTTTCTTTTTACATCCAACCAGATTTTTCTTCTTTTTTTTCTCTTTCTCCAGACCCATCTCAAAGTCAGAAACCCCACCTTCTTTCTGTTTCATTCTTCCCTCCATTCTGTCCTTTACCTCTCACTTCCTGTTCTCTCTATGTTCATGCATTTTCTGAAACTCCGCATAATTACTTTCCTTCCCCAGTTGCCTGTCGTCCTCTTTACCCTCTCACACTAATTTTTTATCCCCTCTATTCATTTCTTCCCTCCGTTAACTTTATCTTAATTATTTTCCGTTCCTTGTTTTCTTTCCTCCTTTTTCTTCGCTAAGCCAGTGCTTTACCTGTTCTGTGTTCTTTCCCTCCTTGTCGTCCTCCTCCTGCCCTCCTTCTCGCTTTCCTTCGTTAACATATGACTAATCATTTTCTCTCTTATATTTTCTTTCCTCGTACCTTCCCTTTCTTATGTCAGTGCCCAGCCTACTTTTTGTGTTAAATTGTCCCACTTGCCTTTCTCCCTTCCTGAGCTCCTTCTTTCTTTCCATTCGTTAACCTCAGACTTATCACCTTTTCTTCTCCGTTTTCCTTCCTCCTCTCTACATTTTCGTAAGTACGGCCCCTACCTACTTTCTCTTTCTTCCCTCGTTCCGTAACTCCCCCTCCGCCTTTCCCTCTTTCCTTGCCAACCCTTCCGCCTCTCCTCCCCTTCCCCAGTCCAGCTCATGCCGCGTCCTACCCGCCGCCGCTGAATAATATACGCAGATGGTCATTCAGTATTCATCCTTTTAAACTCCACCGAGGACACCGCGGCTGCACCTAAACACCTTTAAGCCTACACTGCCACTCGCTGCCACCAACCTCAGGCCAGGGTTCACCAGAGCATTCTTTTACCCCTTCAGCCCCAGGACCTCGTTTATAGTTTATTCTTGCTGCCACCAGACGGTTTTATGCAGCTAAGGAGAGGCTATTTGAACCGGAGGAGTTGAATGTATCTTTCATTGCACATAATTGTCTGTAAGTTGCAAAAAAGAACAGTGCTACGTCGCTGGACTGAAAGGCGTAATATCACTTTAGCTCGGAGAAATTCTGAGCCTTGAATATTCAAGCTCCATTTTTTCAATAGTACTACATTTATTTTGCTGATCTCTGTGAGTGTGGTACCTTGACAGTAAATGTCAAGAGTAAAGTGATGGTTATTGAGAGAGAAGGTGACTCCCAGTGCGATGTTACAGTGAATGGAGAGAGACTGGAATTGGTAAGAGAGTTCAAGTACCTGGGTACAGTGAGAGAAAAGAGAGAAAAATGTGCAAAAGTAATTGAAAGTAGAGTGACACAAGGAAGAAAGGTAGCTGGTGCAATGAAGGCCTTGATAAGAAACAGAGGCTTGAGTGCTGCAGCTGCACGAGGCTTACATGGAGTGTTAGTGCCAACTTTAACATATGGATGTGAGACTATAGTGTGGCATGAAAATGAAACTTCAAGAGTAAGAAACAGTGGCGATGGGTCTGCTGAGGAATGTATATGGAGTACAGAGGGTGGATAGGATACGAAATAATGTGATTCGTGAAAGAGGTGGAATGAGGGAGTCGATGGACACCAGAATCGAAGAGAATGTACTGAGATGGTACGGTCATGTTTAGAGAATGGATAACAATAGAGTGGTGAAAAAGGTATACCTGAGCGAATTTGAAGGAGGGAGGCGAGTTAGGCCAAGGAGAATGCGGAAAGATATGGTGGATGAGTGTGTGAGGAAGAGAGGTTTGGAAGTCGGTGAGGCTAGCGAAGTGACAAGAGATCGAGCTGGCTGGATGAATGTAGTGAGAAGTGCATGATCAGGGATTTTGGCACCCCTTTTTAACGTGGCAGCGTCCGGATTGACTCAATCGGATACGTTCATGTGAAGCTACAGAACGTGGCGAATGTTTTTGGCATATCCGATGGAGCCACGATTCCTGGGGCTTGAATGATGTGTGAATAGAAGCATGGCCCATTGGAGTGGGCATATTTGGGCTGTCTGGACATTGCTACTCCTCACCCTGCCCTAGGGTGGGAAAGGAGGTCCGGATGATGATGATGATGATGACTATATTTATAAATTAATAACGACAGAGAACGTGTAGTAGCAGTTGTTACTTGGAAATTGTTCCGTGTGAACGCTCCGGTGAAGTAAAAATGAAATAATGTTCATAAGAGAGACTCCTGGGATTAGAGCAAATGAAAGGCTGACCGTTTTATTAGATAATACAAGTAGAATGAGGATGATTATTGCCAAAATGACCTATTATGTAACTGAAAGGCCGAAACTATATGTTAACTTAGCCCTAGACTGTTACATAGAAACAAATCAGGTGCTGTGGAAAATCTTATACACCAATATTGCTGTATTTACAAGGGATTGATGCCTTGAAAGAATTAAGAGTAACATCACGTCACGACACAGAATCATGACTAGTGTACAGGTAACAAATTCATTTTGTGTCTTTACGACAAAAATGCAGTGAATTTTAGATTTGTTTCAATAATGACATACAAGTAATGAAAGAATACTCACACACACAGTAGGCTCGATGTGTGTAAACGTATATAACCTTAATAATATACAGCTCTATAACCGGGTTTAGCAATCTACGTTCAGGGAAATTAATACAGCAGTTCAAAATAAACAACTGCATTGGCAATGGCTAAATATACAGGGCACACACACACACACACACACACACACACACACACACACACACACACACACACACACACACACACACACATTAAGTAGCATTTAAAGAACACTACCCTTTATACATATCATCAGCATTCCTTCTCTAGTCAGGGCACTTACAGGCAGCACGTCCGACAGGAGTGATGGACCCAAGGAGGAAGTAATGCTCTTCGATGCTTTCATAAGCAAAGTCAACAGGAGGTGCGGGGGTTGTCAGTTAAATCAAAGTACCTACCTTGCTACGTGGTCAAACAAAGGTCTTCGAGGGTAATCTGACACCCACCCACAAGAAGATCCCTCACTGCTTTTACGGCTAAGTATCTCGAAACTGACAGGCGGTATCCATATCTGAAATTTCCATCCTGCATTTGTGACCTAGGCTAAGTGTTCATCCATCTCACTTTACAGCCTACCCTAGTATATAGCAAGTCTTTGTCCTCGTCAACCTCACGACCATACTGCTGTACTTTTCATATTAACTACAATAACACTTACGATAAATTAGGTATATAAATACAGTACCAAAGAGACCTTTGACAGCCGCACCCTTCCCGACAGTATTTTGAGGAGAAAAAAATAATTATTTACAGAGAAAGGCGGCCCAAGGGTCTCACACGCTGGCTGAAACCTGCTCTGAGTGGAGGATTAAGTTTAGTTTTTTTTTTTTTTTTTTTTTTTTCCGAGGTAGAAAAATGGACATGCATACCAACACTGACCAATCTCCGGGGTCGTCCCCCAAGTTCCACCGTGTCCAAAACCAGGTTAGGGTGTAATCACCACTGTGTAAAATTCGGATATTCCTGGTAATAAAATATATTAATAAGTAGAAAAATATAATACGGCAACGCATACCGCCGTTGCGGTGGCTACCCTTTCACCGATAGCACGGCCCTAAGAGGTCCCACTTTAACAAAAACTTGGTCAGGGTGGAAGTTTACCACTGTGCAAGATTTCGTGTACCAAGGTCAAAACTATGGCATCGTGCTCAAGAGTTCGACCCTGGTGGTCAAAGGAGTCCCACCGTATGTAATACCTGGTCCGGGTTCTACCATTGTACAAAATTTCGATTTGTTGGTTTTAAAAACATAAATAAATAAATAAAAACGTTGGCCGTCTACATTGGCGTTGCCGCTGCTCAGGGGCCTGTGTCCACTGGGGTACTGTCTTCCGGGGTCTTATCTTGCCTATGACCTGATCCGGGTGGAGGTCAACCAATGTGTAAAATTTTATTTCCAAGGTAAGAAACAACCCCACTTTAGGTCTGCCACCATCCTTCAAAGCGGCACAGTAATTTTATGTGTGTTTGGCGCAGTTCGTGACAAGGATTTTATTTGGGCACCCCTGTGGGTGTGGCAATAATGCCTCCATATCACATCAGCAGGTTTATCTCTGCAGCACACAAGGTCATAATGATACATATCATTAGAAACAGGTGTTGAAGTAGCAGGAGAAAGTGATGTAACATTAATGGGATGAATGTTAAATCAAGGGATAGTCAATGTGATACAAACATTATGGTACTTTTCAGTTCGATTAGATTGTTATTTTATTCCTGGCATTACCTTACTATTCCCTCTAGCTCTGTGGAGGCCTTTAGCAGTATAGGTGTTGGAAAGAGTTTCATTAATCTCATCAGTGCAATGGCGTCAGTAACATATTATTTTCGGCATATGCTTAAATTCGAGGACTCCTGTAGTAGTTACAGGGTTAGAGCTTAAGCCTTCTAGCCCAAAAGGTTAATTCCTTCACTACAATGCTGTTTTTTTTTTTTTTTAACTTATCTTCCTGACAACAGATGATTCTCATTATCACTTTAGGGGAGACATGTCGAAGAAGAATTTCAATATTCAATTCAATTGCACCTTCACTTTTAGGGTGCTCTCCCTAGCTGAATAAGCTCTTTCAGTAGCAGCAAGAAGGAAATAAAGCAGACCCCATTACTGTGAACTTGTTACGAATTCAACGTGGAGAAGATATATAATACCTATGTAGACGAACAAGACACCCACTCTTTCTTATGCAGCCGGCTGTGCGTATGCGCGTGACGGTACCTTCCCTTTGTTTTATAAATCTCACATTTTCAGATGCATTTAGTAGAGATTTTTGTACACTCCATAACCAGAGCGTAGAATATTTAGAAGGATCTTTTTCGGGGATACAAAAACGGATTAGATCTTTGCATACAGATGAGCTTTGTTAACATCTGACGGGAGAGTAAGTGTGGCCACTGGTAATGAGTATTTCTGTTGCAGTCACTGATCACGTAGTATGACTTCCGGTGGGCAGTAGTTGTAAGCTGCGTGAAGAAAAGTGTGAGGAGGTAGAATGATTAAAAGGGTATGAATTTTGCAGGTTATTGAAAGCAACTTAGGCAGTGATTTGAGCCAGGAATACTTCTGTTGATGTCTACAGGACCCCAGGAAAGCATTATTGAAAAACGACCTTCGAGACTCTGAGTCTTAGGACCTTATGGTCATCAGCTTGGGCTGCTGTACAACACCCCTTCCGTAGATAATTATTTAACAACGGTATTTAACTTACTAGTCTCTAGTATTTTATTGATATCTTGTATATACCGATCGTCAGGGAGGTACAGTTGGTAGGATGGTAAGTAGGATGGTAAGTTGGTAGGAAGGTATGTAAATAGGGAAAAGCTACAAGAAGAATTGCAGTTTGTATCTCTATGCCCAAGGAGTAAATTGTACCTTAATACTGCCCATTAACACACAGATTGTATAACGTAGATCATGGATTGTTTCGCCTCAGGAAGATACAGTAGTGTAAACCTCCTTGAACTGAAAATAAATTACCAGAAGGTACCACCAAAAAACATACACACATAGGCAATACTGTACTGAAAGATATTATTGCCTTTGCTGAATAAAATATTTATCAGGAGTTAAAGAAAATGAAATCTATGTTCGTAGTGAAATAATTAGCCACTTGACTACGGTGACGTCTTTTACTAAGTATTATTAGTGTCTCAAGATGATTCACTTAAGCCTTGTAGAGACTTTTTTTTTTTTAATGCATGAGTTAGGTATATAATTCATTATTTACAGTACTTTCACGGCAGGAGGATCCCCAGAAGCTAAAGTAAATCGTTTGGAAGTACACATTAATTTAGCGGATTTTTTTTTTTTCTTTTTAATCAAAGGGTTAACTGGGGCTGAAGTTGTTGCTCTAACTTTTTTCACTTCTCGCGGAGAGCTTACGGTAGGATCGTTGGGAACTTTGTAGTGAGCCCTGGAGACAGTAGTGACTGATGAAGGTGGTGTGTGTGTGTGTGTGTGTGTGTGTGTGTGTGTGTGTGTGTGTGTGTGTGTGTGTGTGTGTGTGTTTTATGCAGCACAGAGGGACACTGTCTTATTCCCAGACTATTATTCGTTTCTTATTGGAATTTCAGTAATTAGATGTACACATTCTGGTTACAGCAGACAGGTAAAGAAGAAAAATCTTAGGGATTAGGTAAGCTTTTTGTGGTAATGTTCGAGTGGTTAACATACTACGGAATTATCTGACTGAATGCTACCTTTATGTACAGGTACACGTGTTATCACTACTATTTTAGTGCTGGTACTGTAATCCCTTTACATTGTCGCATATGTTCACACCCTCTCAGTTAATACCAAAGACATACATAGACTGTCAACACCTCAGAAACGTGGCCAGTACAACACTTCGATATAGAAGTGTATGGTAACATGTGCATGAGAAAACTTGTTTTGTTGGAGTGACTGTGTTTGTGAATGAGAATGTTTATCATATGTCATCGAGTTAACTTCGATATGTTACGAACATGTAAGAACACATGAAAGGACATACTCGTATCACACTCCTAATATCCGTCCCTGGAATGTATCGAACTGCGATGAGGACCAGATTTATGCGCCACCAATCATACCACCGAAAATTCTAACTATTTCTCCACGATAATGTTTTTCCACGCTCACTCTGATAGGATGCTTATGAGAGACTTTTCGAACTGAAGCTGTCAGGTATAGTGTTCACTAACCCTTGCACTACAAAACAGCCCTTCTGATCTGTAATATATTGTCAGGTGACAACAATAAAATATAAGACATCATCGTAGTCAAGTATGAACTCCTTTATTATGATGAGGCATTAGCTTAGTTATTCTCGCATTATTTCCAAACGATTTCATCCCACTTCAGGAACACCTCTTAATGAAGGGGATAATGAAAGCTATCTACAACCACCGATTTTGAAAAAAAAAAAAAAAATAAAGCATTAGGAGGTAACAGAAACACGAGTACAACACAGAAGACAGCGTTGTTGTCAGTCTTAATTACCTCGTGTCAACAAATCCCGCATCATCGGCCACATAAACTCTCCAATACCTGACCAGTGGCGGTAATCATAAAGGATCTTACCGACTTACTAAACAAAAACAAAAAAAAAACTCTAAACAGTGAATACCTTTTCCTACTGTACAGTAAGAAGATAATACTGATTGGACCTATTTTCTCACTGCAGTATTTACTTCGTTTGTGAAGTGTTTGGTAGTAGTGTGCAGTGAAAATGAAAGTGTAAACAAACAATGGTTTACACAACTTAAGTTCAAATAGTTTATGAATGCAGCAAAATACTAAAGAAAAAAAAATAGTTGTTAGTGGATGCCTGAGTAAAGCTGGTGCTGGATAGGGGTGCCATCACGTGGTGACATCTGTATAACCAGATGGCTCCGCTGCCTGGTTTATACAAATCTTCATAGCTTCTTCTTTTTCCCCCGAAAGGAGAATGGTAAACTGCAGGAGAAGGGCACCATCATCCTGTAGTCCACCAGCTTCACCTTCACATGAGCCTGAGGCCACAACACCAGCTGGAGTGAAGATAACAGTATAAACCAGCAGTCTCATATGATACTTAGTCAAGAACGTTTTTGAATAGCTCATCAGGCGAGTATCGAATCACTGGCGATAATTAATGCGTTGTGTCGTATGAAAAAAATAATAATAATAACAAATAAAAGCGGGGTGGATGAGGCGGAGGAGGTTCCTGTCAACCGGAATCTACTTTCACGTGCCACGGATCCCTTCAATATCGGGAGAATAATGGCCGAGGAAATGAAAAGTAATATCGGGGGAATTATAGCCTGAGGTGAACAACTCCAGCGCGGAATGCTCTTGCCAACCGACCCGTACGTAAAGAGAGGCAAAATTATTTTGCTGCTTTCTTATGAATTCTGAGCTTTGATCTGTGATCTTTGACGTGAGGCTCGGGCAGATGAGGCTAAACCTACCGTATCCTAACCCCTTCTGTACGAGAGCCTAGTCTTCCATACCCTAATCTACCATGCCATATCCTACCACACCTTAATCTGCCATAAGCTCACACTTCTGTACAAGAGCCTGACCTACCATATCCTGTAACTCACCATACCATATCCTACCATACCTTAACCTGCCGTACGGCAGCTAACCCCTTATGTACGACAACTTAGTCTACCATACTGTAACCTACCTTACTATCCTACCATACCCTAACCTTACATACAGTATGCTAACCCCTTCTATACGAGAGCTAGCCTACCATATGTTAGAGACGATCCCGGTGTTGTTCCTCCATCACTTCCCCCTCTGACTTCCTCATGGCTAACATTAAAATTTCTTCAACTGATATATTTTGTGCCATCACTGGCTTCAGTACTAACAAGGCATATGGGCCTGATGGGGTCCCTTCTGTTATCCTCAAGAACTGTGCTGCTGTGCTTACACCCTGCCTAGGTAAGCTCTTTCGCCTTTGTCTGTCAACTTGTACCTTTCCTTCTTGCTGGAAGTTTTCTTTCATTCAGCCTGTCCCGAAGAAGGGTGACCATTCCCATCCCTGTAACTATCGTCCAATTGCCTTAACATCCTGCGTTTCAAAAGTTTTCGAGTCTATTCTTAACAAGAAAATTTTAAAACACATTTCCTATCACAACCCTCTAGTCAGTATGGGTTCCATCAGAGACACTCCACTGGCGATCATTGCACCTACCTCCCAGACTCCTGGTGATCCTCCCTTCGGAACTTTGGTGAAAGCCTTGCCCCTGAACTTGACATCTCAAAGGCTGTTGATCGAGTCTGGCATAAATCTTTAAAATCTAAACTGCCCTCTTACAGTTTCTATCCTTCTGTCTTTGCCTTCGTCCCAAGCTTCCTCTCCGATCATTTTATAGCTGCTGTTGTAGACAGCCACCGTTCATCTCCTAGAGCTATCCATAGTGGTGTTCCTCAGGGCTCTGTCCTATCACCAACTCTCTTCCTTCGTTTCATCAATGACCTAAGCTGTTCATATAGCCCTATCCACTCATAAGCTGATGACTCCTCCCTTCACCTTTCCATTCGCTTCCCGCAGCGTTCATCTCAGCAGTTACTTCAACAAACAAGGGATGAGGCTATGGCACTCCTGATGTCTGACTTGGCTCGTATCTCTCTGGTTGAGGTAAAAGTAATCTTGTTTTTAATGCATCAAAAACTCAGTTCTTACGCCAATGAACCCAACAAAATCTTCCGCACGAATATCCTCTGTTTTTTATCAGTATCCAGTTCAATCCTGGATCATCTTTAAACGTCCTTATGGTTTCATTCTCACGGGATTTATCTTGGAAAGATCATATTACTTCTCTCGTAAAATCTGTTTCCAAGAGATTAGGTGTGCTAGGCCGACTCCGTACCTTCTTTACCCCTTCACAATGGTTGACTCTATACATGGGTTTTATTCTCCCCAGTGTTGAATTCAACTCTCACGAATGAGGAGGATCCCCACATTCACCTCTTTTCAGCAAAGGCGAAGTCAGTGGCTTTTCGTCTCATTAACTCTCCTCCTCTTGCTGGATCTTATCAACCTCTTTCTCTTCGCCGCGCTGGTGAATCTCTATCTCATTTCTATCGCTACTTCAGTGGTCACTGCTCCTCTGAACTGTCTGTTTGCATCTTTCCATCACCATGGCGGGCCCGTAGCACCCGTCTGTTAAGAAATTCTTATCCCTTTTCTGCCCACCTCTCTAATACAAGAGTTAACCGTTACCCCAAGTCTTTCATGCATGCACCAGGTCAGCTCTGGAACTGTATCCCTCTGTCTGTATTCCTACTGCCGATGATCTTCAGTCTTTCAAACGCAGTGTGTCCAGGCATCTCGAAATGAAGGGATCTTGAACTTGACTCTCTATCTTGTTTTCCCTTTTCTTGGAGGGAACAGTTTCCGGACTTCTGTCCTTTGGCTCCTTCTAATTCCTTGCATTACAAAAAAAAAAAAAAACTACCACACTATATCCTATCATACCCTCACCAGCCATACGCTGGCCCCTTCTGTAAGAGATCTAACTTACCATACACCAACCCCTTTTGTACGGGAAGCTGTCTTTGTGGGAGGTGGTAGACGAGTGGTTAGAGAGGTTGAATTTAGTCTGAAATGACGCGAATTCGAGCCCAGACTCGGGCAGTTATCATTCTGATGAATATCATTTATAAAGAGACTTCTTTGATTTCCAAAGACCCACCGACATGGCATTAAGACACACCCACTAATACCAGTGCACTAGTCCTGAATGACACACTCTTGGATGCTATGCAGTATAGACGGTGATTATTACTGCCGAAGTGGTGACATGTAAAGGCGCGTAGCATGTTGGAGGACCGCTGAACCAAAAGAAACGGGCGGTTAAGCTTATGCCCACAGTCGAACACACACACACACACACATATGGGCCTGATGGGGTCCCTCCTGTTGTTCTCAAAAACTGTGCTTCTGTGCTTACACCCTGCCTAGGCAAACTATTTCGCCTTTGTCTGTCAACTTGTACCTTTCCTTCTTGCTGGAAGTTTGCTCTCATTCAGCCAGTCCCAAAGAAGGGTGACCACTCCCAACCCTCCAACTATCGTCCAATTGCTTTAACGTCCTGTATTTCAAAAGTTTTCGAGTCAATTCTTAATAAAAAAATTTTAAGGCATCTTTCCTATCACAACCTTCTTTCCGATCGTCAGTATGGGTTCCGTCAGGGACGCTCCACTGGCGATCTTCTCACCTACCTTTCAGACTCCTGGTCATCCTCCTTTCGGGACTTTGGCGAAAGCTTTGCCATTGCACTTGACATCTCAAAGGCTTTCGATCGAGTCTGGCATAAATCTTTAATTTCCAAACTGCCCTCCTACGGTTTCTATCCTTCTATCTGTACCTTCATCGCTAGCTTCCTTTCTGGTCGTTCTATAGCTGCTGTCGTAGACGGCCATCGTTCTTCTCCTAGATCTATCAACAGTGGTGTTCCTCAGGGCTCTGTCCTATCACCAACTCTCTTCCTTTTATTCATCAATGATCTTCTAAGCTGTACATCTAACTCTATCCACTCATACGCTGATGACTCCACCCTTCACCTTTCCATTCGGTTCCCGCAACGCCCATCTCAACAGTTACTTCAAGAAACAAGGGATGAGGCTATGGCACACCTAATGTCTGACTTGGCTCATATCTCTGACTGGGGTAAAAATAATATGGTTGTCTTTAATGCTTCTAAGACTCAGTTCTTACACCTATCAACCCGACAAAATCTTCCACAGGTATACCCACTAATGTTTAATAATATTCAGATTAATCCTGCATCATCCTTGAACATGCTTGGGGTTTCATTTACTCGGGACTTATCTTGGAAAGATCATATTGCATCTCTTGTAAAATCTGCTTCCAAGAGATTGGGTGTGCTAAGCCGACTCCGCTCTTTCTTTACCCCTGCACAATTGTTGACTCTATACAGGGGTTTTATCCGCCCCTGTGTGGAGTACAACTCTCATGTGTGGGGAGGCTCCCCACATACAGCTCTTCTCAATAGGGTGGAGTCAAAGGCTTTTCGTCTCATTAACTCTCCTCCTCTTACTGACTCCCTTCAACCTCTGTCTCTTCGCCGCACTGTTGCATCTTTATCTCTTTTCTATCGCTACTTTAATGGTCACTGCTCCTCTGAACTGTCTGCTTGCATTCCTCCACCTCTACGACGGGCGCGTAGCACCCGTCTGGCAGCAAACTCTCATCCCTTTTCTGTCCAACTCTCTAATGCAAGAGTTAACCGTTACTCCCAGTCTTTCATTCATGCAACAGGTCAGCTCTGGAACTGTCTCCCTCTGTCTGTATTTCCTCCTGCCTATGATCTCCAGTCTTTCAAACGCAGTGTGTCCAGGCATCTCAAAATGATCGGATCTTGAATTTGGCTCTCTGTTGTATTTTGTTTTTCTCTTGGAGGGAACTGTTACTGCGGGCTCATGGCCTTTGGTTCCTTCTTCCTCGCATAAAAAAAAATAAAAAAAAAAAAAAAACACACACACACACACACACACACACAAATACTTTAACCCATTCACTGCCAGAACCTGAACTACCGTACCCTGTTCTCTCTTTACCTTCACCTACTCTGTGCGTGAACTGCTGTACGGTAACCTAACCCTTTCATTAAGTGAACCTTACTTACTACACTCTGAGTCTAACTTGTTCAGAGTTTACCTCCCTACCCACTTACCTCTTACCTCTTTAGTACAAGGGTCCTCCCCTGCACCGAGTAAAATTTTCTGGAGCTTACCCCAGCTTTCCTCTTGGATGAAGCTGACGTCTCTGATATTTATTCTTGCTAGAGAAGTTAGATATAACCTTATTAAATTCTCTAAAATAGTCAGTTCTAAAGCTGCACCGATTAAAATTGTCTGGGGCTTACTTACCCCAGCTTAGCTCTTCGATCAAGATGACGTCTTTGATATTTATTCTTGCTAGCTTCAGATGGTTCTTTGTAGCTTTTAGAGGAGTTAGAAGTAAAGGAGTTAGATATAACCATATTAACTTCTGTACAAGAGCCCTTTCTAAAGGTGCCTGAAATCGTCTGTTGGTGGCAGGAGAAAAATATAATAACATACTTGCAGATCTCATTTAAATCCCTCAGTGTCTGGGTTCCCTCCTATTCTTAAATAAACTGTCTGGCGGTAACTGCTAGGGATGGCATTAAAAAGGACGTCATGGTATTGTACAGCTGAATGGGAGCTGTTTTAACCCCATCAGTACAAGGGTTCACTGTGGGTCTGAATATAATCGTCTAACAATTACTAGAACGAAATAGGAATAAAGACACCATCGTACTGAGGGCCTAACTTTTAGTAGTCATGGTAAAGCAATGTCAGCTTTAACAGTTTTTACCCAATTCAGTCCAAACTGACCAAACAAGTAGGGTTGGGGGTAAATCAGGATCGAAGTGACTCATGTTTTAGAACGATCAGTTAACGGTCAGTCACACAGCAAGGTCAAATATTGTCTCATGTGGCTCTCTGTGAACAAATAACTAAAATACCTTTGATTTTCTTTAAACCAAACTTTATGAAAGTGTTAAGGATTAGCCAAGGTATATTGCAATAATTTCAAGTAAAATTAGTCAAAGGTCAAGGTCACATGACAAGGTCAACTACATGTCTAGCTTGCTTTCTGGTCATTCTGTAGCCACTGCGATAGATGACCACCGTTCTTCTACAGTTCTCAGTAGTGGTGTTCCTCAGGTTTCTGTCGTGTCACCAACTCTCTTCCTTCTGTTCATCAGTGACCTAAACTGTACATTTAACCCTATCAACTCACACTGATGACTTCACTCTTCACCTTTCCATCTGCTTCTTGCAGCAACCGTCACAATATTTACTTCAACAGACACGAGATGAAGCTATGGCACACCATTTTTCTGACTTGGCTTAAATATTTGGTTGGGGTAAAAATAACCTTGTTGTTTTTAGTTCATCAAAAACTCAGTTGCTACATCTGTTGACTTGCCAAAATCATCCACAGGAATATTTTGATATTTAAGAATAGCCAGCTGATTCCTGCATCAACTTTGTATATATCTGGATTTTCATATTCTTTGGATTCATCATGGAAAGATCTTTTTTCTCTTGCAAACTCTGTTTCAAAGAGATTGGGTGTGCTAAGTCAATTCCATGACTTCTTTATTCCCACACAGCTGTTGACTTTCTACAGGGAGTATTTACTCGCCCTTGTATGGAGTACAACTCGTATAGATGAGGTGGCTTCTCAGCAGGGTGTAGTCACAATCTTTTCATCTCATTAACTCTCCTCCTTTTATTGACCCTCTTCAGTCTCTCTCTCTCTCTCTCTCTCTCTCTCTCTCTCTGTTTGCCCTTTTGTTGTATCACTGTCTCTTTTCTATCGCTATTTCAATTGTCAATGCGCCTCTGATCTGTTTCCTTTCATCCTCCTTCCATTATGGCGGGTGCATAGCACCCCTTCTGGCAGCAAACTCTCACCTCTATTCTGTCCAGGTATCTAATGCAAGAGTTAACCGATAATCTTAGTCCTTCAGGTGCGCAACAGGTCAACTCTGGAACTGTAATTCCATTTGCATCGATTTCTTTCTCTGAGCTCCAGTCTCAAATGCAATGTGTCCAGGTGTCTGGAAATGAACTGGTCTTGAATTTGGCTCATCTTTATTTTTTACCCTGGGCAAGGAACAAAATTGCCAACATCTAGCCGCTGGTTCCTTTTTTTCTTTCGTAAAAAAATAAATAAATAAATAAAACAATGTACGTTGCCAAAAGTTTGAAAAGTCTTCCGAAGCAGAAGTTAATCGTCAAGAAACAGGAAAAATAAACTATGAGCAATATATAATGATGATTCAAAGGGTAAGACGATACTGTTCTCATATTCCCCCCGTCACCACACTCTTGGACAGCAGGTGAAAAATAGGTGGGTATACAAGGGGAGACAGTGTTCATGCTGCTGGCAGTGTTATTTTACGATATAGTCCCACCCTCCTGATAATGTGAAGCTTGGATGATTTCCCTTGCCCTTCATTTCCTTTTTCCCCTGCCTTTATCTTCTATTCTCAAAATATTCATCTATATAGCATAATAATAATAACAACAACAGCAACAACAACAATAATAATAATAATAACAATAATTATAATAATATTAACATGGTTATTAATATTACTATTGTTATTATTATTCTTATTTTTACTATTATTATTAATACTGTTATTATTATTAAAGATAGATATCCGTCCCAAAAATGTAAGGCTTCAGTGTTTTCCCTTACCCTTCGTTTCGTTCCCGTCTCCCACCTTTACTTCCAGTTTTCCGTCATCCTGGTCTTTCACCTCACAACGCTTTACCCCTGCCTCGCTGTCTTTCTTTTATGTCGCCATTTTCTGTCTTGCCGTGTCTTCCTCCTTTTCAACTGTTCAGATCCCCTTAATCCTCTGTCTCCTTCCAGTCTCTCTTTACCCTCGACATCCCCCCCCCCCACTCCTTCCACCTTGCCCAACAGTCTGATTCGTCCCCCCTCTCTTCCCTTCCCTATCCTTCCCCTTCCCCTCTCCGCGTCCCCTTTTCCCTCTTCGTTTCATCTCACCTCTCCCTTTGTGTGCCATCCTTCCCCTGTTTCGCCTCCCTCTTCCTTTAATTCCTCCCTCCTTTCTCCGTTTCCTCCCTCTCCTCCCTCTCTGCCAGCTCCTTCCCTTCCTCATCTTCCCTTTCCTCCATCCTTCCCCTCTCTTCGTTTCTTTCCTCCCCTCCTTCTCTGCCCTCTCTGTCCACTATCTTACCTTCCCCACTCTCCATCCCTCCCATTTCTGTCTGCTCCCTCCTCCCAGCCCTCATTGGTCTCTCCTTTCCCTCCCACTCTAATCTCTCCCTCTCTCCTCACTCTACTCTCTCCCCTCGCTCCCTTCTCCTTCCCCTCCCTTTTCATTTCCTCTCACGCTCATCCTCTGTCCTCGCTCCCCCTTCCTTCCTGAAAGCTCGTACCAGGAACTCGCACTGGGTTCAAACTTTTTCTTTCGGGCGAGTAAAAATAGCTGGCATGTGGAGAAGGGATGACGCGAGGCCTGTGTTTACTGTTGTTGGGCAGGTGGGTCGGGGAGGGGAGGGAGGGCAGGTGGGGAGGAGGTAATGGTGGAGACGGAGAAGTTATTGTTGGAGGATGATGGTGGTGGGATGACTTAAAGAAGGTGGTGGGGCTGAGAAAGATTATTGCCGTTGTGTATGAGGGTGATAGTGAAAGCGATGGGAGATACATGAGTTTTATTGCTGTAGGTTAGATGACTTAAGCTGTTGATGGGAGAGACAATGGTTGTTGCCGTAGGTTAGATGAATTAGAGGCAGGCGATAAGAAAGACTGTGGTAGTTGCTGTGGGTGGGATGAAGTAGAGACAGATGATAAGAGACAGTGATTGTTGCTGTGGGTGGGGTGAGTTAGAGACTGGTGAAGGGAGAGACAGTAGGTTGTTATTGTTGTGGGTTGGACGACCTAAAGCAGGGGAATGGAAAGACAATGGTTATTACTGTAGGTGAGATGAATTAGAGACAGGTGATGGGTATGACAATGGCTGTTATTGTTGTGGGTGGGATACTTACGGCAGGTGATGGTAGAAACAGTGGTTGTTTATATAAGCGAAATGAATTAGAGAAGTATGTGGGTGGGACGCGGGTTATTGTTGTTGTTGTGGGAACAGTGAATTGGGGCTATATTATCGTCATCTGGTTGGCAAGTATTCCGGGAGAACTGGGGCAAAGATGTCATGGTTGGAGGAGGCAATTGTGCTGATGGGATGTGCCTTCCATGGTATTACTGCCACTGCATCATTCTTATGGTGTGGGTGTTCTTGTGTTCCTGTATTGTGGGTGCGCTGTGTTTTGCCGTTCTGGGTTTTTATGTAATGCGAGTATTGTGTTGTGGGTGTTATGCTGTGGGTGTTGTGTTGTGGGTGTTGTGTTGTGGGTGTTATGTTGTGGGTGTTGTTGTGTTGTGGGTGTTGTTGTGTTGTGGGTGTTGTGTTGTGGGTGTTGTGTTGTGGGTGTTGTTGTGTTGTGGGTGTTGTGTTGTGGGTGTTGTTGTGTTGTGGGTGTTGTTGTGTTGTGGGTGTTGTTATGTTGTGGGTGTTGTTGTGCTGTGGGTGTTGTTGTGCTGTGGGTGTTGTTGTGTAGTGGGTGTTGTTGTGTTGTGGGTGTTGCGTTGTGGGTGTTGTTGTGTTGTGGGTGTTGTGTTGTGGGTGTTGTGTTGTGGGTGTCGTGTTGTGGGTGTTGTTGTGTTGTGGGTGTTGTTGTGTTGTGGGTGTTGTGTTGTGTTGTGTTGTGGGTGTTGTTGTATTGTGGGTGTTGTTATGTTGTGGGTGTTGTTATGTTGTGGGTGTTGTGTTGTGGGTGTTGTTGTGTTGTGGGTGTTGTTGTGTTGTGGGTGCTGTGTTGTGGGTGTTGTTGTGTTGTGTTGTGGGTGTTGTTGTGTTGTGGGTGTTGTTGTGTTGTGGGTGTTGTTTTGTTGTGGGTGTTGTGTTGTGGGTGTTGTTGTGTTGTGGGTGTTGTGTTGTGGGTTTTGTTGTGTCGTGGGTGTTGTTGTGTTGTGGGTGTTGTTGTGTTGTGGGTGTTGTTGTGTTGTGGGTGTTGTTGTGTTGTGGGTGTTGTTGTGTTGTGGGTGTTGTGTTGTGGGTGTTGTTGTGCTGTGGGTGTTGTTGTGTCGTGGGTGTTGTTGTGTTGTGGGTGTTGTTGTATTGTGGGTGTTGTTGTGTTGTGCGTGTTGTGTTGTGGGTGTTGTTGTTTTGTGGGTTTTGTGTTGTGGGTTTTGTGTTGTGGGCGTTGTGTTGTGGGTGTTGTTGTGTTGTGGGTGTTGTTGTGTTGTGGGTGTTGTTGTGTTGTGGGTGTTGTGTTGTGAGTGTTGTTGTATTGTGGGTGTTGTTGTGTCGTGGGTGTTGTTGTGTTGTGGGTGTTGTTGTGTTGTGGGTGCTGTGTTGTGGGTGTTGCGTTGTGGGTGTTGTTGTGTTGTGGGTGTTATTGTGTTGTGGGTGTTGTGTTGTGGGTGTTATTGTGTTGTGGGTGTTATTGTGTTGTGGGTGTTGTTGTGTTGTGGGTGCTGTGTTGTGGGTGTTGTGTTGTGGGTGTTGTTGTGTTGGGAGTTCGTGCATTGTGGGTGTTGTATCGAGTGTTCTTACGCGGTTCTTGTCACATTTTATAGTAACTGTTTGTAGTTTGTAACTCCATCATATTGTGAATGAATGTTAACCCTTTCATGGCCTGGACAACTCTCCTTTTCTGTCATAGTTAACACCAGATGGTTTTAATTAGTATTTTTTAATTCTTAGCTGTCTGAGAGTGTTCAGGATGCATCGAGCGATATTTTCCTTTTTTTCTCTCTCTTTTTTTTTTTCTCGGTATGATGGCATCTTTCATCAGTCTCCCTTGCTAGAGTCAGATAATTTTATTCACTCAAAGACAAACTATTTTAGCTTCTGAATAAAATATTGCCTTTACAAACTCCTTTAATACGAGACCTCTCATAAGTTGGGTAATGGACGTATGGAATTGTAAGCAAAATATAACTTTACCGGTTACTAGAGGTTGGTAAACAGAAGAATGAAGGTGAACGATTCAGTATCCGAACCACGTTGCGTTTTTTACTTATATCACCCTCGCCACCCATTCAGTTCTGTTCTCTTCACACACTCCCCTTCCCCTCTCCACACCACTCTCCCTGAGCACTCACTGCCGCCACACCAATCATGTTCACCAGTCCCCACTCTTCATCACTCACACTCCGATCGTTAACCAATAATTTTGGCACACCACTCTTCCTCACTAGTCACCAGTCCTCACCACCCTCCCTCACCACAGCGGTCTCAGCTTCCCGTTGTACACATCCTACTATAATGTCCATTTACACCTATTAGTCTCCCCTTCCTCGCACTGTATTTCTCTCAGTCTCCATTTTTATCCCTTCTACACTTCTTACCTTTCTTTGCCACTCACTCTTCCACACCAGGCAACCTTTCACACCTATCAACTCATCTCAAGAATCACCCTTCTCTCACACTCCAGTTCCATGTGTCACTCAGCTCACACCCTGTTAACATTACAACACATCCCTTACTCTCATTTTCCCGTCTCTAACTATATTCTTTTCCTCATCCATTTCTTTTCTTTCCATCTTTCTCTTGTCTCTCACCCTTCTATCATCATTCACCCTCCTTTGCCACTCAGATCGTTACACTTTGACGTGACAACAAATCGATCACTGCTCACACTTTACAATTCTCCTTTCTCTTGCCACACACCCTTCCCTCACCACACACTTTCCCATACCATTCACCCTTCCCTCACAACTCATCCTTCCCTCACCATTCACCCCTCCCTTATCACTCACCCTTCCTTCAGCACTCACTTTCCCTCACCATGCGCCCTTTCCTCACCACTCGCCCTTCACCCACCACTCGCCCTTTACTCACCACTCATCCTCATCTTCTTCCTGTTTGATAATCCCCAGGCACTAGGGAGGGATGTATGGCGTGGGGTCGCACTGGAATGTGTTGATATAACCCTGCCTTGGTACCGGACACGAGGGAAAAGTATGGTGAGAGAGAGAGAGAGAGAGAGAGAGAGAGAGAGAGAGAGAGAGAGAGAGAATAATGAAACCTGACTGAGTGAGAATGAAAAAACCTAGTTGAATTAAATTATGAGTGAGAACTATAGAGGAATAGGACTGACATTCAAGTGTGCAAGGATGGCCAGGACGATGGGATGCGCTTGAGTGAGAGAGAGAGGAAAGAATGGGATGATGGGAGGAACAGAGCGAGTGAGACAGAAAGGAACTGAGTGCAGGATGGAAGCTGTTAGAATAAATGCTCCCTGACACAATGGTAAATGTGCGTAATTTAATCACAGATTTGATAAGGGAATTGGGAGGAATCTGCAGAAGGAGAAGGAGAAGTTCACGTCTCCTTATTATATATAATTATTCAAATGGGTTTTGTTAAACAAAGGCAAATGTAATTGGTAGAGCTGGTGCAGGATTAGACGAGATATGGGAGAATATAAAAATCATTTAACCATTTAGTCCGATGGCAAACTTTATATTTTATGTTTGTTGATTCTCAGCTTTGCAGAGACTTTTCGAGCCGGAGGAGACAGCTAGAGCATCCAGTAACCTTTTTCCTACAAAATGTGTATCTTAAGTTACAAGAAATGATCTGGAGATAGCTAGAATAAGAAATGCCATCATACTGAAGGGGTAAAAGATATACAGGTATATATATATATATATTATAATATATATATATATATATATATATATATATATATATATATATATATATATAAAATCTCTCTCTCTCTCTCTCTCTCTCTCTCTCTCTCTCTCTCTCTCTATATATATATATATATATATATATATATATATTTTGTGTGTGTGTGTGTGTGTGTGTGTGTGTGTGTGTGTGTGTGTGTGTGTGTGTGTGTGTGTGTGAATATTTTTTTTGTGTGTGTGGGTGGGTGTGTGTTTGCATATTTTGTGGGTGGGTGTGTGTTTGCATATTTTGTGGGTGGGTGTGTAGGTGTGTTTTTGCATATTTTGTGGGTGGGTGTGTGGGTGTGTGTTTGCATATTTTGTTGGGGGGTGTGGGTGTGTGTTTGCATATTTTGTAGGTGGGTATGTGGGTGTGTGTTTGAATATTTTGTGGGTGGGTAGGTCGGTGTGTGTTTGCATATTTTGTGTGTGGGTGTGGGTGTGTGTTTGCATATTTTATGGGTGGGTGTGTGGGTGTGTGTTTTAATATTTTGTGGGTGGGTGTGGGTGGGTGTTTTAATATTTTGTGGGTGGGTGTGTGAGTGGGTGTTTGAATATTTTGTGGGTGGGTGTGGGTGTGTGTTTGCATATTTTATGGGTGGGTGTGTGGGTGTGTGTTTGAATATTTTGTGGGAGGGTGGGTGGGTGTGTGTTTGCATATTTTGTGGGTGGGTATTTGGGTGTGTGTTTGAATAATTTGTGGGTGGGTGTGTGTTTGCATATATTGTGGGTGGGTATTTGGGTGTGTGTTTGAATATTTTGTGGGTGGGTGGGTGGGTGTGTGTTTGCATATTTTGTGGGTGGGTATTTAGGTGTGTGTTTGAATAATTTATGGGTGGGTGTGTGGGTGTGTGTTTGCATATTTTCTCACCGTAATTTCTCTTCTCATTCCCTTTGTCTGTCGGACACTCATTTACTCTTATTATGTTCTCAGTATCTC
The DNA here is from genome assembly GCF_032717465.1 of Coenobita brevimanus. Lineage (NCBI taxonomy): Eukaryota > Metazoa > Arthropoda > Malacostraca > Decapoda > Coenobitidae > Coenobita > Coenobita brevimanus. The sequence continues at coordinate 9,400,631 of NC_137023.1, read as the reverse complement.
TTCATTTTTTCTACTCATCATTCTTCCTCTTTCTTCCTTACTTTTATATCCTCTTGCAGTTTACTGTATCAAGCGTCCATTAACTTTCTCCGTCACGATTTTCTCCTCCCCTCCTTTCATCTCTTCTTACTTCCTGACTTATTTATTATTCAGTATCAGCCATATACATTTTTTCTTGTATTTCCTTCCTTTCTTCCTTCATCTTTATCACTTCCTTTATTATATATATTTCCTACCTAAGGTGTTCTTTCTCATGCCTTCCCTCGTGCTACATGGGCATCTGGTAGCGCTCATGACTGGAATGTCACACAGCCATATTTCAGAACTTCTACTTGTCAGAATTCTTTTATTCCCCGAACTGCATCTCTGAAACTCGCCTCCTCGGAGTTGTTTCGCCCTAAACTTCAACCTACAACTGTTCAAATCCAACTGTTCCAGATTTTTTTATGAATTAAGGACGCCAGTAATCTGGTGTACGGATTATTGTTTTTTTTTTTTATTCATTTGTTTTTCCTTCCTCTTTTCTGTTATTTTAAAAAATTGTATAGGCAATAAGTCCTCTCTTATTTTCAGTTGCCCTTTTTCCTTCTGTCTCATTCCTCACCCAATTCCCCTCTTCCTCTTTCCACTGCTCTCCATCACTTGTTTCCTACCATCCCTTTTTTCCCTCACATTTCTTTCTTGCTCCTTAATTTCTCTCCTTCCCCTCTCCCCCAGTCTTTCTCCTTCTTACCTTCCTCTCACTTTCCAACTCTCACCTTTCCTTTTTCTTCCCTCCCTCCCTCCCTACCACAATCTTTCCTCTCTCTCAGCTCCCGCCGCTTCCTCTCTCCCAACTCCCTCCTCCTCTCACTGTTTTCCCTCTCTTCCTTTTCCCTCTCTTCCTTTTCCTTCTTCATTCGTATTTTACTTGCTGTGTTTTCCCCCAGCTCATGTCCATATTCTCCCCTCCAATCATCCTTCCATTCATCTGCTCCCCCCTCCTTTCTTTTCTTCCCTCTTTCCACAATTCATCATCCTTACTACACTCAGTTCCTCTTTTCTTTCACATTTGTACAATTTATGTATCTCCTTCCGCTTTTTCACCGTGTCTTTCTGACTCCAGTTATTCACCTTTCTCTCTGTCCTTGTCTTCTCTCTCTCTCTCTCTCTCTCTCTCTCTCTCTCTCTCTCTCTCTCTCTCTCTCTCTCCTTCGTTTTCCCAACTTCCCTTTCAGTTATGACTCACCACCCTTCTTTCCTTCATATAATCACATTTTTCCTTCCCGTTACGTCTTCCCTTATTCCTTTGTTCCCGCCTTATCCTTTCCTTCTCTTCCTGTTCCTTCTTCCGTCATTCCGATCTCTCCCCTTCATTCACTTTTCCTTTTTCATCTCTTCCGCTTTCGTTACTTTTATCCACCACTTGCCTCCTTCCATTCTCTTCCTTCCTTCCTTCGGATTATGGCTCAATCCCTCTATTCTTTACATTCTCACATTCCTAGTTTCTTTCATCTTTCTTTCTTCCCTCCTTCATTTCACTCTTATCCCTCCCTACTCTTTTCTCCATCTCTTCCCTTCCTTCTTTCATTTTTGCTTCTTCCCAACTTCCTACTTTCTTTTCCTTTCTCCTTTCTTCTTTCACCTCTTATCCTTCCATCTTTCCTTCCTTCCTTCTTTACATCATTTCTTCCTCTCCTCGTTGTCCTTCCTCCCTTCTTTCCTTCCTTCCATTATTCCTCCCTCTCTCCCTCTCCCTCATTTCCTTCACCGTGCCTGTTTCCTCCTGGCTATGGCTCTCCACCTGTGCTCATTCCCACGACTGCTGAAGACACCAGCCTGCCCAAACATTGCCCTCTTTCCTTCACTCCCTCCTTACTTCATCTTGCCTTCCTCATCTCTTCCTTCCTTCCTTATTTATCACCAGCGACTCCGAAGTAAGAGCAGGTGTTTTGTTTTGGGGCGATGTGTGTGTGTGTGTGTGTGTGTGTGTGTGTGTGTGTGTGTGTGTGTGTGTGTGTGTGTGTGTGTGTGTGTGTGTGTGTGTGTGTGTGTGTGTGTGTGTGCGTGTGTGTGTGTTCACAAACTACTTCGAATTATTTTCACCCGATTAAACAGACCTGACAGTAGGGCTGAGGGTTAGCCACAGTGTAAGATTTTTGTTTGTCAATGGTCAAGGTCACAGTGCAGGGGCAAGGTAAACAGGATTCACCTGATTTGACCAAAATTTCCTGGAGAGTTGAGGATCATGAAGAAAATAAAAAGGATTTATTATTTACAACAACCAGTCAAAGGCCAAGGACACAGGGATAGATGAAAGATTAAGATTCACTGGGCACGTGAACACGGACACATTTGCTCAAATTATTGCATCAGAAAAAAAAGAAATGGAAAATAGAAAGATGTAAAGATAAACTTGAAAGTGGCCTCAGTGGCTAACCACAAATTCAGCCTCTAAAGGGCAGTTCTGGCCATTGCAGCCTCGGGGCCATAACGGTATCGGCCACAAAACGGCCTCGGGGGCCAACGCCACCATGCCTGTGTTCTTCCCCATGCTGAGTTACCCCTGTACCCCAACTTTCAGCCTTGTGGGTGCTCCGGTATGGCCGGCTAGGAAACTTATACAACATACAACAAACAATGACCGAGGATTTTAAAGTTTAGACGGTCACAGGGCAAAGTCATATATTTGGCCCTTTAACCATGTGGTGGGCAAGGGTGCTGCGGCGCTCTCCTCCCCCTCCTCACCCTTCTGCTCCTTTTTGTTGTTGTTGTTTTTGCTATAATTGTCATTGTTGCTTATCATTCATTAGTATTATTATTGTTGTTGGTGCTGGTATAATTCACATATACTTTCTCACTCCTTAACTGCCCTGTCAACTGTTTGCTATTTCCTTTTTCCTTTTCACCATTCTTTCCTCCTCTGATCCACATCCCCCCCACATGATTTTCATTTTACCAGTGTTCATTCCTCATCGTTTCATTAGTCCGGCCATTCAGTTCCTTTTCATGCCTTTTTCACTTTCCTGAATATTGGATGACATGTCGTTACTAAGTAGGAACAAAAATGCCTGAAAATTTCGAGGAAACCTTGCTTAGGATGCGGGTTCCAGCAGTAGGTGGATGGATTGATCGGTGGGTGTATAAGAGATTTTTTTAACAGAACGTTAAGAGATAGATAAGCACGTTTTAGATATACTAGTAGATTAGTGGGTTCTTAGTCCATATAGAATAATTGATGGATAGGCTGATAGATCGAGGGATGAATACGTATTATCTAATAAACACTGTAGATAGATAGCTAAATAGATCGGTCAATCAACCTATTACTCGGCAAAATCAATATCGATATATAGACTACTTGATAGATATACTCTAGTTGATAGGTATCAAGATTGATTGTTTGACTGAGACGGGCTTCTTGCCTGCCCTACCAGTTCTCTTCATACCCACTAGTTACTCCACATTGTTTACCCAATACATACATTTTCTTTTTCCTTCGCTCCTCCATTCCCTCAAGTCTTCTGTCTATCTATCTATAGCCAGACGCCTTAATCCCTTACGGGGTGGCCATAAACAAATTGCCTCCATGTCGCACTGTCCCCTGACATTTCTCTGCCCTCCCCCCCAGCTCACACACCCCTCTCATATATCTCTCCACTCCATCCCTCCATCTCATCATCGGTCTCCCCCTTCCTCTTCCCCCCTCCGCCTCTCACTCACTCTCCTCGTTAGTCTCTCGCTCTCCATCCTCTTCATATGACCAAACCACCTCAGTGTATTTCTCCTAACGTTTTCTATCACATATATTTCCTCTGAAGATTAATTTCTATTTCATATCTTCTCGCGTATATTCTTCTTGTACATTTCATTCTCCACCCAATTTCGTTTTTATCCTTATATTTATGTCGCTACCTTACGTCCTTCCTTCTTTCCTTCCTTCCTTCTTTCTTTCCTTCCATTTTTTTTTTTTTTAACGTTTCCTGCTTGTCTGTTTGCCTTCCAGCCTCTCTGTTTGTCTTCATATCTAACTGCCTGTCTTTCTCCGTCCACGACCTTGTCCTAATCTTCCTTCCTTCCCTCAGCCCTTTCCTCTTTCCAGTTTTCCCTTCCGTCCCTCCATTTCCGCTTCCTCCCCTTTTCTTCATATAATCATTGCTCTCATCATTCCCTCTTCCATCCCTGCGTCATTTCGTTGATTTCCGTCATCTCTCTATCCTCCCCACCTCCTCCCTCCGTCCCATGTCATTCCTCTCCATTTTCTTTCTATTCCATTTTTGTTCCCTTCTTCCTTCCCTCTCTCAGTCTACTTTCCTTCCTTCCTTCCTTCCTGCCTTAGGGCGCCGCCACAGCAAGGCCGGAACCAGACTTATTCTGACGCCAACTGTCTGATTATGTATGTTAGGAGTATTGTTGGAATAAGAACACCTCCTTTCACTGGGTTACATTCAGATCAGTCTATTTCTCACTGTTAGATGAGATGCAGGTATCAGTGAGAAGCATTATGGTCCTCCACTATACAGTATACACTTTCCCAACCATGATTCTTAGGAGTGCCAGGCCCCCCAGCCAGATTTAATGTTCTCAGTAATAGCTAAAGGAGGCCAGGTATGGGTATATCGTAGTACATATTGTAAAATGGACTCTTGTCCATAATACGATGTATGGGGCGTGTGACCACTTCAATGACTCTTGGGGGGGTTAAGCCCCCTCTCCAAAATATAAATGATCAGAACTAGGGGATTTTGAATACATGATTTCAAAGAAATCACTAGACATATCGCAAGAATGGGTATGCAGCCGCCATGTTTTTTTTGTTTTTTTTTTCCAGAATACACATGAGAAAACTGCACACCTACTTTATTTTTAGCCATTTTTTCCTATCAAAATCTCTCTTAACATATTCGTGCCATTACGTTTCTTTCTCTTTGCTCAGACACAGACACAAACAAACACCAACTTCACACACACACACACACACACACACACACACACACACACACACACACACACACACACACACACACACACACACACCATCTTAAATGACCTACAAAAGCATTTCATACACAGTAAATAACTTGTATATATTTCTTAAGTTTACTAAATTTCTAAAACAATTATGGGGAAAAAATCGCCAGTTACTGTGCTGCTGTAGCGGGTGGGGAAGTGGTTCCGCAAGTTGGGAAGCAGGATATGGCGCTTCCTGCGGGATACGAGTCTCCTCTGGTGCTGCAAGGGGGTTTAGGTCGACGAGGAAAGAGGCACTAACTCGACACGAGTGGAACAGCCCCTTGATGAGGTCGAGATCCACCCTCAGGTAGACCAGAAGGTCGATGGCCACACAGTCAACGAGGGTGGGATCGAGACCCTTGATGAGGTCGAGATCCATCCTCAGGTAGACCAGAAGATCGATGGCCACACAGTCAACGAGGGTGGGATCGAGACCCTTGATGAGGTCGAGATCCACCCTCAGGTAGACCTGAAGGTCGATGGCCACACAGTCAACGAGGGTGGGATCGAGACCCTTGATGAGGTCGAGATCCACCCTCAGGTAGACCAGAAGGTCGATGGCCATATCATCAACGAGGGTGAAGTTAAGCCCCATGATAAGGAAGAGAGCCACCTTCAAGGTGAAGTGAGCGAGCTCCTGAACTCATACCACTCTGAAATCGAGACCGAGGTCGATCTCCTGGATGGGGACGAGATCCATCTCGAGTATGTGGGCGAGACCATCCCTGAGAGGACGCTTGAACATCACCAGGAAGTTGAGGTGGGGTCTACTGCTAAAGGGGTGACTACGAAGGAGGTTAAGGGACCTAGGAGTGGAGAAGTGCCTTTAAACATTGAGATGTTCTCTCACTTGTCGGTCCCATCCTTCACCCCACCCTCTGACCCTTCACCCCAAAGGTTCCTCACCCCCACTCATCACTCCTTTCCAGTTCACACTCCCTCCCCAACCCACACCCCTTGCCAAACCCATTCTCCACCGTTTGGCCTCACACCCTAGCGAGCGCGACGCCATGAAGACCTTCCCCCCACGCCTGCTGTCACCGACTCCTCCGGGAATTTCCTACCTGTGTGTGGTAGTGACGGTGTGGACGAACTGGGGCAGGTAGACTTGCAGGTAGATGGGCAGGTGGACAAATACAGAAAAGAAGAGGAGGACCAGGACGACGCATGGCAATGGATTAAGGACAAAGTGAAGATAGTGTGCTACGTATTCATGGTGCCCTACATCTTGCATTTCCTGGTCTTCATTTGGGAACTTTGGCGCCAGGAGGACGGGCAGTGAATACCGGGCCGTGAACCCTGTGGACTCCACGCCATTGATGTGACAGGAGTATTCACAGCGGCTTATGGTCTCAACACCTATCCTCATGACGGACCCTGCTTTACTCTCGAATGTTGATTTTGAATGGTACATGAACTTTCGAGAGTGTAGCTTCTTCTCTCTCTTTCCTTATTTAAGCCCAACTTTCATTAACTTTACTTTCAAATATGTATACACACACACACACACACACATATATATATATATATATATATATATATATGTGTGTGTGTGTGTGTGTGTCCAAGTCTGGGCAAAGGCTTCACAGCCTGTTACCAAGGCCCAGTAGTCCTCCTACATACCATACACCTCCACATGTCACCACTTCGGCGCTAACACCCACCGTCCATACTGAATACATGCTAGGGCTGTCTCGTACAGGACTGGTGTATTGTTATTAGCGGGGGTATTTTTACGACATGTCGGCGGGTGTTCTGGTAGATCAGTAAAGTCAGCATTTACTAAATTCAAATCCTTAAACTGTTCCCTGCCCCAGCGGAGATTTGAACCTGGGTCCGGCAGGACTGCAGACCACCTCTCTAGCGACTGAGCTACCTTTCTGCTTTATATGTTTCAGATTTTTATCGCTTTTACCTTTATCTCTCTGATCCATCTAGCCTGTCTTACTTTCTCATCTACATCGCTCTCTACCTTTCTACTTATGTCTGTCTCAGTTTCAGCTACTTATCTCATTCAGCTCTCGCTCATCTCCATCTCAGTCAGTCTCAGTGTTTCATCTATATCCCTCTTTGCTATGTTTTTGTGTCAGCTGTTGATCCCTTAACTCTCGGCTCCATCTATGTCTGCCTCACTTTCATCCATATCACTTTTTAGCTTTGTCTCTACTTTTCATCTCTCTCTGTCTCACTCTACTCGCCAAGACGAATACAGTCTCTCTCTCTCTCTCTCTCTCTCTCTCTCTCTATCATCATCATAATTATCATCATCATTATATAGAATACAACGAAATTCGCAATGCTTATTTATCAGATTAAAAGCGAATAATAACACAAAACGGATGGAAACCAAGTATCATTATTATAAACAATTTTGGAGATTCGTAACACCCCATCCTTAGGAGTTTATTCTGCACATTACACATAAGCGACACACAAAACACCACGATACTCTGTTGTGTGTTACTAACTGGGTATTAAAGCAATATAAATAACATAAACGTGACTACTGAGGTGTGACGAAGAATTAGTTGCTGAGGAAGGGAATAGAATTACTTTCTGTTACGCGAAGCACAATGTTACCATTTTCAGCAACGCGTCCTGTACCGTAACGCTAGATTGTGTGTGTGTGTGTGTGTGTGTGTGTGTTTGCACCTTAGCTCCTCCTAGGCTATTTGATGGATTTGAATGAAACTTCCCAGGTGAGTTCGGCTGGGTGGTGGGAACGTCTTCCACCATACGAGTTTACAACTTACCATGATTCTTGTTTTTTTTTTTTTTTTTTTTGGGGGGGGGAGGACTGCATCCCTCACCGATTCGTTTATATAGGCTCGAACATGCTTGCATGCGTCGGCCTTGGTCACCTAATGGCGGCTTTTCATGCTACTCGATCACTGGCAGCCTCCCTATTCAGTCTCTTATCCCTGAAGTCACATTCTCTGACTCCCCAGGTCTTACCCGGAAACCAATCTCCCCCCAGGCCTTGCATTCGAAGACGCACAGCACTTTCACCTAATCATTGTCATTTCTATGTGTTTGAGCCTACGAATATTCTCTTCCTTTACTGCCCAAGTCTCGCTACCATACAGCATTACACTCCTAAGACAAGCCGCATATGAAGATCCCTTAGCACGGAGGGAGAGCCCTCTGAATGTCAGGAAAGGCAACAGCTCCCTGGACTTCTTCCAATAACTCCTCATTCTAGTCACAGAGCTAGCTCCAGCCCCATCTCCAGCACATAACATGTTTCTCAAGTTACAAAACCTTTATGCACACTCAGGAGACTCACCAGCAAGATCAGTCTTTTCACGTCTGACAGTCTCCACATGCTCTCCCGGACACACCACATAGATGAAGTCAGCATTATCCCGCATTCTACCTCTAATACCACTACATCTCTTAAGCACCCACTTATCACGAACACTGGACAAGATTTCATAACTTCTCACGTCCTTGTGACAAACCGCACATGGCCACTCTTCCTCTTCTTTGACAGTACCGCCGCCAACCCTAGATATCATCACATTTGTTTTATTTGCATTTACTCTTAAGCCCTGGTGCCCCATACCATCTCACCACTGCCTGAATCTTTCCTCTGCCTCTCTTCCGTTCTCTGCAATCAACACCACATCAACGGCACACATCTCCCACGGGAGTCCATCTCCGAAATCACGTGAAGTTACGTGAGAGGGCTTCAAATACAATGATAAATAATAAGGGACTCTAGACTGACCCCTGATGCACACCAACATTCACGGAAAACTCGTCACTGAAATCTCCATTCAGCCTCACCTGGGTGCGAGCACTCACATACACAGCCATAACCACTCTAACCAAACACTCCTCGATCTCAAACTTTCTCATTGCCCACTTGACCACCTCTCTGGAGACTCAGTCAAAGGCCGTTTCCAAAACAACAAAAAGTACAGTTCCCTTTTCTTTCCTATATTTTCCTGAAGCTGTCGAACAATGAAATTGTCATGAGTGGTCCCTTTGCCTGACATAAATCCAAACTGCATCTCATCAGTAGTCACTTTTTCTCTAATTACACCTTCTAGAACTCTCTCCATTACCTTCATTATGTGGTCCAAAAGTGTTATGGCTCTATAATTTCCCCCGTCTAGGGCATCGCCCTTCCCCTTGTACACATTTACAACTAGAAAGCAGTCAGAGAGCGCATACCCCCGCCAATGCCATTACCATTACAAACGATCCGGATCCACATGCGGATCCGTGAAGATATTGTGTGGAAAACATAGGATCGGGATTCGCCCCCAAATTTAATCAATTGATCCTTTACCAATGGCCCACACTTCTACAAAATTTTATTGAAATTCATTTGAGAACTTTTGAAGATATTGTGCTGGATGTGAGTTCATATCCTGTTTTTATTTTCGTACACTGTAACTGATAAGAGCCCATAGGGTTTTCTTTTGCTTCTTGAGCACAATTCTTGGGTATAATCATTCAAAGCCCAAGGTCACAGGGCAAGGTCAAATCGACCCGAATGTTTGTGCATGCACGAAATAACTAAAGCAGTTTTGATCTGATTTGGAGGAAATTTGTAGGAACGGTTGAGGGTCATCCTACTTCTTTTTCTTTTCTTTCTCTTTTCAGATCAATTGCTCAAAATCCAGGGCTGCATGGCAAGGGGAACTTCATCAGTTTTGCCCGATTTAAACCAAACTTTTGGAACACTTGGGGAATGATTTGAGAACAGTCACTTAAATGTATAGGTTTCATGGCAAGGTTAACTTTAGTGTTTCGATCAGGTTTTGGTCAACTTTGTTAGGCTGTTCGGGGTAAAGCATAGAAAAAAAAAATAAAGATCAATATTACTAGACAAGACAAAGTACACTGCACTCGCCTAACTCACTGTAATTTCCTTCTGAACTCATGCCGTGAATTGGAAAAACGTGAGTTAAAAAAAAAAACACACCTTATGGGGAAAAATATATTTGATTCTGCCATGGTGTCAGGCAGCCTAGTATAACATTAACGGAACCCTCTTAACACCACTTAACACTTACATCCTGTCTCAGAAGTATGTAGTACATATCTTATAATGATAATAAACAGCATTAAATGACATTATATATCCTTGTATGATAATAAAGAATGCAGGAAAGCATTTACCTAAATCCTACTGATGACAATGCTTACGTCGACGAGAGACGAGCTGCGGCTTCCGCACACTAGCCTAGTTGCAGTACAGGCCACTAGGTGTAGGTGGCGTGGGTGGAGAAAGCATTGTTCTGATTGGCTGCACAATCACAAGGACTATGTGCTTAAATGTGAATGGCTTCCAGTCGCGAGTTGTGGCTACAATACCGTGAGTTAAAGATCTCCTCAGAAATAAACCATTTTCTAGTGGAAAAGCCCGAGTTAAAGCATTTTCCGTGAGTTTGGTGATAATGGTGACTTAGATAAGGACACCGTGAGTTAGATAATTCGTGCGTTAGAAGTCCGTGAGTTATGCGAGTGCACTTTCGAGCCTATAAATCAGTTTGGTTTGACTTTAACTATAATTGGTGGGAGGATTGAAGGTCATTCAACGATGACGAGATTTGATTTTGAGAGCAATAGGTCAGAGAAAATGTTCAAAGGGCAAGGTAAACTCAAACAGTTTTGATTCGATTATGACCAAATTTGGTGGAAATGGTTAAGGGTCGGGGAAGAGTGATGCAACTCGATTTTGATGATAGCCGATCGAAAATCAGGATCATAGGGAACAGTCAAGTGCTCGGCTTTGTAGTTGGTTGGGCGGGTGCTGCACTATCAGACTGCTCCTTCTTGAATTACTGTGCAAGAGTCACGTGGTGTGTATTATATCATGTGTGTTGTTGTGTTACATTAGATATGTTGTGTCAGGTGTGTTAAACATAGCGAAGTTTGTGTCAGGACTGTGGGGTTTGAATCAAGTGTATGCATGATTTGTGTCTAGTGTAATGCGTGTGAGTCATGACTATGTGTGTGTATGAAGTGTGTCAGATGTGTCAAGTCTGATTCAAGTGCGATCAGACGAATCAAGTGTGAGTTGAGTGTGTGTTACGTCTGAGCCAGGTATGAAGCAGTAGTGTCAGTGTGTGTGTGTGTGTGTGTGTGTGTGTGTGTGTGTGTGTCAAGTGTGAATTAGGTGTGTCAGACTTGCAGTTGGTGTATGTCACGTGCTAAACTGGTGTGTAAAGAAAGTCATGTGTGACAAAAACAGATATGAGTCTTGTGTGTGTCACGTGGTTATCGGGTATATTAAACACACCAGGCTTGTGTCTGGTGTGATAAATATACCAGGAATGAATCAGGCGTGTCGGAGTCGGGTATGTTTCAGTCGTTATATAGTCCAGGAATGAATTAGAGGTGTCAGGTGTGTCATAAGTACCAGATGTGTACCAGGAGTGTTATACGCGTTTAAGGTGTGTTAGGTATGTGCCAGGTGTATCAGCCAGGTTACCAGGTGTGTCAGTCATGCATGTCAGCAGGTACGTCAGTTGCGCGAGTCAGGTATGTCAGGCGTCTCAGGTACGTCAGCTGTGTCAGTTAGGTATGTCAGTCAGGTACAGTATGTCAGATGTGTCGGTCAGGTATAGCAGGTATGTCAATCACACATGTCAGATGTATCGGACAGGTATGTCAGGTGCGTCAGTCAGGTAGGTCAGGTGTGCCACTGAAATAAGTCAGTTATGTCAGGTGTTAATCAGGTAATTTAGGTGTGCCAGTCAGATATGTCAGGTGTTAGTCACGTATAAATGAAGTGACAGTCAGGTACAACAGTCAGGCATGTCAGGTGTGCCAGTCAGGTAAGTCAGGTGTCAGTCAGATATAAATGGAGTGTCAGTCAAGTATATCAGCCATGCATGTCAGGTATGCCAATGAGGCATGTCAGGTATGTCAGTCAGGTATGTCAGTCAGCTGGATGTCAGGTGTGTCAGCCAGGTATATGTGGTGTGTGTCATAAGCACTAGTAATGTCATCCAGGTATTTTCAGGTATGTCGTGTCATTAAAGTACCATGTGTTTGTCACTCAGGTATACGAGTATGTCAGGTGTGTCAGTCATGTATGTCACAGATGTGCATTTTCCCGCCCGATGGCCAGGTGTGTGTTGGTGGATAAACCCCAGTATTATATATAGCAGGGGAAATTAATTAAAATGATGCCTAAAATGAAGAGGATGTGTGTGTGTGTGTGTGTGTGTGTGTGTGTGTGTGTGTGTGTAATTCACTGGGTCGGCAAGGTGGATCATGTGATGCTCGTGATCATCAGCTTTTTACCCTCCCGGAAGAGCTCTGAGAGTTCATATACTCCGATCTAAGGGCAAGGCTGTGACCTTCACACACACACACACACACACACACACACACACACACACACACACACACACACACACACACACACACACACACATGCCCTTGGTCAAGGGGGACATTAACCATCCGCTTCGTCAGTGAAACTTTTTTCAACCTGAGGTATTTGGTGATTAATTAGATATAAAGTTTGACCCCTAAACGATCAGATGGATGTTTTATTATTACTAGTTCCCTCTACCTGTTATAGAGTACATAATAAAAGGCAATAAAAGAAATCTACATAAATCAGTAGCACTGTAGCGTGCGTGTTGTAATATCTTGCATTCTCTGAACTGCGGAAAATCTGCAAACTTTCACGCTCGAAGTAGGTTGCTGGAAGGTTCTTCTTCTATAATGATACGATGAAAAAAGGCAAGGATTTGATATAATATTATTTACTTTTTTTAAATTACAACTATCCTGATGTAGAGCCGGAACGATCTTTACACACACACACACACACACACACACACACACACACACACACACACACACAAGTTTTTGCTGTTAGACTATCACAGTTGGAGTGACGGTTTCCATGCACATACGTTCGATATCAGATAGGTATCCGAGGGTTTCTTGAGCTTGTAATATTGTTACGAATAAGACTATTTTGATCATTCTCCCTTCATAAGCTTTTTTTTTTTTTTTTTTACATTTTTCTTCAACAGTCACATGATTATATTCTACTGGAGAGACATTTTGAACTGGAGGGAGAAATACAGCCTTTACTGACCTCGTTTTTGCTAGAAATACCCCTTAACATGAAGGAAATGGATGTTTGATGTATAAAAATGAAAAGACATCAATCTGTGCAGGTATAATGCACAACACTAGGGGAGCCTTGCCTCGGGGTCCTACACCTAGAAGTGTGTATAATAAAGGTGTGTGGGAAAGTATTGGCAGCCAGGGTGGGGGCTGGGAAGAGTGATGGTCCCTGAGCGTCCTGAGACCAGTAAATAGCTGCCCAGTGAAACTTTTATTGTGGGGGTAATTCATTGCATCTCTCTCTCTCTCTCTCTCTCTCTCTCTCTCTCTCTCTCTCTCGTTTATGAGTATCTTACAGTGTGAGCGACCAGACAGTTGCTCTGCTTTACTCCCCTCACTTGAACAACTCTTGTTTTTTATTTCATCCTTGATTATTTCCTTCTTTATGCACGTCGGAACATATACGATTATTTTCGTTAAAAATATGAGAATACCAAGGCAAATTTTCACCGCCGATAAATACGAAAATGAATTTTTTTACCTGTTAAATTTTAAATTGTATAATGATTCTGTACAGCAAAGAAAAGAGCCGCTGCAGTTTAGAACCTTTCTGTCAGAAATCCAAGGTGATTATACTTGCTCTGAGGTAACCCAATATCAGAAAAAATATAAAAAAGAAAAGTGAAGTAGAAAAAAAAAATAGAGAAATCGGTGGTTTACCTGGAAAAAAAAAAAAAAAAAAAAAAAAAAGTTTGAGCTTCATGTCTCTGCTGTTTTAGGGATGGTTGGGGTTCAGCAAAGCCCTTAGACGGAGGCTATATTTAGATTGTGGCAAAGCCCTTGTGTTTAACCCCTAAAACGCGGCCAATGGACAGCCGACCCCTCCCGGGTGGCGGCGTTCGATCGCGGTCTGAGTACCTATAGGAAAATATTAGCCAAAAATCAGAGATTAACCCTAGAACATTATACTTGGTATGACAGAGAGTACTTACATTCAGCTTTCTCCAGAGACAGGTGTTGAGCCTTCTTGGACTACCCAAGGACTTGTGGAGACTTGCAAAGTTGGGTAACAAAATCTTCACTTTCACACCTCCAGCAACCCGGTTTCCCCTCTACCTCATGCTGTCACAGTAAACTTTATACTACAACGTACAGGTAGTTTGGAATCCGTATTTGTATAATAAGCACTGAAAATAAGGCTAAAATCAATAAAGTGTACGGCCGACATGCAGCGCGGCGGCGGTCTTCCCGTCACTTAACAAACATTTCCATTTTCATAGCTAAAAACACGTATACTACATTATTTTCAATCATATTACTTCCCAAAAGATCACCGCAGTGCGCTTTTTATTCTGCCTTACGCCCGTCACTTTATTCTCGTTCCTGTCGGCCGCTCGCACTGACTCGGAAGAGCTAGAACTCGCCATAATGTCACTTTGAAAGCCTGCGGTAAACTGACGCTAAACAGGGGCAAACTGTGCGAAAAAAAAGCTAGTGTTACAACTGGGGAAACAAGCGTTTCCTATTAGCATAAACTGCTTGTGAGAGGAGAGCACAGATTTACAGTTCTGAGCAGGCAGAGCGCTGCCATGTATCACAGCCAGGCTGGCCGGGCCATGGTGGGGGGGGGAGGGGGGAAAAACGCGATACTTGGCAACAACGGAGGTCAGTAGTACAAAGGTAAAGTATGCTAATTGTAGCTAAAGGGTGGTGGTACTGATAGACAATACCAGCTGGAACATCCTTGCCCGCGTTTATTCAAAATTAACTCGAATCGCAAACGCGACGTCCCGCGTTTTAGGGGTGTGATGTGCGTGTTGGTGCCATCCTTACACACGATATCTACCAACACTCCTAAGAATTCGTTTGGAGGCAAAAAAAAAAAAAAAAATGATTTACTATATTGACGTGGCTACATTGCAGTTATGGGGCAAAGAATCAGATCTGGCAGAGGTGTAAATACATCGTCTTCTGATATAGCTGCATCAGTCACCCAAGCTGTGTCATGCGTTTAGGAGGAAAATATTCACACCCGTTGCCGGATCAGTTGCCCTGTCCTGTACTTGAAGATATCCTCGATTGAACTGACTCACCTATATAATTCTGTGGTTCTTGCAGTTGTCCGGCATACTGGAGAAGGCGCCCCATCACCAATCCTTGCCCACTGGAGTCCATAATATCTGCGTTGTGGTGTGGATGTGAATGTGATAGAAAGCATTAGGAGAAATACATTGAGGTGGTTTGGCCATGTGGAGAGGATGGAGAATGAGAGACTAACGAGGAGAGTATGTGAGTGAGGTGGAGGGGGCGAGAGAGAGGGGGAGCCCGAGGATGAGATAGAAGGATGGAATGGAGAGGTATACGAGAAAGGGGGTGTGAGCTGGGGGGAGGGCAGCGAAATGGTGGGGGACAGGGCTTCATGGAGGCGGCTTGTTTGTAGCCAC
This sequence comes from Coenobita brevimanus, assembly GCF_032717465.1. Taxonomy (NCBI): domain Eukaryota; kingdom Metazoa; phylum Arthropoda; class Malacostraca; order Decapoda; family Coenobitidae; genus Coenobita; species Coenobita brevimanus. Next base: position 9,385,146 of record NC_137023.1, on the reverse strand, counting down.
CTTTTACGGGAAGGCGTCTGGCAATAGATAGATAGACGGATAATTGCGTCCTTGACCCAGTGGTGTAATAGTGGTGGAGGGTGTTTTAATGATGTGTTCATGGGCATCTATAGAGTAATGGATCTTTTTTATCTGTTAATCTAAAGTCATCACCAGCCTTTCAGACTGAAGCCTTAACTCATAGCATGTTAACGTAGTTTTATAGTTAAGTCATGTTCCCTCCAAGTGATGTTAATCCAATACCTGACGATTTATTGTGATGACGTGACTAACTAAAATGTTATTAATCCAGCTTTTAGTATTGGACTCCATAAAATTCATTGTATGCAAATGATGAGAATCCTTGCTAATAATGAACAAGAGTTCTGCAAACTTGTGCAGCGTTCCATCAATGTCCGCGAGTGTCCTGCACTGAGAGCAAAATGTGTTGAAGTAAACGGATTACTGTTGAGAAAGAAGATGATTATCAGTGTGATGTGCTGGCGAATCGAGAAAGACTTTAATTGATGAGGGAGTTTCAGGACCTGGGTGCAGTGACAGAAAAGAGGAAAAGAAGTAAATGTACGAAGATAAAGGAGGGCAGACTAACACAGGAATGGAAAATGAATGTTCCATTGGAGCGTTGATACGAAAGAGAGGTGTGAATACAGCAGGTGAAGGACCATTTCAGGAAGGTGTTTTAATACCACATTAACATAGGGGAGTGAAACTTTGGCTTTTCATGTAAACCAAAAGTCAGAGCCAAGAGCAGTGGAAAAGTTACTGAGAAATGCGTGAGGAATGAGGAGACTGCACAAGATGAGAAGTAATGTGATCATGAAAAATGTGGAGTTGTCTAGTTGAAGGGAGTGTGTATACTAGTAAATGGTTTGGCCATATGGTGAGAATTGGTATAAATAGGGTCGTGGAAAGGGTAGATTGAGCAAGTTTGGAGGTGTGAGGAGTAATAGACTAAGAAGGTATATACAGTAGATATGATAAGTGCGTGTGTGAGATAGGTGTAAAGGTTGATTAAGCAACGGAACTGACAATTAATCTAGCTGGTCGGATAAATTTTGTGCAGAGGAGCACATGCTGAGGGTTAAGCATCCTGATTTTAATTTACTTGTGTCCGATTGACTTTCTCTGAAAATGAAAAGCACACATTTCATGAAAGGTTAACGCGTGAGGTATAACTGGAATTCCGGGGCTGGAACAATGAAGGAATTATTGTACTGACTATATCACTAGATATCATGTTGAGTGATTAATCCTCTATCATTTTTCCTTCCATTCTGAACCATACATCACCCAGTCTTTGGCTGGGAAAAAAAGATGCTAATTATGATGATGGTTTATTTGGTATCAATTTCAGTATACTTTGAGTCAACGTACCAACCTAGTTAACACGTCCCTCCCTTTGTTCCTTGCCACTGGACACAGAGGTACTCGTCTTTGCTCTTAATCTATCACTTCATGGTTCTCAAAGATCATGTTACATTTCATATAACCTTCTCCGTGAACACCTGTTTTTAATACTGGTTTTCATGTATAGGTCCTCTCTCTCTCTCTCTCTCTCTCGTCTGTGCCTCGCCTTCTCACCTTTCCTACCGCAAAGCGTCACACACCCTCTAGATGCTGTCACCCAGAGAGAGAGAGAGAGAGAGAGAATTTTCATCACAGATTAATTGCCTCATCCTTACCAGCAAATAGACTCAGGGACCTAGAGAGTTACAGAGTGGATAAGAATGAAATTTCTTGTTTACCCCATCAGGAGGTAATAACCCAGAAAACCCTAACACAGATTGCCTCCTTAATAGAAAAAAAATGGGAAAAAAAGAAAAGGTTGATAGAAAGTGGCAGGACATACGTACAGAACATATCTTTGTACGTGGTTTAGCCCCTTGAATCAAGTTCGGTATTTGTTTAGCTTATTTTTACTACCTTAGGATGCTGCTGTTAAAGTAGAAATTATTTGTAGTGGTGGTCTTAAGAACCTTCTGCACTGACGTCTTCACATCCTCATTTTCACCCTATGCTAAATGAGTTTATCTGAAGATAGCAAGATTATAACAAATATAGTATGTCATGAAACTGAACTGGTTAATCATCTCGCTGCGTATGGTCTGTCTGTCTATCTATAGCTAGACGCCATAATCCCGTGTGGGGCACTAATCCTCCGCCAACTCACTTGCTGACACGTAAGGAACACGTATGGGTTGATTATATGGTTACCACCCAGTGTTGTACCTGGTTTCCTGACGTACAGGCAACCATTAGGCTTGTCGCTCAATGTACCGTCACCTTAAAGAGAATGAAGAGTAATAAAAAGTGACAAGAAAGATGGGAGAAATAGGAAGAGAAGAGGGCAGACACAGAAAAAGAATGATATAGGTGAAGGAAGAAGTAGGTAGCACTACATCAGCTGAGTGCACTTGGATATTTTCTTCATGCTGACACCTATACAGTTTATGCAGCTAAGAGAAATTCAAGCCAGTCATAGGCTCCAATAGCTTTCACGAGTCATCTCATCTCTGCCAGTGGTGTTCACCTGGGAATTAATGCTCGATTTTGTTCTGTTGATAGATATTAAAGCAGTCAACGATTTAGCTCTTTAAATCCGTTGACGATCATTTTGGTTTATTCTTGCTGTCTCCCTGCAGTTATATTCAACTTACATCACACAAGTAGAGACAAAGACTTATGCAAAATAACATCATCTGGAGATGCAAATATAAAGCTAAAGAAGACATCAAAGGATTCATGGCATTACCACAAAGCACCATTACTCCACACAGACAAATCCGGTGTAAACGTGAACATAAAACTGGCATCTCACCGTTTTTCTTGACTCCTTTAGTATGCTGATATATTTCAAGATAATTCTGGCTAGCTGTAGACGATGTTAGTCAAGTATGAAGAATGATTGGACCGAAACGTGATGTACGTATTCTTCATTAAGGGGAAATCCCTTCCAGTAAACGGATTGCTTAAGACTGTCAAACCCCTCATCTTAGAAAGGTCTCTTGGAGTGAATCAAAGCTGTTGGCATCTTCGGGTTTACCCAACGAGAATGCAACCCTTTGTCATCAAGCTAAGTATAGCTGACCATATGTCAATGTGGCCAGAGAGGCTGAATGGGCTTTGTCCTAGTCTGTCCTAGTCTGCAAAACCTTATAATAGGGCACGCAAATTTCCGATCATAATCGATATATACGCATCTCCTTTTTACAGTGCGTGATCTTATACAACATTGTTCAGTCTATTACCTGACGGCAAGTCCAAAAATTCATTAAGGAGCTCGTGACCAGCAGATACCAACAAACGTCTGTGTTACCGCTTATATTTTATCATACACCCCAAAAACAACTAATCCCAGAGATAATTATGATGGTAATGACAAAAAATGGCTACAAGGTCTCATCTGGCCATCAGTTCATCCTGTCGTTCCAAGGCATGCTAAAATATTTTCCTAAAGCATTTTGATCCTGCAAGGTGTGTGTGTGTGTAATTCACCGGGTCGGTCAGGATTACTTGATGGTCGTGATCGTCAGCATTTTACCCTCCTGGAAGGGAGCTGAGAGCTCATATAGTCCGATCTAAGGGCAAGGCTGTGACCTTCACACACCCATACACCCGTCCCCTTGCTCAAGAGGGACAGTAACCACTCACTTCTTCAGTGAAACTTTTCGCAACCTGAGCGAGGCGCGAACTCCCGTCTGCCAGATGGCAAGCGAGAACGTTACCACTGCCCCAGCGAGCGTGTGTGTGTGTGTGTGTGTGTGTGTGTGTGTGTGTGTGTGTGTTTTAGTTATTTTCCTGTGCAGGTCGAGATTCTGGTGGGTGGAGGAGAGCTTTCTAATTTGTCATCTTAGTCCCTGCACTAAAGGACGCATACATATACATTTGGGGCAGGCAGGGGTACCTCACCATGACACATATACTCGTATGTACGCTTGAGGTATAGAAAGGAACAATATACCAGAGCGTGTATAAGTACTGTGTATTTAAGATTTTTCACCTTTCATTGATTCTGGTTGCTTTAAGTTTTTGTACGAGAACCTGACTTGATCTCCCTCCAAACTGCAGTGTCTCGCCATGCATTCCCAAGTCACCTTGAAACCGTGAAAGGTCACACCGCTGACTCTACTACATTACAGTTTGCATAATCCAGCTATTGGGGAAAATGAAGTACTAAATACGCAGGAAATGAGTAAACTATAAGTATTTATGAAATGTTATGATTATTTTGTTAGTAGTCAAATATTTTCAAGGTAATCTATGATAATAAAAACATGGGATGAGATATAGGATGACAACATGAGTAATTTATACAACTTTATTTCAAAATGTCACTTGATATATTTCTATATTTCATTTGAACTCATAACATTTGCAAATATGCAGTGAAGTTATCTGTGCTGATTCCATTATTATTGTAAAATTATTCTGCACTCACAGCGGGTATAAAACGGAAATAGTGCGATTTGCTTGAATTAGAAGTTTCAGGTAACTGAGCGGGAAGTACTAAATGTACTGCAAGTACAGGGCAATCACATATACTAGATAACAAGGTACTGTATATTTTCATAAAATAAACAGATTACCATTTCTTAAGGCAACAGGTGGTTTGTAAACACTTGAAAAATCCCCGCAGTAATGATAACCAAATGTCACATTACCCTAGGCCAGGCGTTAAGGCCCAAACTCAACTCTCAGTTTTAAACCCGATCCCTGGTTTAAACCCTGGATCACCACAGTCCAAGCTCACCGATAATGAGAACCAGGTTTTGAGCCGCTGTGGCTGGTTAAGTACTGCAGTGTTCATGAAGCCAGGGCTTTTTTTTTTTTTTTCACTCGAATTATAGCGATATTTCATTATGTATTGGATTTTTTTTTTTTTTGCCATATACAGTAAATGCACTAACTGGGCAGGGAGCGACTTTTCGTTTTCTTTATAGACCGATTTTACCACCACATTCAAACTTCAGATCGTTTAAAAAACGCATATTGAATGTCTGTGATCGCCGTGTCCGAATGCGTGCTTCAGTCTGAGGTTTAAGTCTCGGATTATTCAGTCTCGGATTATCAGTGATATATATATATATATATATATATATATATAGTGTCCAACACTGGACATAGGCTTCACAGCCTGCTATCAAGGCCCGGCAGTCCTCCTACATACCATACACCTCTACATGTCACCACTTCGGTGCTAACACCTACCTTCCATATTGCATACATGCAAGGGCTGTCTCATACAGGACTGGTGTATTGGTATTAGCGGGGGTATTTTCACATGTCGGCGGGTCTTCTGGTAGATCGGTAAAGTCTGCTTTACATGAAATTCCAATCCTTAAACTTTTCCCTGCCCCAGCGGAGATTTGAACCTGGGTCCGTCACGGATTATCTGTCATATAATCCAGAGACTTGAATATGGCTAAACCCCGGGCTATAATCCGGGATCGAATAATCCCCAATCCGTATTTTGAGCCAGGCTCAAACCTGAGGTATAACCCGTCGTCCTGAATTCGGACCTGAGTCTGTAAATAGTGAGTATGAAGCATATTATTCTAGGTGGCATAGGAGCTTCGTAGGACCTCCTTTTTAGCAACTATAACATATAACACCATAATGTGTTGTATATTATATTCATCATTTTATGTCGACGTAGTTATACTTTGCTGAGCAAATCGCAGGGGAAAAGATGCTGAGAATACGACCTCAATTTACTGTATACTGATAATGAGGTGGGACCAACTAGAAAGAAACGTAAAGTGTGTGTGATCTCTTTAATTTTTCTGTAGATCTTTGATGCATTTTTGCACTTACTCGCCCATCTCCTATTGATCTTCCTCGCTTCTTTCCCACTTCAACTTCGCGTCTGTACACTTTCTTTGTTAGCCTTGCACTTTCCATGAATTCCATATATGTTACTTTCTTTGTTAGCCTTGCACTTTCCATGAATTCCATATATGTTACTTTCTTTGTTAGCCTTGCACTTTCCATGAATTCCATATATGTTAAGTCCTTGAGTACTGTGGCATCTTTTTTCATATGCTTATTGCTAACGTCATATGATTCTTTTCAGCTACTGGAAACCCTCTTATCGTGGTATAATTATAAGAGGTTAATATCCCTTACTTCGTCTTATCTTTGTCAAGGATAATTAAAAAGCCTGGTGGTGGCAAGAATAATACAGAAAAGACCAAAACAGAGTGAAGTGTTTTACCATTCCAGATCATTCTTACAGCTGGTTTGTTTTTATCTCGATGAACCTTAGTTATATAGTGGGAAAATTATCCTTGGTTACCAGGTAAATCGACCGTCCACTCTGGCTAAGCTCGACATTCAGGTGAGGTGAAAGGGGTTAGGGATCGTTGTCAGGTTAGAACAAACGTGCTTTTCTAACCACACTCGTTACGTGTAGCGTCACTCTGCTTTCCATGCATACTCGTTACGTGTAGCGTCACTCTTCTTTCCTTGCTTACTTTTTCCGTTGTTCCCCTAACTCTCCACTTCACTCATTCACTACTGTGGGTACTTTTTCTTGTTTTTGGTAGTTTATTGTTGCTGCTACTAACCATTATTTATTATACTTGGGAAAGGTTTGTCGTACTGGGGAATTAATAAATGCTGTATTTAGCACTTAGTGTTCGGGAAATTTGTCCAAAACTTAAAATAAGCGCCTGAATATAGCAACTATATAATACAAAAGACGTCCTCGGCCTGATTGGATTAGCTGTATGTGCGTTCCTCAGATAACTCTTCTCTACAACTCCTGATTGTGTCCTCTGTCCTTTTAGAACTGGCCACGTCTCACTCCCGTAAATCAGACTTTACACCCACACAGTGTCATGCAGGGAGCTCTTTACCTCCACACTCACATTCCTATCATAAATCATAGCTTTTTTTTTTTTTTTTTTTTTTTTTTTTTTTTTAAAGATCACCTGCCACTTTCCTGCCCCACTGGGCCTACTTTCTCATTTCCTCATCGATCCTACCAACCTTGCTCAAAATACCTTCCAGGCATTTGAGTTTCCTCCCACATACGCTCTGTTATGGAACCATACAACCTTACAAAGAGCATTAGCATCACTGTTTTTCTCTGATATTTGAACTCTCACATTTAATATCATATTACATACAGTATATCCGTGCAACTTTACAGAACGCCTGGTATGATTTTTGTCCCACATATATGAACTCACTATCACACTCCATCACAGATTCATCACGCTTTTCACAACACCTAATATTTACGGTTCTCCCACACTATCATGAAACCATACAGCCTAAAAGAATGTCTTTAGCCAGTGCCATATTTTAACTCATTCACACACTCTGACGCAGTATCGTTCAGCATTAACGAAAGCTTAGTGTTAATTATCTGCTTCAGTGTCTTTAAACTGAATCATAGAACGACACAACCTTGCAGAACGCCTTGTACAGTATCATCGTCTAATTTTAACTCCCTCACACCCCGATCACAGAATCATTTACTCATACAGAAAGCCTCATGTCAGAACTGATATTGAACTTACCT
>NC_137023.1:9297618-9372618 GCF_032717465.1 Coenobita brevimanus | reverse complement strand
ATTATTATTATTATTATCATTATAATTGTTTTATATATTCTGTGATGCGGGATGTTTACCTTTTTCGTTGTCTTTCGAGCTGACGGGATAAGAAGTAAATTTCTTTCTGCCCTTTCACTACGAGAAGTCTGCCAATTAGAATGAATTCGTTTGGTAGCAGGTACGAAATATTAAAATATATATATATATATATATATATATATATATATATATATAATAAAGGATTGCATCGTAATGAACTCGTTTATTTCCACTCTTCTGTTCCCAGTACTCACCCTCTTCACGATACTTTACTCCTTGGCCTACCTAATTATTCCATCTGTATACATACTGAACAGAAAAAAAAAAAAAAATCCCCACTGAACACTCCATCCACCCTTAACTAACCAATCTCGCCTCATCACGTGCACTGTCTGTCACTTTTAGTAGTTAATTATGTACTTCCTTATTGTATTCTAACCACATGTCATACTTTCTACTTGTCTTTTCAACTTCTGGACTCCCATAAGCGTAATAAGGTCGTCTGGAAGTGTCAAGAATGATATAGTAAATACGTTTTCGTGGTGACGGATTAACAATACACTCTTCTGTGAATAATCCCCGCCCATTTTGTGACATCTATAACCCACAATATTTCTTCCAAGCTAATCCCTCTCTCTACAGTAGTATGCACCCCATGGACCACAAATTAGCCATGCAGTTTTCCTACCTCACTGGAAAAAAAAAATTATGGGATAGTCAATCGTATCTGGTTTTATATTTGAAACCTGACACTCTCTCCTGATCGCATACTCCTAAAAGTCGTGAGTAACCTGTCTATCCTAATTTTCTCTTCCATATTTCTTTACTTCATTAATCGTCCCATTTGTTCCAGCTATTCACACCTTCTTTTTTTTTTTTTTTTTTGCTCAGGATTGCCGCCCATCCCATCTTATATCTAACTCCGCTCACTTCTCATCCTCCTCTTAGCTCATGTCATACCACAGACTTATCATTGTCCCATTCGACATTTGATTAATCTTTTCAGTGCAATGACATCTTACATATAATATTTTCGTTGCCACTAGGTGATTCTAGCTTAGGTGAGACATCTGGCAGAGAAGTATTTTTACGCATACTCGATCCATTTCTTCGCTGCAAGAGGTCTCCCTGTGGCTGAGTAATATCGTCTGCTGTATCGAGAATTAAATAAAGTACACTAGGCGTCATCCTCCTGAACAAATTACAGAACTTGCCTCCGTTCTTTAGTTCTCCTTTTCCTCCTATTTCCAGAACATGGTTTCTTTCCTTCCACTCAATATTTACTTTCCTATCAAATTCCTCATCTGTTTAAGCCCCCTGTTTCTCACTACGTGCCAAATCTGTCTTCTTCATCACATACATTTCCTCCTTTCTTTATTAACACTTCTTTATCCTTTCATGCATAATTGTTACATATTTTCCGTTATTTAAGTATTTGTACCTTTTGTTCCCTTCCTCCTGCTCACATCTCTTCACTCATTCTCATCGGGTTTATAAGAAACTTTTCATATATATTACTGTTTGTTCATTCATCCTTTTGTGTCCACCCAAGCTCTCTCTAACCTTTCACGTTTATCCTTTAATTTCGTCGTCTTTACACTTCTTTGCTCCTATAAATACACCTACTTGGTTTGATCTCTCTCTCTCTTTCTCTCTCTCTCTCTCTCTCTCTCTCTCTCTCTCTCTCTCTCTCTCTCTCTCTCTCTCTCTCTCTCTCTCTCTCTCTCTCATGTACCACTTTCTGAATATATGTATGATTGATTTTTCTGATGTTTGGATAGTCGTCTCCAGTTTCTCTTAAACCCATTCAAAAACAGGGTAACACTTACGAAATGTAACTTCGACAACCTGGATGTTGTAGCCCACTGGCCTTGTATCCTAGGATAGGTAGTGATGGACCTGCTGATGGCTCAAAAACCTGAGTTACGGAGACGAGTGCTGCGCTTCATGGCGCTTGTCCCCCTACCATTATAAGGTGACTAGATCTGCTTCCTTATACTGGTATCAACACACACATGATCACTGATTACTAACCATTAAGCTTTCTCTATGACGACTCTGCGCATATATAGCTTACATTTTTGTCAATACTGTTATTGGAAGGTTGGAGCTCCCCACATCCACTTAGGTGTAGTACTGCCTTCAGGTGACTCTACAGTACACTAGGTGACAAGCCAAATGGTTCCATGGAACATGGGAAGCCATTCACTATGCTTGGTTGTAACCATATAATCCATACTCCCTTCGTGGGTAGGCAAAAGGATGGGGCCTGGCATGAGTTAACTATCCACCAAACTTTATTTTAACTCGATGCTAGAAATACTTCAAAACATCCTTAGGTGGAAAAAAAGGTCTGGATTATGTTGATGATGACGATTATACTTAAAAATAGTGTATGTTACAGTACCTTCCCTTCCAACACACTTATTCATGAAAACATTCCTGTTGTCATTCACATTTAACTCCCTCCCTCACACACACCACCACACCACCCCTTTCCAACTCTGACATTCACTTCCCCATGCAATACCAGTCTACCCTTTAAATGATTCCAGCAGAGTTTCTCCTTGACATTTCTCTCTCTAATTTGTTGGTGCATACGAAACACACCGCCACACAAGTTACGTATAGGCATTCTGAACCTTAACCTTAATGTTCTTGCTCCCTCGCACGCATAGTCTTTCAATTTTTCTTTCCATGTTTTACAAATCACCTTGTGGGGAAAAGACACACACACACACACACACACACACACACACACACACACACACACACACACACACACACACACACACACACACACACACACACACACACACACACACACACACATGCATATGCAATAAGCTCAAGGATAGTATCTTATCTACTTACCGGTATGTTTAATCCTTTTCTCTCTCTAAGGTTCTTCCCCTGCCGTTCCTCTTTCCACATTCAGAGTTACCCTATTCTCCTTCACATCTAAGCCTAAGAAAACACCTGATTATGCAGGAAAAGAAAAAAGTAAGCTGTCCTCGTGCTGAACTGGTTAATATCCTAAGGTTCATTTCTCTTCCCCTCCACCTCCTCCCACCCTCATCGTCTTTCCAGCCACCATTCCCATTTCCTAAGCTGAATGAAATCGCTTAGTGGTAATAAGCTTGATCCTTTCAGCCACGAGACATAAGTTTTTTGATACAGGGGCATCTCTATGAGGGGCCTGGTCAGTCAGCCACACCCTTAGGATATTCACGCGCAAGGTACTTTAGCGAAGTTCCATACGATGCTTCATTAAGCTCTCTATTGAGTGTCACACCCAACTTGCTTCACTCTAGCGAATCCCAGTGGCGTTTCAATTGACTGAAAACCCGTTAGGTCCCGCATATAATATTTTTATAACTGATTCTGTACTGAAGAGATTTTTCATAAGCAGGATTAGATATTCTGTACCCTTCATTACAGCAGGTCCTCCGTAAGATTAATAATATTACATGCAGTTATTAAGAATTTCAAGGAGAAACACCTCCTCTGGCAGGAGTTAAAAGAGGGATGGCGTTAACCTGTTGAGCGAGTAAATAGAATTTTATCATAAAAGTTTCTCCCAACCTTCCCTTCTCCCACATTCCCCCTCTTCCCTAACATCATTTCCGTCTCAGAAATTGACAAAACTCTAATGGTGACTGGAAGAATCTAAGAAGCAGTCTCTCATCTTGCTGGCGGGGAGAATCTAAGAAGCAGTCTCTCATCTTGCTGAGGGGGAGAATCTAAGAAGCAGTCTCTCATCTTGCTGGGGGGGAGAATCTAAGAAGCAGTCTCTCATCTTGCTGGGGGGGAGAATCTAAGAAGCAGTCTCTCATCTTGCTTGGGGGGGGGGAGAATCTATGAAGCAGTCTCTCATCTTGCTGGGGGGGGGGGAGGGTTACGTCTTGAATCCGCCGACATCGTTACTTCATGTTATTTTCTTCTGTTGTTGGACGGTTTAGCTCTCTAGGTGTGAGAGGATTAAAGTAGGTTGTCTCTGACACCATCTTAAAAAAAAAAAAAAAAAAGCCTTTCCTAAGCTGAATATTAACCGATTAGTAATAGTGAAAAAAAGTAGGATTTTTCTATCGCGGTGCAGTTTCCTAAGCTGAATAAAATCCCTTGATGATATCAGCAGTAAAGCAAAGAAGCTGCATTCGTGTTCCCATCTCTAGGGCTGAATAAAAATGCCTGGTGGTGGCGAGGGAAATAAAGAAAACACCCAAACTGTTCCCATTTAGGTTGAATAAAATCGACTACGGGTTGCGGAAATGTAGGAATAGACTGCAATTTCAATCTCATCCCTAAGCTACACTAAACTCGTCACCCAAATATCTTTTAGGCTTAATGTAATCGCCTGTTGTTAGTGAAAGTTAAGAAAAGGAAGTTACCTGAAGAAAAAGACACCATTAGCTGATTCTGTAAACAGGTCCACTTATTGCCATCAGAGAGAGAGAGAGAGAGAGAGAGAGAGAGAGTCACCGCAATTGAAAACAAATTTTTCCTGCACAGTATTTTGCAAATGTGTAGTGCATTAGTACATTACGTTCCTATCATTATTTGTGTAACACAGTCATCGCCACTGTCATCATCATCACCATTATCATCCCGAGGTTGTAATTTGAGTGACAGATCTAGAAAAAGGATGTAAGGAAAGTACCATAACTGTGTCCAAAGAAATAAGCCACACTTCAGTTCAATCTTTATTCAGATGGTTTTTGCTTCTACGATCTTCATTATTACCTTTGTTTCCTATGTAAAACAAGAGATCAATTCAGGGGTGTCAGGCACCCTCCCTCTTCTAGTCAACTCAACTCTGACCATTTCGTTTCTTTCATTACATTTCTCTTTCTCTGTCCAGTGTTTTCCTACCTCTCCTGCACAACTACCCCCCATCCCCCTCCTCCTTCTCTCTCATTTGGCCACACCCTTAGGCTTCCCATGTTATTTTCGCCACACTTTTGGCCTCCACGTTAAAGCTGCTCGCCCTTTTAGTGCCCTGCATTGCTGTTGATTTTGTCGGATTATGCCAGGTATTTTTTACTTTACTGAGCACAATTTGGCTGTTGTGAGCAGCTTAGGAGGCAAAATATAGGCCAGTATTCCATTTTGCTCTCTCTCTCTCTCTCTCTCTCTCTCTCTCTCTCTCTCTCTCATCCACAGATGAATATACACCTCAGTCCACTGTGCCATAGTCAAGCGACTATGAATCCAGCAAGGAAAGACAGGCAAGAGAAGTGAACGGATTTTACCTGTATTTCTCACCTAGTATTTCCCCGTACTTTCTCACGTAATATTTCCTGTAGTATTCTAACCCACTATTTCCCTGTATTTTCTCACCTAGTATTTCCCTGTAGTATTCTGACCTACTATTTCCCTGTAATTTTCCAACATCTTCATTATGACGACGTATTTACTGTACTTTTTCTGTTCCTGACGGATGCATTTAGATTAGGATGAAATTTTCTAATTGAAGGAGTACATTGAACTGTAGTTAACCTTTTCATTACTTGAAGATTGTTCCTTAGTTGAATAGAACCGTATGGGAATAACAAAAAGTGGAATGCATTAAATGACTGTACATTTACATATCCTAACCCAGACACTTCTAATTACACCCTATCTTTTCTTCCAGGCACAGCTTTACCCCCTGCTCTCCCCACCTCGTCCTCTCTTCGCCTCTCCTGATCTCGTTCTCTCTTTTCCTCATCCCCTTTTCTCCTCTCCCCACCTCCTCCTACCCTGCTCTCCGAACCCTTCCTCCTCTTTTCTCCTCACCCCCACTTCCCCTCCTTTCCTCACCACTTTTTCCTTTTTTCTGCTCATATCGTCCTCTCCTCCCCTCCCCTTACCCGCTCCCCTTCTCGCCTCTCGTTCCTTTGCCTCTCCCCTCCTCACTTGCCCTCCTTTTATTTCCCCCTCCTCTTTTCTTCTCCTTTCGTCCCCTCTCGTCCCCTCCCCTCATCAACACTTGTTTGGTCACGGAGAGAATTGGGGAACCATAAAACCCTCGTGATGTGTGTGTGTGTGTGTGTGTGTGTGTAACTTGTCCCCCGCTTCCTCTATTCCTCCTCCCTCTCTCCCTTTCCACTCTCTTCCCTACCCCTCTCTGTGCTCTCCCTCTCTTTCCCCTCTCTCCCCTCCCCCTCTCTTTCCTGCCCCTCTCTCTCCTCTCCCCTTCTCTTTCCCTTCCCTTCTCTTCCTCTACCCTTTGTTCACTCCCCCACTGCTTGCCTTTGAATTACCTCCCTACTTATTCCTCCAAGCATTTCCCTCGTCCTTTCCCTGCCTCCTTTCTTCCCTGTTCTGATGTCCTCTTTTTCTTTCTACCCCGTTCGCTCGTCCATCTCGCAAGTGGAATAAGTTCAATTTGTTCCGCGTCCACACAAACTCATGCAGGAAGTTTGCTGCCCCTACTTCCCTGTTCACATAGCAATATTGTTGGGATCTTAAATGTAAACTGAAGACTGCCAACATACCCAAGGGAATGCAGGATGGTCTACACACAGCTACTGTACGGTAAGGGATAAGGTAATTTTTTTAGGGTGGGGGGACTGAATTGTGTTTGTCATTATTCTTGAGGTGCACCTGCTTGAAAAGTACGGTCTAATGGTAATATCCGGATTAATATTTTGTTTTTCTTCCAGGCACACCTTTGCCCCTTGCTCTTCTCACGCAGGTCTCTCTTCTTTTCTCGTAATCCTGTTTTCTCTTCTTGTCATCCCCTCTTCTTCTCCTCTCCCCACCTCCTCCTACCCTGCTTTCCGAACCTTTCCTTCTCTTTTCTCTTCATCCCTACTTCCTCTCCTCTTCTCATCCCTATCTCCTGTTTCCTCCTCATATCGTCCTCTCCTCTTCTCCCCTAACCCGCTCCCCTCCTCTCCTCTCTTCTCCTCCATTTGCTTCTCCCCTCCTATTCTCTCTTTCTTTCACCTTCACTCTTATACACCCCTCATCTACACTTTTTTGGTCACTGAGAGAGTTGGGGAACCATAAAACCCCAAGAATGTGTGTGTATTACTTGCCCAATGCTATCCCGCCAACTCTCTTCCCCTCCCCCTCTCCTTCCCTCCCTCTCCTTCTCACTGCAAGCCCTGTCTGTATTCTTCGCCATATACGTTTTTTTCTTTTCTCTGTTAGACTTCCTTACCCTTCATGCATAGTTATTCCACATTTGCGTTCGTTTTCAGTCACTGTTTCTTTATCTCTGTTATCTGACCATCTGTAACTTTCCTTCCCTTCCTATCAACCCCTCTTCACTCATAGTGATTAGCTCTGTTGTAAACTCTTCATTTTTCTTTAAATTACATCGTCTTTACACTTCTCTGCTCTTATAGATGTACCTCCTGCAATAGATCTCTCTCCTGCACCACCCAAGTATCTGTATTACTGATATTACAAGTACTTGGACAGACGTCTCCGTTTTCGCATATCCGCAGTCGACGCAGGTCTCCATCCTCGGATAATACTTACGGAAGGCAACTTTGGCAACCTGGATACTGTAGCCCACCAGCCTTGTATCCTAGGAGAGTGAGTGATGAAGCTGCCGAAGGCTGAGAGACCTAAGTTACGGGGATGAGTACTTCGAATAAGGGTTTCATGGTTTTTGCCTCTCTACATTTACAGTGTGACATGATTTGTTTCTTTAGTCTGGTATCATCACATATAACCACTGATTATTAGTCAGTAAGCACTTTCTTCCTCGACTTTCTACATAATTATATAGTATACACTTTTGTCGATAATGTTACTGGTAAGATGGGGAGCCCAGCATCCACTCTCTGGATGTTGTGCTGCTTTCAGGTGACTGTGCATAGAATGACAACTCAGTTGGTTTTCTGGAACCCGGGACGTCATGTACTGCGCTTGGTAGTGACCATATAACCCCGTACTCCTTGCGGGAATAGGCAAAAGGGAAGGGACTTGACAGTGGTGAGCTTTCCCCCAAACTTTATTTCAAGTCGCAGGTAAAAAAAAAAACTCACTCCATCCATAGGTAGGAAATGAGGTCCGAATGACAATGATGACTGTTATACTGGAGGACTGTGAATGTTACACTACCTTCCATTCCAACACATATCCACAAAAGCATTCCTGTTGTCATTCACATTTAACTCCCTCCATCAAACACACCACCACACCTCCCGTTTCCAACTCTGGCATTCACGTCCCCTAGCGATACCAGTCTACCCTTTAAATAATTCCACCAGAGTTTCTCCTTGACATTTCTCTCTCTAATTTGTTAGTGCATACGAAACACAGCCACACAAGTTATGTATAGGCATTCTGAACCTTAACCTTAATGTTCTTGCTCCCTCGCATGCATAGTCTTTCAAGTTTTCTTTCCATGTTTTACAAATCATCTTGCTGGAAACACACACACACACACACACACACACACACACACACACACATGCATAAGCGATAAGCTCAAGGATAGTATCGTATCTACTTACCGGTATGTTTAATCCTTTTCTCTCTCTAAGGTTCTTCCCCTGCCGTTTCTCTTTCCACATTCAGAGTTACCCTATTCTCCTTCACATTTAAGCTTAAGAAAACACCTGATTATGCAGGAAAAAAAAAAAGTGATATCCTACTATAAGGTTCATCCCCCTTCCCCTCCACCTCCTCCCATCCTCATCGTCTTTCCAGCCACCATTCCCATTTCCTAAGCTGAATAAAATCGCCTGGTGGTAATAAGCTTGACCCTTTCAGCCGCGGGACATAAGTTTTTAGATACAGGGGCATCTCTATGAGTGGCCCGGTCAGTCAGCCACACGCTATGGATATTCACGCGCAAGATGCTTTACTCTAGCGAAGTTCCATATGATACTTCACTAAGCTCTCTATTGAGTGTCACACCCAACTTGCTTCACTCTAGCGAATCCCAATGGTATTTCACTTGAGTGAAAATCCTTTTGATCCCGCATGTGTCTAATACTTTTATTCCTGTTTCTTTGCTGAAGAGATTTTTAAAAAGGAGGATTAGATATGTTGTACCCTTTATTACAGCAGGCCTTCCTAAAGATGAATAAAATCATATCCAGTTATCTAGAATTTAAAGGAGAAACACCTGCTCTGTCAGAATGACTTATAGGAGGATTGGCGTTAACCTGGTGCGCGAATAAGTACAGTAGAATATTAGCTTAAAATACCCTAAGCTGAATAAAGTCCCTTGATGAAAACAGGAATAAAGCAAAGAAAGCTGCGTTCGTGTTCCCATCTGTAGGGCTGAATAAAAATGCCTGGTGGTAGCAAGGGAAAACAAAAAACAAAAAACACAGCCAACCTGTTCGTACAGTATATAGGTTTAATAAAATCGACTACAGTTAAGGAAAATATAATAATAAATTGCTATCTAATTCTAATCCCTAAGCTACACTAAACTCGTCACCCACACATCTCTTAGGTTTAATGAAATCGCCTGTTGTTAGTGAAAGTTAACAAAAGGAAGCTGCCAGAAGAGAAAGAGACCATTAGCTGATTCTGTAAACAAGTCCACTTATTACCATCAGAGAGAGAGAGAGAGAGAGAGAGAGACTGCATCTGTAAAGATTTTTCATGCCCTATATTTTGCAAATGCAGTGTATTGTAAGGAACGTTATTTTCTAAGTGTTATTTGTGTAACACGATCATTGACACTGTCCTCCTCCTCCTCCTCATCATCATCATCATCATCATCATCATCATCATCATCATCATCTTCATCATCATCATCATCATCCTGATGTTATGAAATGAGTGGTAAAGATAGATCTAGGAAAAGGTATAAGAAAAGTACTATAAGTGTGTTCAGCGAAATGGGCCACACTTCAGTTCACTCACCATTCAGATGGTTTTTGCGCCTACGATCTTCATCATTACCTTTAGTTTCCTTACTAAACATAAGAGTACAGTTCAGAAGTGTCCCACACTTTCCCTCTTCCAGTCAATTTAACTCTGACCATTTCGTTTCTTTCACTCCATTTTCTTTCTGTTTCCAGAGTTTCCTTTCCTATCCTGCACCAATACCCCCCCCCCTCTCTCTCTCTCTCTCTCTCTCTCTATTTGGCGATACTCTATGTCTTTACATGTTTTTTGTTCACTTTTGGCCTCCATCTTAAAGCTGCTGGCCCTTTCACGAATAGTGCCCTGCAAAATAAGGCGGTGGCTCAATCGGTAGAGAGTTGGCCTGCAGTCCTGACGGATCCGGGTTCAAATCCCGCTGAGGCAGGGAACAGTTTAAGGATTTGAATTTCATAAAATCAGACTTTACTGATCTACCAGAAGACCCACCGACATGTCGTAAAATTACCCCCGCTAATACCAATACACCAGTCCTGTATGAGACGGCCCTAGCATGTATTCAGTATGGACGGTGGGTGTTAGCGCCGAAGTGGTGACATGTAGAGGTGTGCGTACGTAGGAGGACTACTGGGCCTTGAAAGCAGGCTGCGAAGCCTATACCCAGAGTCGGTCACATAAATATATATATATATATATATATATATCTTCCAGGATATGCCAGATATTTTTAGTTTTACTGAGCACAATTTGGCTATTCTGAGCAGCTTAGGACGCAAAATAAGGACCACCATTCCATTCTGCTCTCTCGTGAAACTCATGCTCTTTCCGCAGAGAGCTGCGGGGCGATATAAAATTTGTTGGTCAGAAGTGATTACCTGTTTTACATTGCCACAGTAGTCACTGCCGTACGTGACAGTGCTACATCACACACTGCCATACCACACACTGCCATACCATACATTGTTGTTGAAAACATTGTCACACCATACACAGACACACCTCACACCATCACACCTGACACTCCCACGCCACACGGTACCAAACCATACAATGCCTAGTCACATAGTGTCACACTTCACACCCTCATAATTCACACTACCACACCTCACACTGGCACAGCACACACTACATCACTGCACATTGCCGCCTCACACACTACCACACTACATATTGCCATCCAGCACACTGCCGTACCACACACTGCCCCAAAACATATTACCACACCATATGGTGCACACCACAAACTATCACACCTGACATTGCCACGTCATACAAAGCCACACCACACACTTCCACACTCCACATTGCACTGTCACATCACGTACAACAGAACTACACCTTACATTACCAGACCACAAATTGCCACACCACACACTACCACACTACACACACTGCCACACTACGCACCACACCAAACACTCCCAGACTCCACATTGCACTGCCCTCGCCCTCCTTCCTGCCTCTCCTCACAGTGCCTGTATTCTCTCGTAACCCCTTCGGCTCTGTCTCTCCCATTTCCCCTGTATATGACTGGTTGTGTCACAAGTAACGGCACGGGTGTGTTGAGCATTCCCGAGCCGTGGAGTTTCCGATCAGGCTTCATTGTGCGGTGTGTGAAATTCCTAATTAAGACTGTGCATTGCTATTTCCTTTAGCCCTCTCGCTTAGGCACTACTTTCTTCTAACCTCCGAATTACATATATACTTTACTAGCTATTGTGTAGTGTGTTATGATGTTTTAGTGACCTGACAAATCTCACTCTACCAGACCACACATTGCCACACCACACACTTCCGCAACACACACTGCCGCACCACACACTATCATGTCACACACTTCCACACTCCACATTGCACTGTCATACCAAGCATAACAGCATTACACCACACACTCCCACACCACACACTACCAGACTCCACATTGCACCGTCATTTCATATATTACAATACTACGTCTCACACTAGCAGACCACACTTTGCCACATCACACACTACCATACCACACGCTACCACACCATACACTGACACACCACACACTACCACACCACACACTACCACACCACATACTGACACACCACACACTACCACACCACATACTGACACACCAAACACTACCACACCACATACTGACACAACACACAGTACCACACCACAACACCACATACTGACACAACACACACTACCACACCACAACACCACATACTGACACAACACAGGCTGTTACATCACGCACTAGCACACCACACGCTACTACAACATACACTAACTCACCAAGTACTACTACACCACACGCTGCCTTTGGACATACTGCCACATACACACACCACGAAACCACACACAGTCACATCATACACACACTGCTACACCGCATACTGTCCTAGCACACTCTGCCACATACACACACTACCACCCCATATAATGCCACATCATACGCACACTGTCATACCACACACTGCCCTACCCCATGTTGCCACACTTCAGGCGCTGAACTAAGATGGTTGAAACACTTGTTAATTCCTTCAGACAGAGGATGCCTTTACGCTGCTATTTCAGCTTCCGTCAGAGAATTCCATTCAAGTCAGGATATACTTCTTTGTCTGAAGAGGTTAACCTGACACAGGATCTCTTGAACTAATTCCTTCACGCCAAGGACCTCATTTTCATTCTATCTATGGTTCAAGAAGACGATTAATTAGCTAGTCAGCAATTTTACAGGGCACTTTTATAGTATGTGAATGCTATGTCCAACTCTTATCTCCAGTCTGCTCGCCCAGGCTGTGTCATTCCTTTTAAATATAACCAGGAAATGAAATAAGTTTATCGGGATGAAAGTATTCCTTAACGATCCATAGTCTCATATTTTATGCAATTTATGTATATAATAAGAAGAACGAACAGTAGAGTATTTACCTGTAACGTACAAAAGAAAACGATTAGAAAGAGGTACTTAACAGTTTCCTTAGCTGATGAGAAAACGAGTCGCACAGCGTTTAGAAATTGATGTAAAATGAATTACAAATGTTCGTCCACCCGTCTCTCTCTCTCTCTCTCTCGTTGCTGAATTAATAAATGTCTGAATGGAACGTAGTGGACGAAGAAGCAGAATCGCAGAATCACCCACAGATAAATATGCACCTCGGTCCATTGTGTCATATTGAAGCGCTTATGAATCCAGAGATGGAGAAAAAAAATGGGCAAAGAACACGAGCTGAACTATTTATTTTCTAATCTAGTATTTTTCTGTAATTTTCTAACAGTATTCCTCTTAAAGTTTCCAACCAACTATTTCAATGTAATTTTCTGACCTAGTATTTCCCTGTAAATTTCTAACATCTTTCATATGATGAAATACTTATTTTTATTTCCAATCTCCTGACAGATGTAGTTAGATTAGGATGGAATTGTCTAACTGAGGGAGTATAATAACCTTAATTAACCGCTTCGCTACTTGTAGACTCCTCACAAGCTGAGTAGAACCTGTGGGGGAATAAAACGTGGAATGCATGAAATGACTGAACAGTTAAATTTCCTAACCAGACACTTCTGTTTACACCCTGTCTTCTTTTCTCCTTATCCCTTTCTTTTCTCCTCTCCTCATATCCGTCTCCTCCTGTCTACACTCCTCTCTCCCCCTCTCTTCCCCTCACCCCCATTTCTTCTCTTCTCATCATCATATCCTCTTTCCTCAGCACCCACTTCTCTCCTCCTCCTCACCCCCGCTTTCTCTCCTCCCCTCACCTCTTTCTCCTCTCTCCTCATCACCTCGTCCTCCTCTCTTCTCCTCACTCTCACTTTCTTTCGTCATCTCACCCCCTCCTCTCATCCCTTCTCCTCACCCCTCCTCCTCTCCTCACCCTATCCTCCATCTTCCTCATCCCATCCTCTACTGTCTTCACTCCCTCCTCTACTCCCTTCACCCTCTCATTGAATTTGTCTGAGCTGATGTAGGCTGAGTGGAATTTTGTAATGTTTTGACTTGTCTTTGTATGAACTGAGCCTTATTTTCTGGTGATACAGCAGTTCAGTGTAATTGTTGTGTATTAACAGTAGTGTGGGAACGATTTTTGTGACGATTTAAGCAGATTGTGGCAATCAATTGTGACTGTGGTTGGCGCCGTTGTGTTCGGAGATGTAAACAACTGTAGTCTGGTCCAGTATACTTGGTGTATTTAGTGTTAAGCATTCCCCTGTGCACAATGTGTAAGTGAGTGAGTACTATCCCCTTAGTTTTTGTTTGTTTGTTTGTTTTCGCCAGCGAAAACAGTTTATATCCCAGGTTTACAGTTATCCATACAGGTAAGATATAATTGTATTTTCATATTTTGTAACTTTTCAGGTGAAAATAAACTTATTTGTGTATTGTAAGACTGTTGTGACTTCATTGTTGTTGTATTTCAGGTAGTATAATTTTAGTTCTTCGTTCCATGTAACGGTTAGCTTTCCATTCTTTGTAACAGGTGTATTACTAACCAGTAAGGTAGCTATTCCTGTACAGTTCTAAACAGCAACAAGACCTCCACCAGTAAAGCCTGTAACCATTGCATAAATTGTCACTGTTCTCGCAGGTTTTTTATATGTAACTTATTCTTGTTCCAATATCTCTTCCAGGTACTAATCAGTATTACCAGATTCTTTTTCTCTGATAAATCCTCGCAGTTACCTTGCATTTCAGAATGCCGCGGATCATCATTTGCGTAACCAGCTCCGGTGGTTTCACTGGATCCTTTTATATGGACCGCACCTTTGTTTGCAGGATGTGCAAACTACGTCAGAGCCTGGAAGACAAGCTAACCTAGGCTACAAACAAAATTAACAGTCTGACCCGAAAAGTAGATGTGCTGGAGGAATTCATTGCGAGTAATGTCGGACACACTGCAGAGGACAATGTCACTGCTAGGCCAACTGCAGTCCAGGTTGACCATCCACCTCCTGCTGTAGTTACTTCTCCCCCCACCGTACAGAATGAGTTCAGCCAGTGCGGAATGGTGCAAGGCTTGCAAGGAAAAAAAGCATCATTCCAGTAACAACATACAAGTTTCAGATTCTCACAGAAGTAGAGGAAGAGCCCCATGAGACACGGGTTGTGGGGGACTCCATTATCCGTGGTCTATCTATCTATCTATCTATTGCCAGACGCCTCAATCTCGTTTGGGGTGGCCACAAACAAATCGCCTCCACGTCGCCCTGTCCCCCGCCATTTCACTGCCCTGCTCCCAACTCACACCCCCCTCTCTCATATACCTCTCCACCCCATCCCTCCATCTCATCCTCGGCCTCCCCCTCCCTCTTCCCCCCTTCACCTCACTCACATTTTGCTGCCGGGCACCCTCTAAACGAAAGTGTTTTTGCATTCCAGGTGTGGGAGTAGATGACGTAACAGAGGCTGTGGATGACGTTTTTGAGAATGTGGAAAATGACAGCCTTGTTATCATTCATACAGGTACCAACAACGTCATGCGAACTCGATGAGAGAAGCTGATGAAGAAGTACAGGAAGATGATCCGACGCTACAAGGAGAAAACTAACCATATTTTAATTTCAGGCATACTACCAAGGATTAATGCAGGGAATGCCTTCTTCAGCAGAGCATTTAGTATTAATAACAGAGTCAAGTCACTTTGCTTACAGGAAGGAGTTCAGTTCATCGACACATGGAACCAATTTTACGAGCAGCGTACACTGTTTACGAACGATGGACTACACTTGAATGCCGTTGGTTCTGCCCGTCTCGGTCGTTTGCTTAATGATGCCGTAAGTTTTTTCTGGAGAAAAAACAAGCATCACAGAAGGCAAAAGTGGATGTCATACGATCTGATAAATCAATAAATAATGGAAGCTCCCCACATCAGAAAGGAAAGCACATTAAAGCAATCCTTGCAAATGCTCGTAGTCTACATAATAAGTTTTCTGATTTAGAGGCCCTTGCCTTTACCGAAGATTATGATGTAATTGGAGTAACAGAATCGTGGCTAAATACTGAGCTGAGAGATTTTCTAGCAGAGTTTAATTTACCAGGCTATCACATCTTCAGTAGTGAAGGGAAGAATCGAGCAGGAGGCGGTGTGTTGTTATATGTTAAATCAGGATTTCATCCAGTCGAATTACCAAGCCATGTATTGAAAACATCGACACTATTTATATTCAGCTTAGAAATGAATCTTGTCATAAAATCACTCTTGGGTTAATTTATCGTCCACCTGGTCAGCCACTAAACATCGATAATGAAATCTACAATCAAATTGCCGAACTATCTTGTATGCAAAGCACTGTAATATTTGGTGACTTTAATTTACCAGTTCCAAAATGGGGAGAAGCCCTATCCTCACACACAAGGTTAGACCTATATACAAACTTGCAGGAAAGTTCTCTGTATCAATTTGTAAATTATCCGACAGGTGAAGCTAACATCCTAGATCTTGTCTTAGCTACATCAGAAAATGTAGTGAGTAACATTATTGTAGAAGAATTTAGTACAAGTGATCATTGCATGGTTACATTTAACATTAAATTCAGTGAAGACAGTGTTAAGGCAAGTTGTGAGAAAGTGCCCGACTTTAAGAGAGCAAATTTTAAGAAATTAAAGGCAATTGCAGGTGCAGGTGACTGGCATCCCATTGTCGAAACTTTAGATATCAATGACACGTGGAATTACTTTACAGAAACTCTCAACAGTGCCATCAGATTATGTATTCCAATGCACAACAGAAGGCCCCCCCAAAATTCTAAACCCAAATGGTGGAACTCCAACATTAAACATTGTCTTGAAGCAAAAAATCTTGCATATAAAAATTATAATACCACAAAGAGTCAAAGTGATAAAAATAAGTACGATGCCCTTCAACGAAAAGTCAAAAAATTAATTAAATGCAGTAAGAAAAAACTTGAGACACATATTGCAAGTATCAGTAAATTAAATCCCAAAGAATTTTTCAGTTACATAAGAAGCAAAAAGGTAATAACTCCATCAATTGGTCCCTTAGTCACAGGTAACGGAGAGCACACTGATGATGAAACTACAGTATGATGGCGAAAATTCTTAATACTTTCTTCGCGTCAGAGTTTACAACAGAAAATATACATACAATTCCTATTGTTTCCCCCATTCCTATAAAAGAGGGCAACATAATCACTGACATTACAGTTAGCGATCGCGACGTACTGCGTGCAATAAACAAATTAAAAGAGAATAAAGCACCAAGACCGGACAAGATATCACCTCGTGTATTGAAGGAATTACAAAATGAAATATCAAAGCCTTTAGCTGAACTTTTTAACTTATCACTTGAGAGCAGTAAGGTGCCACATGAATGGAAGCTTGCTAAAGTAACCCCAGTATTCAAAAAGGGCAACAGAGCCCAACCAGAAAACTACCGCCCAATTAGTTTAACATCGGTGGTTTGCAAATTGCTTGAAACTATTATCAGAGACAAGTTTGTAAAACACCTAGAAACAAACAATCTCATAAAAGATTCGCAACATGGTTTTCGTAACAATCGCTCTTGCCTCACGAATCTGCTGGACTTTTTCAATGACATACTGAACATGTATGACGAAACTAAATCTGTTGATGTGGTCTACCTCGATTTTCAAAAGGCTTTTGACAAAGTTCCACACAAAAGACTCCTTCAGAAGCTAAAGGCACATGGTTTCAGCTGCAGTGTTCTCGGGTGGGTAGAAGATTGGCTCACCGGACGAAAGCAAAGAGTTGTAATAAATGGAAAAAGAGTCAGACTGGATAATACAAGTGGAGTGCCGCAGGGTTCAGTGTTAGGTCGTATTCTTTTCTAAATATATGTAAATGATATTGACGAAGGATTGTGTTGTAAGATTTCAAAATTTGCTGATGATACTAAAATAGGTAACAGAGCAGATACAGCACTGCAAAGACAGGCAATTCAGAGAGATCTTGATCAATTGTTTAACTGGGTCCAAGTCTGGCAAATGGATTTCGATATTAATAAATGCAAAGTGTTAAACATTGGCAGTAAAAATGTAAGAGCAAGTTATAGCATGAATAATGTCCAGCTTGATAGGGTAAACCATGAAAAAGACTTAGGAGTTATAGTAACCAATGATTTGAAACCAAGCAAACAATATACAGAAACTGTGAAAAAAGCCAATAAATTGATTGGATTCATAGGCAGAGCATTTGAATATAAATCCGATAATATCGTCCTCACTTTGTATAATTCCTTAGTACGCCTGCACTTGGAGCATTGCATTCAGTTTTGGTTACCGTATTATAAAAAGGATATGGAAAAGCTTGAAAGAGTGCAGTGAAGGATGACAAAGATGATACCTAGATTGAGAAATAAACTGTACGAGGAACTTTTAGAAGCCCTGAATCTTTTACCCTAACAAAACGGAGGATACGAGGAGATTTAATTCAAGTATTCAAGATATTCAAAGGACACGATAACATGGCTGTTGATAAATACTTCACAGTTGATCACTCGAATTACACTAGAGGCAATGGGCATAAAATAATTGGCAAACGATTCCAGTCGCATGAAGCTAAGCATTTCGTCTTCAATAGAGTTGTAAATATTTGGAATAAATTGCCCTCCAACGGAATAAATTGTATTACAGTACAAACCTCTAAAGGTCGTCTAGATAAGTATTTGGCATCCAACCCCCAGCTTAATATGTTTACTCCTGAATAAAACACTTGTGTATGTATAATTAACTATTTTATTTTATTTTAGTTTTTTAGAGCCTGGATCAAATTATTATATGCAAATATAGTATATGCACAGACTAGGATTTGCACAGATAGCCCTGAGTTAACGGTCACTACTCATACTTTCGACCTGTGATGGGCTGTGGATCACTGAGGGTCCCTGTTAGTTACGTGGCCACCATCGGGATTTTTTTAATGTACCGGGGGTCACTGCTTCAGGAGGTGACTTGTTTGCTTGTCCTGCATGGGAAAGTTCATAGTCTCAGTGGAATGAATGGAGCTGGGGCCTGACTGACTGCTGCCTACCTTAACAGCACCAGGCAAGGCTGCCGCACCACCTCTGAGTATCCACATTGTGCACTGTGCAATTTCCACACTTTGTCTGCAGACGCCCCGTCAACTTAACGTACCCATACATAGTGACACGCATTAGTTATTTATTTATTCGATTATTCATTGTACTTTACTACTTTCTCTTTCAGGTTATTCATACTGATAGCTTATAGATAATGTATTATAGAATGTAGCTTTTCCTTTTCAGTCTTTCCTATGAAATTTCCATGTCAGTTTTTCCATGCTGCATGGTGGTTTTTCTCACTTTGTCTTGCCAGTTTTAACTGGAAGGTTTCGGGGCGGGGGGAACCTTCTTGCCTTACCATCCTTATCCTTCAGCATGTAGAGTTAGATCTTGTAGTCATAGTCTACTTTGTAACAAACAGCCTCGAAAGAACCAGAAGGTCTGTTGCTGTTTGCTTTCCTTTGTACTCCTTTGTACTTTGTACTCCTTTGTACTTTCCTCATCCCCTCCTTGCCTCTCCTCATCCCTCTTCCTCTCCTCTATTTATGTTCTTCTCTTCTCCTCAGCGACTTCTTTTCTCCTCATGTGTCTTCACCCTTTCTTCCTCACCTCTCCTGACTCCCACCTCCTCATCTCCCCTTCTCCTCTTATCCTTCCCGCAACAACTCCTCTTCTCTTCCCCCTCTACCCTCTCCTCTCCTCTTTTCACCCTCACTTCTCTTCTCTCCTCACCTATACTTGTTTGGCCATTGAGCGAATTGGGGAACCATAAACCTCCCGTAATGTGTGTGTATTCCTTGTTCCCCTCCTCATCTCTTCCCCTCCCCCTCTCTCCCCTCTTCCACTCTTGCCTTCCCCCTCTTACTCCTCTGTCTTTCCATCCCTCTCTCTTCCCCCCGCCCTCTCTTCCCATACCCCCTGTCTCTCTTACCCTCCCCCTTTCTCCCTTCCCCCTCTCCCTCCTGCCCTTCTCTTCCCCTCTCCATCTCTTCCCCTCCTTCTCTCTCCCTCTCCACCTTTCTTCCCTTCCTCCTCTCTTCTCTTGCTCCTCTTTTTCCCTCCTCGTCCTCTCATACCCCCTCTCTTCCTTTCCCCCCCTCTCTTTCCCTTCCACCCATGGAGGTAGGAATATCTCCATGCTTCCACCACTCCTCCTCTCCCTCTCTCTTTCCCTTCCCCTCTCTTTCCCTCCCCCCCTCATTCCCTGCCCCTTTATTCTTCTCACCTTCTTTCCTCCTTCTCTTTCTCTCCACCTCTTTCACTCTCCCACTCCTTGCCGTTGAATTGTCCCCTTAATTCCTTCACGCATATCTCTCGTTCTTTCTCCGTCTCCTTACTTCCCAGTTCTATAACCTCTCTCTCTCTCTCTCTCTCTCTCTCTCTCTCTCTCTCTCTCTCTCTCTCTCTCCTAGTGTGAGCAGGAATATAATGAAAGAAGCGACCGTCGCCTGTCCAGCTCTTAGGCTGAATGAATTCACCCGTTTTTAGTAGCCTAGTCAACAATAGGAAGTTGCCTGAAGAGACAGAGACCATTAGCTGATTCTGTAAACAGTTCCACTTATTACCTTGAGAGAGAGAGAGAGAGAGAGAGAGAGAGAGAGAGAACTCTGAGTCACTGCAGCTGTAAACAGATTTTCCCTGCCCAGTATTTTGATAGTGTAATGTGTTGTAAGTATCGTTATTTTCCTAGTGTTATTTGTGTAACAATCATCGCCACTGTTATCATCATTGTCACCATCAGTCAGTAAGGAAATGAGTGGCAAAGACCCGGGAAAAAGTATAAGGAAAGTACGATCTGGGAAAAACTATAAGAAAAGTACCATAAGTGTGTCCAACCACATGGCCACACTTCAGTTCACTCGCCATTCATTAGGTTTTTTCTTCTAGGATCTTCATCATTATCTTTTGTTTCCTTACTAAATATAACAAGAGGTAAGTTCAGGGGTGTCCAACACTTTCCCTTCTCCAGTCAACTGAACTCTGACCATTTTATTTCTTTCGCTCCGTTTCTTATTCTCTTTCCAGCGTTTCCCAGCCTCTCCTGCGCAAACACCTCTCTCTCTCTCTCTCTCTCTCTCTCTCTCTCTCTCTCTCTCTCTCTCTCTCTCTCTCTCTCTCTCTCTCTCTCTCTCTCTCTCTCTCTCTCTCGTTGCTGGGTTCACTGGTGCCTGAATGAGACGTAGTGGACAAAGGAGCAGAATCACCTACAGATAAATATACACCTGATTCCACTGTGTCATATTCAAGCGTTTATGAATCCTGCGATGAAAGACTGACAAGAGAGGAAGGGACTTTCCGTTTCTTAGTATTTTCCTGTAATTTTCTAACTTAGTATTTCCCCGTTAGTTTCGAACAAAGTATTTCTCTGTAATATTTTGACAGTATTTCCCTGTAATTTTTTTATATTTTCAATATGATGACGTAGTTATTATACTCTTTTATCTTCAGAAGGGTGTTTAAGATTAGGATAGAGTTGTCTAACTGAAGGAGTATATAGAACCATAATTAACCTCCTAATTACTTAGAGATTCTTTCATAGTTGATTGGAATGGTGTTGGAATGGCAAAAAGAGAAATGCATTATAGGCTTGAACAGTTATAATTCTTTATCCCGACACTTCTAATCACATCTTACCTTTTCTTTTAGTCTCAGCCTTCTTCCGTGCTCTCCTCACCCCGTTCTCTTTTCTTCTCTCCTGATCCCTCCCCTTCTTCTCCTCACCTCCTCTTCTCCTCTGCTTATCTCCTTCTCCCCTCCTCTCCACACTCCTCTCTGCCCTCCTCTTCTCCTCACCCTCACTTTCTCTTCTCTTCTCATCATATCCTCTCTCCTCTTCAACCAGGAGTCTCTCCTCCTCACCTCCGCTTTCTCTCCTCTCCTTACCCCCTTCTCTTTGCTCATCACCCAGTCCTCCTCTTTCCTCACAATCACTTCCTCTCCTCTTCGTACCTCCTCCTCTCCTCTCTTCTCCTCGCCCTTCCTTCTCTCCTCCCTTCTCCTCACCCCATCCTCCATCTTCCACACCTCCTCAACTACCGTCTACATTCTCTCCTCTACTCCCTTCATCCCCTCTTTTAATTTTCTCACCCCCTCTACTTTTCTTATACCCTCCTCACGTCTCCTCATCCCTCTTCCTCCCCTTTATTTATGTTCTCTTCTCCTCATCGTCTTCTCCTCTCCTCAACAATCTTCACCCACTCCTTTTCATTTCTCTTGACACCCTCCTCGTCTCCTCCCTTTCTCCTCTTATCCTTCTCTCACCAACTCTTCTCCTTTCCTCCCTCTAGCCCCTTTCCTCCTTTCTTCCTCTTCTTTCATTTCCATTCTTACTCTCTCCTCACCTACACTTGTTTGGTCATTGAGTGAATTGGGGAACCATAAAACCCTCATAATGTCTGTGTATTACTTGTGCCCCTCCCCCTTTCTTCCTCCCTTCCCTTCTCCCCTCCTCTTCTCTTCCTTTCCATTCCCTCCCCCTTCCTCTCATTCCCTCTCCCTCTCTCTTTTCCTCTTCCTCCCTTCCCCTCCCCTTCCCTTTCCCTCCCACTCTCTTCCTCTGCCCCTCGTTCACTCGCCCACCATTTGCCTTTGAACAGCCTCACTACTTCCTCCAGACATTTCCCTCGTTCTTTCTCTTCCTCCTGTCTTCCCTGTTCTATACCCCTTCCTCGTCCACCTCCCCTATTCGCTCGTCCAGCTTTCAAGTACAATAAACGGAGTTCGATTCCTGGGCCAATGGACATATTTTGCGTCCATTTCATCCCTGTTTACTTGGCAGATACTGTTGGGGTGTTACATTTCAAGAGAAGATTACCGACATACAGTAGCTAAAGGAATGCAGGATGGTCTCCACACGGCTACAGTCAGAGGCGCATCCAGGATTTTTTTTTTTTTTTTTTTTTTTTTTTTTGAGAGGAGGCCTGAATTGGTGCTGAGACGATGCTTCGTGGAAAATATTATTATAGTGTGTCGACTAATAAAAATTTATCCATTACTGAATAGTAAACGAAGCATCTCATGAAATAATAATTGATAACGAAATTAATATATATAAAAAAAACTAAATAATAAATGACTACCTTCTTACTTAGCTTATACTGTCAGAGTGGTGGACGGGCCCTTCCTCCCCCCTTGGCTGCCCCCATGGGTTCAGTACCTTGACATCTTTGCAGGTTACCAGGATAATTAATGAACGTGCAAGAACACAGACTCCCCATATTTACTTGTTTATGTGGTTTGACCTTTGTCCCCATAAATACCTTTAAACGGACTAAATACAACAAATTAATTAATTAACTAATTAATAAAAAAAGTATTCCTGCGAGTTTTTGCTAAAGAAACAGTTTTATCAAGTTTGAAGCAAAGTGGTTGATGATATAAAGGGCTGGCACCAAACTATATAATGTTTTGAAGAAAGAAAAAAAGACAACTGCTAAATTGGACAATTGCGTAATACTGTGTAGTGGAATCTGAGAATTAATATTGGTTAATTCTGCAGTAAAAATCTTGCTTAGATTCATGAGCATTATTACAAAGTCTGCTGCAAATTCATCTACCTACCTTTTCCATGACACTATGTTTTCAGCTTTTTTTTCTTCATAGGTATATCCAAGGATTTTTTTTTTTTTTTTTTTTGCTTGGAAACCCCATTGACTTCCTCAGTGGACAGGAAATACAAATGCTAGGATATTATTATAGATTCTCCAAGTTTAACTGAATGGTCGCATAGTACTCACATAATGAGAGAAGACGTTACCGCACTGAGGGGGTTAAAGCATCTCTCCCTCACATCTCTTTTATTTTATTTTTTTTCACAGTTGCCAATATTTATTACTAACTGATCATTTCTCTTCCGTCACATCTCTTTCTCCATTAAGCATCTGGGGTAGTATTTACGAGGCTGGACCTTAAGTTGTGGGCAGATCACTTGTCTATACAGGTACCAAACGTTTAAAAACAAAACTATGATGAACAGTGAGGTGAAAATAAGACAAAGTAAAATCGTTCAAAACAATAATTACCTGCTGAGGAGACTTGCTTATTGTAGAAACTGATTAACCCAAGCAACTCGAAGACATCATTTTAATTTAATTTTCGTTCTGCCTGTAAGATTTTATTTAGGTTAAGACGCATCTCTTTTAGTGACAGAGTTAAGGATAAATGTAATCCTTCTACTTCGAAAAGTCTCCCCGAAGCTGACTAGATTAGCTTACAGATAGCAAGGTAATATAAACTAATGTCATCTGACTTAACGGGTTGATCCTTTCACTACGATGGCATTAGTTTAGTTTGTGTTTATTACCTCAGATGAATCTCTTCTACTTAGGAAAGAACTCTTGTAATGAAAGTGGCTAATGATGGTTATATCTGACCTTCCCAGTTTGAAACGTCTCCCTTAAGGTGATTGAAATTGCCCGGAGATAGCAGGATATAGTATGTAAGGACGTCTTCTGTCTGAATGCGTTCGGATCCTCTGTAAATATTTGCCCTGTATGTCCTTCCTTTGCCAAAGCATCCCCTTGTCCCTGTACACCAGCAGAATAATTGGCGACTGGAATGTAAAACCACAACTACCGGCTGTGTTTTAGGGCAAGACTGACACTTCGCCAAAGTTGTTTGTCGGCATTAACTACCGTCTGTAGTCGATAGGCATTAGACCTGTGTTTATGGTGGTCTTTGTAGACTGCATAAAACGTCCTCATTAACGATTTATTTTGCACATCACACAAGGGTAATCGTTTTGTACGTCACTGATAAAACTTTTGTCAACATTAAACAGATAGGTATAACGTCAAGGGGAGATGAAGGTGTAAGACAGAAATTAAGTCACTAAGGAAGAGACAGTACGAAGATTTTAATGCCACTGAGAATAAGGTTGTTAATCATAATCATTCTTCTACCCCTGTCACTGGTTTCCAAGCAGTCCCACCAAAGCCGTTCTCAACTTCCGTCTTCATCATTTCTCTCTCTACGCTTTCCCCACCTCAAGTACAATCAGGGACAAACGTTAGCGTGTTACTGAAGTGTGTCAACGTCACATTTAGGGCATACCTTTTACATTACTTCATAACACATCATATCAAGGACAGTCATTTATGGGGCGATAAATGTCAAACCTCTCTCAGCTTTGAAGTGTTAGCCAGCAGAAGGAAGTGAGAAACAGAACCTGCGAAAAATTTGGTGAAGTTTTTTCAGTCTCAGTACATCTTTGCCTCCCTCATATTATTCAGTCGTCTCCGCACACCCGTAAGACCACATTATCCACACTCATCTCCCCAGTCTCATTCTTTCCTTTAGCTTCTCCCTTGGCATTGTTACCGCCTTTCTCCCATCTTCTTTCCTTTCTTCTTCTTTTCCCACCTTGCATCACTTACTCCCTCCACTCCCTTCACAGAGTCTCCAACCTGAATACCATAGCATCACTTCCATCCTCCCCCCCCCCTCTTATATTTCCTTCCTCCATTTTCTATTTTCACACACTCCTTCCTTCACTCCCTTGGCATTACGAGTATTTTCTCCCTCCTCTCCTTCCTCTGTTTCCCCCTTTCTCGTCTTTCTATGCTCCACTTCCTTTCTCCTCTCCTTTCATCTCCAGGTTTTACTCTCTTTCCAGCTTCCCCTCGACATTCTGTCCTTCGCCTTCTCCTCTTCTTGCACCGCTTCCTCCCTCCTCTGATCCCCGTTTTCACTCTGTAACTGCCTCTCTCCCTCACCATTTCTTCCTTCCTCCTCTTTTCTCTTCCCTCTTTTGCGTGAGCTCCAGTTCCTCCCTCGTCTCCCTCTCAGTTAAACTCTCAATTTTCATCTCAACCTCAGACATATTTCCTTCGTCGTCTCCTCTCTTCTCTTATCTCGTCTCTCTTCTCTGCTGTCATATCTCTACTTTCCCTTTCCTCTCAGTTTTGTTTTCTCCATTCGTCTCCGTTCTTACCTTCGTTTCTCTCTTATCTGTACTACTTCTTCCTCTCCTCTCCTCTTCCAGTCCCTCTTCCTCTCCTCAGCTATCTCCACTTCCTGCTTCCCCCTCTCCAACATCCTTGTCAGCCAGGCATCTCAGTAGTGTGTTCGTGTTAAACACGTTAACGAGATGCATGTGTTTGCCGACTGTGTGACAGGTGTGTGTGTGTGTGTATGTAGGGGGGGGGGGAAGTGAGGCAGGGTTGAGTACGCCTTATCATAGCTATGTCCATCAGTGTCATTACCTGGTTATGAATTAAGAGCTGTTTTCTCGATGGCAAAAGGAGTTTTCGTAGTAATTCTCCCTTAGCGATTTTATTTTGCATATTACACCATAATATTTTCATGTGTGCCGCATATATCATTTTAATATCGGCACAGTTGCTCATACAACTTGCCGAAGGATGCTGAGCTGCGATATGAAGCGCTTAGTACAGAGGGAGCAGTGATGCCAGTGTTGCGAAATTGGTATAGTCGGTGCTGAATAAGGGAAGCCTTCCTCTAGTGAACAGCTTCAACGGTAAAGGCAAAACAGAGCATCCGTTATAATTAAATTACTTACGTTCGATTTATTTTTCAATAAACTAAACCCAGTGATAATAAATAGACAAAGTATTTAAATGGTTTCTTTAGACAAAGATTAATTATTTTTCTTTGGTATTATGTTCTAACTTAAAACAAGTACTTGTTCTGTTATTTACTCGTAAGTGGAACTGCATACTGTGTGAAAAAATAATGATAGGCAGTCTTTTTCAAAATATTTGTGTGTGTGTGTGTGTGTGTGTGTGTGTGTGTGTGTGTATGTATGTGTGTGTGAAGAACTATTCTAGGGAACCATTTTCACACCTTCTGTGTTCTAAGTGAGTCATTATTAATAACAAGCTTAAACCAAAAGAAGAAAAAAAGTAGACACCGTAGACTACGTTTTCTCAAAACTTATACTTTTTGTCTTCCCCTGTTCAATATTAAACGCCTAACAAGTAGAATAAATCGCTAAGGAAGAGGTATTAGGAAATCGGCCAAACCACGTATAATACGAAACAAAGATTCACGACCAGTTCACGACACTAATCCGACTAAATAAATATTTTCCGTGTGCTTGGATTGGTCCCACACCTACTTTGCTTGTCACCCTTCTCTGTGATGATGTCTTTTTTCATTTTTACCTTAACTCCAGAAGCTTTTATTTATTGTAAAGGGAACTCTCACAGTGAAGGGATTGCTGATGACTATGATCTATCCATTCGTTATAAAATCCCTCTTTTGCTGAATGAAATCGTCTGTAGCAGGAATAAAACAGAATACGTCATCGGATTCAGGATGTTAACTCCAACTGTGTATACGATTAGCATACAATATCTTGTTTACCTTCAGACCATTATATTCAGCTGTTTGACTAAACGGGTTAATGAAGTCCTTATAAAACACCACTAGTTCGAAATGTCTCTCAAAGTGAATAAAGCAGCGTGAATATAGCACGAATCAAAGACTGCCAACATTCCCAAGAGAAGGCAGGATGGATTGGATTCCAAAACTTGTTTGTATGGTCTGACTTTAAAAGGCCCACACACGAAATTCGAGAGAATTGGCCCAAGGAACCATTGTGCCAAGTTTGAAGCGAATTAATGAAGAAATAATGGAATGATTCCAGGGTGAAAATTGTTTAGAAGAATGAAAATGGAAACAAACTGACAATGCACATTAGATATCCACCCTGTGACGAGGAGAAATGTTAAAATATAATTGGACTTTATCGTACTGAAAGAGTGTCAGCATACAAGATCATGATGATGATGATGATGATGATGATGATATGATAATGATGACGATGATGCTGTTGATTGATGATGACGATGGTGATGATGGTGACTGATGATGACGATGGTGATGATGATGATGATATGAAAATTATTGTGCTGGTGATCATGATGATGATGATGGTGATGCTGGTGTTTCTGTTTTTGTTGTAAGCCACAGGAAACAACAGCCAACCTCATATTACTCCATAAGATTGTAAGTACTCCTGAGGTTAGGCTACCGTACCAGAATAATTCCTGAGGGCAAGTGACAGACCTGCTTCTCTTGTGGCATTACTTGATCCACAGTCCCTTACTTTATAACTTCCTGTCAGCGATGACATCTTTTTATGCTTATTCTTGCTATCAGTTTTGGAATGGTTCTTCTGTATGGATAGGTTATATTTGTCATACATTACTCGTTTCAGTCATATGTTGTGTATTTTCTCTTTACCTTCAAGCGATTCTATTTAGCTAAAGGTTAGAAATCAGGCTGTTTATGGGTTTATGGATATTGTTCCTAATTTCATCACTGCATAGTCTCTCTCTCTCTCTCTCTCTCTCTCTCTCTCTCTCTCTCTGTATATATATATATATATATATATATATATATATATATATATATATATATATATATATATATATATACACAATTCTCCTAAACAATTGCCATGATTAAGTGATTTTAGATAGGGGAATCTGGGGGACTTAAACCGGCCAAAAATCACGGTTATATGGTAACCATCCAGCGTAGTAATTGGTTTACAGGGTACAGGAAACCATTTGGCTTGTCACTCAGTGTAGAAACCATAAGGCATCCCTGCATTGAGTGGGTGGATGATGCGCGCCCCCATCCACCACCAACGTATCAAATAGAGCCAGGATTCTGGGGACTTACTGGTGAGCGAATGGAAGCGTGGCCCACTAGATCGGGCAAATTTGGGCTGTCTGGACATGGCCACTCCTCACCCTGTCCTAGGGCTGGAGAGCAGGTCCGGATAATGATGATGAAAATGATGATGATGATGATGATATATATATATATATATATATATATATATATATATATATATATATATATATATATAATATGTGTGTGTGTGTGTGTGTGTGTGTGTGTTCCTGCTATTATTCTGGTGACTCATGTGATCTGGCATTCTTACACCATTACAGTTGGCACGCAGCAGCTGCCTAGAACATTTTCACCCTTTCTTATTTTCTCTCTCTAAATGCAAGATGTAACCTATATTCGATCTTTCATGTATACAGCCCGTCAGCTCTGGAACTGTTGTATGTAGTCCACACACTCTGTGACCTCAAGACGTTTGAGTACAATGTGTTTAGGCATCACAGAGACAAGGTAATGGATTTCGATTTTTTGTGTTTTTACTTTTCTTTTTTGTTGTTTATAAGAAACTTTTTGCTTTTAATTTAGGGTTATGTAGTATTTGCAGTGTAATAACGTCTGGATCACTGTAATGTGCCGGGCATTTGAGTTTGTTACTTTGTTATACACTCTCGCCTTATGATTCCTTACCGCCTTTCGACTTTCGATCATATAAGCAAAATTACAGACCCTTTGATTATTATTGATTACTTTAGAAAGACCTCCTTACATTTCGACATTCACCGCATTGCAGGGATTCCGAACTGATACGAAAGTCTAACACACTTAAGCACAGTTAGGTTACTTTAGGTATATTTCATTAGGTTTTAACATCCATTAAGCCAATCTTATCCCGAACAAATGAAGTGAGAATCCAACACATTTGATAACTGCAGGTTACCATAGTTAAGGCTCACATAGCTTAGCATCTTTTATACTGTTGTTATTCCAAACAAAGGAAGCATGATCGTAGTCTGTTTGTTTATTAAAATCAACCTGTCGGATCAGGTGTTTGTACAGTTTCTGGTGTGTGTCAAGGAATTAATTTCCGAGATTCTACAGTTATGTACATTAATGTCGTTTCATTCTTTTGCTGAACAAAAATGTATCTCTCACATTATACTCTGTAAAGTCTGTAGGCATCCAAAGATTGCATCACTGGGCATTCATTGTCACTGTTCATTCATCTACTCATGGCAGTGAAATAAACTGATGCTTATAGCTGAACATATGTTAGGTGCATGAGCCGGATGTGTGAAATAGGAGTGTAAGGAAATAGCTTTGCATCAGGTGAGCAAGAGAGGATGAGGCAGGTAAGAGGGAAAGTATGTTGTTAGGTGTTCCACGCGTGATGGCCAATTATGTAAGCTAAGCTTTTGAGACAGGAGGATGAATTAGGATTATGTCTGTCTTTTTATCTCAGTAGATGAGTAATGTTTTGGCCGTTGCGAGTAGTCTAAGACGCAGAACAAGATTCTGGAGTTTACTTTGTCCTGCGGTGTAACTTTCTTGGACTTTACCAGATGAACTATATGTAGTGCGTTAAAAAGGTCATTGCACTGTACAAGTCAGTCAAACCACACATTGCCACACCACAAACTATCCTGCTGTACTTTGTCAGAACTGAAACTACTATTTTTCACATGGCCACACCACACATTGCCTCACTACATATCTTACACTGCCACAATTTACAGTGCCATGTTTCACATTATCACAGCACACACTAATAACACTTCACACTACACCACTTCAGACTACCACTTCTTACACACTATACCTTACTTCATCACAGCACTCACTACCACATCACACAGTACCATAGCAAACACTTCCACACCTCACAGTGTCGCTTCACACCGCCACACCTCAAAATATAAACAACACTGCCACACCTTGCACTATACACGAGTACACTTAACATTGCCATAACGTACAAAGGTACACAGAACACAGAAAGCTGCTCCTCATGTAGCCAGGCCATATGGAGCCCTATCTCTCGCTGTCACACTTTACACTTCTTCATCACACACTGACACACACTGCACCAGCTACGCCAAGTAATTTAGATATAAAATGAACTAAATGATGATATTCTTCTATAATCAGGAACGATGGACCAGGTGTGGCCAGTGAGAGAGCCGGCATTTATGTGACTATTTTGTGAGTGGTATGAGACTGGTGTGGATGTCAGATATTACAGAGGTGGGTGAATCAGGTGTTGGGTTAGTATGAGGCAGGTGTGTGTGGCAGGTGTGTGAGGGAGGCTTGTGGGCCAGGGGTGGGAGAAGTTGGCCAGGACTGCTGTAACAAGTGAGTCAGAGGCGCGAGGTTAAAGCCGAGTGCTAAGTGTTATGCTGCTGTGCACTGATGTCAAGCACACACACACACACACACACACACACACACATATATATATATATATATATATATATATATATATATATATATATATATATATATCTGTGTGTGTGTGTGTGTAGTCAGAGTGGCAATCATGTGGTTTGTTATCCGCTCGAAACTCCAAGAGGCAATTGAAGGTACTTCTTTATCACATGATGCCGCACAGACATAGGTGGATCCCCTACACACAGGTGGGTCCCTCGTAAGGGATAACGTAGGACTTCCTGTTATCGATCATATACTGCATATTCTGAACTAGCCGTCTAATAGCTGGTAGCTTCTCCATGAAAGAGAGGCTCGGCTGTTTTCTTCGGGGCAGCCTGTCTCACTTGAAATTTAGTGCTACCTGACATATCACTTCTATGGTCAGTCCAAGAATTTTATTGTTCTGTGCAGTTTCATTCTTTACTTTATCTGTTTTGACTGTGCGCCTGAAACTAATTGGACGTTTGTTTCAACCTATGATTGTTTTCCAGGTCTCTATAGCCTTTTGGAGGAATGGAAAAATGTTTTGATCACTTTCAAATAATGCTTTTTACCAAACTCTACTACATTGTTTCATACGGCAATCTCGATACACACTCCAAAATACCACAGTAGAATTACACATACATATTTCCTAACAACTCTTGCATTGATGACATCCAGTACAGATATGTATTTTTTACTTTCTCTATTGCTTTTCCTACAGTCATTCTTCATATCGCTTTTACACTTTATTTCCTCTTCTTAAATCGAAGTTGTTGCATGTACTACGATCAATGTTACCTTTTACATTTAGTTTAGTGATTTGGTTTCCTGATACTTCTTTCATACTGATAATCTTTTCAGTATGAACACATAGTTGTTCGTCGACCAAAAGTCTTACATTTATTCCTTCCCTTTACACTTATTCTTTCCCTTCATACCGCACGACCATGATTACACCTGCACTTCTGATTTTCTAAGACCTACAGTATAATGTCCTGCTTCACATTGCACACGGGAGGAAGACGCGACGTTGGAGTGGGGAAGAGAGTAGGCACAGGTTATGCTGTAACCTCACCTGGGAACGTGACCTACATGGGGATCATTACTGCATTGTGCCTCAGGGAGAGACTTGACCACTGCTGATTTCATTATTGGTGTAGCTTAAATATACCTACCTTTTTTTTTTTTTTTTTTTTTTCAATTGTGGTACGCACAGAAGATATAAGTTACTGCTGTTTAAAACATTTTATGGGGTTCCTCATACATTTTTATAAGTTAGGTAAATCGAGAAAAAAAGAGTAGGTAAGAATATTATTTTATTATGTGCTTATAGACAGAGAGCGTGATTATAATATGATATGTACTGGCAGCTAGATCTCTCGAGAATTGTGCTTGACTGACAGATATATCAATGCGCAAATGGATGACTGAAGAGAGCTTATTATTTGCAGAAAGGAATAGGTTTCAAATGCGCTGTTGTGGACGTACCCGGGTATATATTTATCGGTAACACCAGACGAATGTGTTCAGCAAATATAAATGCTAGTCTAATGAGGATTCCGATTTCTTGAACTCAACTTCTCTCACTGACTCCCTTCAGCCCCTCTCTCATCACCGCAGTGTTGCAGTTCCATCTCGTTTCTGTCACTACTATTTATACTCTGGTCACTGGTCCTCTGAACTCTCTGACTGCATTTCTCCCATTGCGCCAGACATGCAACACCCGTCTTCCCTTACACTCTCACCACCGTTTTGTCCGGCTCTAATGCAGGAAGTGACCAGTAATCTCAGCATTTCATATACACAACTGGTCTACTTTAGAACTGTCTCCCTTATTCCGTCTTTCCCCTGTCCCTGGCCTCCAGTCTTGTATTTGCAGTGTGCCCAGGCATTTCGAAATGAACGGAACGTGAATCTGGCCTTCTGTCTTTAACTATCTATGGAAGGATCATATAGTGCATTATGTATTTATGTTTATTTCTTTAGTTTCTTTACTGATGTATTTAATTTTACCTATTTGTTTTTCCGTAAGTAAGAACTAAAGAGACAGAAGAACAGATATTTGTCCTTGTGTTTCGTTTTCCTACAAAAACAGTTTCCGGGTAGGACGGAGGACGAACATACGGTAAAAAGACGAACCAGAATACGGGTGGAATTGCGAGGGAAATGGAAAACGGATGGAGAGAAAATGGGTAAAATCCGAAGCGGGGGAGAGTGAATCAACCACTTGTATCCTCCCCGGGGATTTGTTGCCTGGGTCTGAGCAGGCGGGCAGGCAGGTAAAAGAGCAGGGAGAGAAAGAAAGAAGAAAGTGAAAAAGGCGTGAACGAGAGACGGAGTATTTAAAGAAAGAATAAAAGTATGAAATGAGGGAGAAATAGGAAGCGAGAAGGCGAAGCTGAAAAGTTTGAGAGAGTAAGAGGGGAACAAGAACGAGAAGTGATATAGGTGGGGGAAAAAAAAAAATACGAAAAAGAGACGCTGGGAAGTGGGAGACAATTATAAAAAAAAAAAAAAAATGAATATTGGAGCCGGAGGTTA
Organism: Coenobita brevimanus; assembly: GCF_032717465.1. Lineage (NCBI taxonomy): Eukaryota > Metazoa > Arthropoda > Malacostraca > Decapoda > Coenobitidae > Coenobita > Coenobita brevimanus. Next base: position 9,339,280 of record NC_137023.1, on the reverse strand, counting down.
AGGAAACCGGGGATACGGAATAGGAGAAAAAGAATAAGACAAAAAGATCTATGAAAAGGGAGGAAAGACAAGTACAGGTTATTCACAGAAAAAGTGAGAAAAAAAATGAGAATGAAATGGAAAGGAAAGGGAGAAAAAAAAATTATATGATGGAAGAGAATAGAAAAAGAAAGAATATGGGAAGTAGCAGTCAGAAATTTGGAGGTTAAATGGTTGAGAGAGAGAGAGACAGAGACAGAGACAGAGAGACAGACAGACAGATAGACAGAGACAGACAGACAAGCAGACAGACTGAGACAGAGTAATGCAAGATGCATAACAATCAGGATGAGTAATCCTGAATTCCAGCTGCGTCTGTCTCAGGGGGTGGTATAGCTTTAGGGGGAGCCAAAGGTGTGTGTGTGTGTGTGTGTGTGTGTGTGTGTGTGTGTGTACTTTGGTCATTTTCACACATGACTGTCATCTCTCTCTCTCTCTCTCTCTCTCTCTCTCTCTCTCTCTCTCTCTCACACACACACACACACACACACACACACACACACACACACACACACACACATACACACTCGTAATATGGATTCTCTTTATTTTCGGATACAAGAGGAAGAAAAACTGACAAAGAATTTCTTAATATTGTCCTCTCCTGTTCATTCCCCCAATAGATTTTATTCAACACTAGAAAGACATCTCTTCTCAAAATGAGTTCAGACATGTTATATCTAACCCCGTGAGTTGAACATGTGTTTCGTCAACTGAAGTAATTCGTCTGCAGATGGCAAGAGAAGAAGGAAATACGCGTCCTCGTTCAAAAAATTAGAATGGCAGGCTGTAATTAAATTTATCAGTCTCTGGATTTCATTATTATAATCTGCGCTCTCCAAATGTTTATTATTATTATTATTACTAGTATTGTTATTATCTCTGAATATATTCTTTCAAACTGATGAGGTTATAATCGTAAATACCCTCTTCGTTACCAAAGATCGTTCCTGAGTTGAATTAGATTGTCTGGCTGAAGCAGTAATAGTAATACAGGGCGTCATCTGACTGTCGGGGTCAAGAGGGTATGGCTCATAGAAACTTTTTTTTTTTTACAGCGTGGTTTCTTGTAAATAATACCGAAAGAACAAGAGTTTTCAATTTTCTCTTCTTCCCCAGACGATGTTGTTCAATTTAAGAAACATCTCGTACTGAACTGGGTTAATGATGGCCACAGAAAATGTGAAGCTGAAAACGTTTCTTGTAAACTGGGAAAAGAAAGAAGAAAAAAAGGATGTAGGGAAAATTGTTGGATTTTTCGGCGTATTTTTCAGCTGATATTGAGTCTGCTTAACTCTCAAATATAGAGATCATCGTTATTGTTTTATTCTTCGTGCAATCATATTTTTGTTTCAAATTAAGAAAGATATCCTGTAGGTATGAGGTTAATGTGGACTATGTATTGTATAGGTTATCCCGTCTAGTTAGTGTTATGTTGAGGAAGAAATAACAGGGGTTATATTCAGTATTTTGTTCCTTCCTGCAGACTGGCCCCTCGGGTGGAGTGAGCAGGGAGGCTACATCGCCCAGCCTTCTGACGACGGCCTGGCTGACGAGAACTGCACTGAACTACGACGCTCCTTCCGATTAGAGAGAGAGAGAGAGAGGAGAGAGTATTTGTGTGTGTGTGTGTGTGTGTGTGTGTGTGTGTGTGTGTGTGTATGTGTGTGTGTCTGTGCTCATGCATGCATGCGAGCAAGTGTATGTTTGTGTGTCTGTATTCCGGAATGATACTAAGTGCCTGGCCCGCATATTTCTGTCTCCCATTCACTTCCCTAGTTAACCAGCCCCTAAAGTTCCTTTATTACAACAATGAATTAAGTGTGAAGGGTGGTATCGCTTTCATATTACTACATGTATGTATATTCAACCGAGAAAGCATCACACCCCTTGGAATCGTCGGTTGTGAAAATGAGCTAGCGTTGCAGACGCACATGACTATAAACATGTTCTCTGAAAATTAATACCACCCAGTATGTGACGATTAATGTCATTGTGATACTAATTAATACTAATGACAATACTTGCACTTATAGCCACAGGATGTCCCATATATCACAATGCCTCGTCCGTATTCCAGAATTATACGTGCGCCAAGAGGACCGATACTTTTTTGGTTGACTACCTATTCGAAGGGGGGGGGGGGATTCAGAATATCTGTTGTCTGTTAGCTGTTATTAAATTCGTCTGAACGTTCGGGTAAATAGCATTAACTCTGATGGGCAGACAGCTTTGGCCAATAAGAATGTCAGTCCAGAACTAGAGAAGACTCAACCCACCCTCCCTAAAACCACTACTTCCTGTGCCACCGCATCCCTACCAAAATATTGTACGGTGTCTTCAAGAAACTTCAGTCGGATCAGCAACAAATGTTAGTGACCAAGTTTCTAATTGCCTCAAACTTATGTAAAATTGTTGACAGATGGAAGTAGAATGTTTCCAGTATCGGTGTTGTATCTGAATATTTATAACGATATCCAGAAGGAAAAATGAAACACGACCTTCCCCATTAAAGAACTTTTATGTTTCCTCCTTTGACTTGTGGATAGAAGTATATTAAATGAATCATGGCCATCTAAGTGTTCTCTCCCTCCCTTCCTCTCTCTCTCTCTCTCTCTCTCTCTCTCTCTCTCTCTCTTGTAGTTTGGTAAGCATTTTAAACCTAAGTTCATAATAAACAATCAACAGCATATCAGCACTCTGTTATATCTCTTTACTTCACCAGTTGCATGACTTTTCGTGATGAATCGCCTCCGTCTCGTTCACGACTCCCTTACCTCATTTCTTTTTTCGTCTTTTTTTTTTTTTTCCTCCCCAGTCTTGATTCACACTCTCAGCCGCTACCACTCCCCGGCCGCCCCACCTTTACATCATTCCTGGCGACCTCACTAGTTCAGAGCATCGTAAAACTTTCCTGCCTAAGTATACTTAGTAAAGAATTGTGGTCATCTTCCCGTAATGAGCACCTCGTTGAACAGTGGAGAGCCTGGAACGACTTTGGCTTCAAACGACCCCTTACTAATGCCTTCATGTATCAGGTTTTTGATGTTACTCTGGTCGTTAATCGATTCTGCGGGCTTTGAAAACTACAGATATCCTTTTTACGACAACTGTGAGTAATTTTTACCAGCTCTGCTATACACTGCTCTTGGTGTGTATTTTGCATCTGTCATATATATTATGTATCTTGTAATTATTGTCATGCCGTTCTCAAGACTTCAAGTGACTTTTTGTACGTGCTGGAAACCTTGGCGTTACAAGAGGAGAGTAAATAGCAAAGAGGTACTGGATGGGACTTTGACATATTTAATATAAACAAGTAAATCGCTCTCATCATCCCAACCTCCGTTTTCCACGTAGAGAACGGGTCAAGTTATGGCGCTTGGTGGTTTAGTGGGTAATTAAGGCCCTCCAATCGGATTGAGCCTGTGTAGGTTTGTAGCCAAGGGATGGTTAGGAATTATTGCTCTTGTAATGCCACTCAGTGAGGCTGGTCACTCACATCTTAAATGTCAGGACCACCTTGCCTAGCCCCGGGCTCCTATGCTCCTCAATGGGCAACACAGGATTAGAAGATGGATGAATGGATAGAACGGGTTAAGTACAGAAAGCAAAGAAAAAAAAATCATGCCTTTTTTTTTATGCGAGGAAGAAGGAACCAAAGACCAGGAGCCCGCAATAACTGATCCTTCCAAGAGAAAAACAAAATACAAGAGAGAGCCAAATTCAAGATCCGATCATTTGGAGATGTCTGGACACACTGCGTTTGAAAGAATGGAACTTTGTTTTATTTAAGGCAGCTGTCAACTACTCTGTGTATCAAGAACTTCCCTTGGGAAGTAAGTTATCATCACGGAACACTGATGGTAAATACAGTAAATCGGGGGATATGGATAACGTTTTGAAAGGGAGACATGTGGATAAGAACATCAGTAGTATATTTTGAAAAGTAATCGTGTATTAAGAACTACTGCTGAATTCAGAAGTCTTTGGTACAGCAAGTGGAACGCTGAGGAGGATATGGCAATAGTTGTGAGTTTCGGTAAGTTATAGTACATCTAGTGCAATGGTATGATACTACCTTTTAAGAGTGGTCACTCTACGGGGTTGCTTAATAAATCCATCACTGTCTATAAAGAGACAGTTTTAAGAGTGTGTACCAGGAACTTATGAACACAGTTGTACAGTATTTAAAGAGCAGATGTAGAGACTGCAACTTTCAGGGAGAAGGCTGTGGCATCGGTCGAAATGGGCAGTACTCCCAAGGTGGATGGAAAACAGGTGACGGAGAGCAAGGGCTCCTGTATCAACAATCAGGACCCAGATTCCTGTTTATCTTTCAATCGTTGGACTTTTCGGCATAGACTGGTAGTGAGAATGGTTCACCATTCTGCCATAATTTTTTCAGCTGTTTACACTTAGCCACACGAATATTAAACATTGCATAATAGTCTCAAATACAAGTACATTAGGGTAACAGACAGTGCCTCTGAATCCCCAGGGAAGGAAACCAGAGACGTTCCCAGCATCGGCCCGTTTCCAGATAATGACTACCTGAGATGTCCTGGACTGACCCCTTCTATCCTTGCTTTATCTTAATTTCCTCACCGTCAGCGTTCATTCCTTTAGTGTTCTCTCTAACTGAACTCCCTTGTTTTCTCCTTATTCGTTTTCATACGGAAACTTGCATCTTTTGGATTACCGACAAAACAGCGCCCAAATTAAGCTTATTCATGCTGAGAGGATGAAGAGCGAGAGACTGAAGAGGAGAGTGTATGTGAGTGAGACGGAGGGGGGGGAGAGGGAGGGGGAGGCCAAGGATGAGATGGAGGGATGGAGTGGAGAGGTATACGAGAGAGAGGGCTGTGAGCTGGAAGCAGGGCAGTGAAATGGCGGGGGACAGGGCGACATGGAGGCGATTTGTTTGTGGCCACCCTTTACTGGATTAAGGCGTCTGGCAATAGATAGATAGATGGACAAGTGAACGTACACGGTATTGCCAAGTAATTATCTCAAGTGATATACCAATTTGACATGTTTATCACTACCACAACTGTAATTATTATTATTGTATTTCACCACTGTCACTACTATCCATACCATCACCACTGCTAGCACTGCCATCATTATCATTCTCATGCCTACCACGACTGAGTATTCTAAGTCAAAGCATCAATGATAATTTCACATAAGCTCACATGTACATTCAGGAGCCTAGTTTACTTTATGTGGCGTCTTGGTGGCAATCGTCCCAGTAACTGAGTCGCAGTTGGTGTGGACACTTACCGACCATTCATTTGATGTAGCACTATCTTAGGTGACCCAACGCTGAATGACAAGACAGACTGTACCCTGTCATCCAGGAAGCAATTCAATAACGTTGGGTGGTAAACATATAGTCTACAGTCTAACGCCTGGTGGTCTAGTGAGTTTAGGCGGTACAACGGGATGTGGCCCATAAGGGTATGGAAATGCAGAGGGTGGTTTTAGTATATTGCTCAGACCATATAATGCCACTTGGGGGAAATGGCGACTAGATGCAGCAGTTTTGGTGGTAATAGACCAATTACTTCAGGAGATAGGTCCACGCATGCGCAGGTGATCAGTGTGAAACAAAAAGGAAACAGTTTATATGCACCGGGGAGCCAGTTTCATTCATGTTTTAATTCTGGTGGCAATTACCCCAGTAGTTTGGACGTAACTGGTGTTACACTCATCCAAAGTTTGCTCATATTCTGTAATGAAGGCAAAATAACATCAAATAAAAAGAAGGGGGGATCAAATTCACGCTAGCTTGGGTGTGTGTGTGTGTGTGTGTGTGTGTGTGAGAGAGAGAGAGAGAGAGAGAGAGAGTGTGTGTGTGTGTGTGTGAGAGAGAGAGAGAGAGAGAGAGAGTGTGTGTGTGTGTGTGTGTGTGTGTGTGTGTGTACGTGTCAGTTTAACTCGTCACAACAATCCGATATGTTTTATTGATGGGCATGACGTATGTAGAGATGTATATGCATTTTAGCGTCGGGCTAGGATGGGCGGGTGTCTGTTATAGAAGCCGTGTTTTATGGATCATGAAAGGTAACTGATCCATAGAGCCGAGGCAGTATTGGTAGTGAGAGTCTGTATATATCATCGGGGGGGACCTAGACAGTACGGTTGCATGAGAGAGCACATGAAAATATAAACCGCGTCACCTCCTTAATTGTCTGCTCCTGAGGCGAACTGACCCCAGTTTAGGGGAACTGGTAGGCACATGCTCTACCGATTCGACCAGGGAGACCCATACTGATGTGTAGGGAACGTACTGGGTCGGAACAACGCCACATTCACTTCTAGCTAATTGATGATTTTGTTCAGCCAAGCGTAAGTCATGGGAGCCTTAGAGTGTTAAAACGGTCACCATTAGCCCTTCATACTTAAAAGAGCTTTCGTATTCTGCTCTACCTCGCGTCAGACGATTTAATTCAGTTAAAAGTGAGTCATAGGAGCTTGGAAGAGACAAATGTCCGTAAAAACCTAAGGTACAATAAGGACAGTAAATAAACCAAAGTATATACACAAGTCTGTCGTATTCCCTGCGATAAGGAAAAGTCATTTTTTGTGCCGCTGCTGTCGAACGATATTCTTGTGTTAACTGGAGATTCATCAAACTGACAAGGTTACATACTGTCATTGTTAACACTTTCACTATCTGGGTCGTCTACAAAGCTGAATACACTTGACTGATGAGAAAGTTATTAAGTTGTGGGACTAAGGCAGTTAATGCATCAAAAATAGTATTTACATAAATAAGTAAAATAAACTAATAAATTATTTAATCAACTGATAAATATATAATGGCTGCCATTGTACGATGATGGTACAGTAGGTGGAGAGACCACCGTCCAATCAATCGATGCAGTTCTACCTTCAGGGGTCTCTTAGCTAAGTGACAATTCAATGGTTTCTTGTAGCCCAGCAACCTTGTTTTACGTTGGGTGTTAACCATGTAGCCAAATGGATGCCTGGAAGTCAAGTTGGCTACGGCGCTCCAGTTGAATATGACATATCCACGTTAATATTCAAGGAATTATTGGACTTTACTGCTCACATAATGCCACTCAGGGATTGGCAACCGCTCACTGTTTACTTAAAAATCTGGACGAGAAGCCTAGCCCCAGGCCCCTAAGATCCTGGTGGGTCATTGAAGATTTGGTGAAGAGACTACCGTGATGTCTTTGTTTTATTCTAGCTGTTGGCTATGAAAGTAGCTTTGTTCAGGTATTTACAGTATCATACTTCTATAAGGAAGGGACAAGAAACTATACTTCACTACAAAAGGGCAACCCAAAAACAAGAACCATATATAATCTCCTGGTCACGTTATCGTGATGTAGCGTGAGGTGCTTAGTAAATAATTTAACATTTAACATGACAGTGTGAATTAGAGTTTGTGTGTGTGTGTGTGTGTGTGTATGTGTGTGTGTGTGTGTGTGAGAGAGAGAGAGAGAGAGAGAGAGAGAGAAAGTAAATATATATAGATAGATAGATAGATAGAGATAGATAGATTTACGCGACTATGGTTTTTCGTAAGAGGAGTGGTCGTTACTAAGTAGGAACGAAAGCTCCTAGTAGGTCTTTTGTCGATGTCACTTCTCATAGGATGAGGCGTCAGGCAACAGAGTTAAAAGGACGCGCGCGCTCACACACACACACACAACACACACACACACACACACACACACACACACACACACACATAAAATCGCAAATTCATCAGAGAAAAAGGAACATAACAGGACAATAACAACAACAGTAACCAAGTTTGAAACAATTTGCCAGAGACGTTTGTTCTTTCTGCCTCCAGATGGTTATATTCAGCGCAAGACAGACTTCTGTACAGTATGGAGTTAATGAAGGTTATATCCAGCTTTTTCACGTCGCTGATTCTCCTTTATGGTGAATACAGATGTCTGGAGATATTTTCCCTTGACAAATGGGTGAAGATGAAAGACACAAAATTAATTAATTAATCCATTCATTCATACTGATATAAAAAAATATTAAAGAAGACATCCTCTAGTCTGCCTGTTTTTACTTGACCAAAACTTAAGATCTCTCGATCTTGAATGCTGAGCTGTAGAAGAATTCAACACTACAGTATGATACTAGTCACAAAGAAGGCCTATGGGAAGGGTGTCGAGTCATAGTGCCGTATTATTCTACTACTCGGTTGAGCAAAATATGCTTCTAAGCACAAAAATATCGCCAGACTGTGGTAAATGAGCCATAGTAGGTCTCTTAAGGCTACGACAAAAGGGGTCTTTTTCACAGCAGCATCGCAGACTCTCTGCCACCTCTTCTTTACATGTCTGTTTGTAGACATGAGAAGTTGAACTTCTGTTCTATGGCATTTATATATAAAAAGACTGGTAACATATTCGAGAATATGGTGGCGACCATCATCCACTCACTTGATGTAGTGCTGCCAACTCCTTCCTTAGCTTTTATCATTCTTTTTCTGTGCCTGCCCTCCTCTCTTCCTATTTCTCCCATCTTTCCTGTCACTTCTTATTGATTTTCTTTCCTTTACAGGTGGCTTTACATTGAGTGGCAAGCCAAATGGTTTCCTGTAAGCCAAGAAACCATTTACAACGCTTGGTGGTAACCATATAAACAAACCATACGTGATCCCTATGTGTCAACAAGTGGGTTGGTGGAGGGTTAGTGCCCCTCCCCGTAAAACAAATAACTCAAAGTCAAATGGCCACCCCTTACGGGATTATGGCTTCTGGCAATAGATAGATAGATAGATAGATAGATGATCAAAATAATTCTGTTATTCTGTTCCAGCCAACTGCTAATGATTAGCCTATATATTTCTGAGCATCTGAGGGTGAGTCATTTGAAACTGATATATATATATATATATATATATATATATATATATATATATATGTATGTGGGCCTCCGCGTCCAAAGGGGGTCAAGTGCTGGCCCGGCCAGCTTTGTGATAACACCAGAGAGCACTAGTTTAACCCTTCCTCTAACGGTTCGATGTGGAAATGACCCCCTTCCGACACTGAACATAGGGTTGAAAGTCGTATTTCGTTCAACATTGCCACGTCCAAACCTGCACGCAGCTGCCTCGGCTCATTGCAAACTCCGCATCCAAAGGCTAGCATGTCCAGTGTCGTAAGCGCGTGGTGGTGGTGGCGGGGTAGGTGTCTGTGCAGGTAGAGTTTGTGTTCCTGAAGTCCAGCCACTCGTACATGCCCTGTGATTAGGCCTTCAGCAACATCGAAGAGAAGATCAGGAAGACAAACTACCTGCCAAGTACTAAGGATTAAGCAGATGTAATAGCATCGGCTATAACAAGGAAGTTCCCCATTGTGGCCTGGATGGACAACGAATTATGGATAATGGAAGATGACTGTGGCACTACATGGCACTATAGTGTCACCTCACCTGCCCTGACCAACCCAGTTGACGACCCTGGCCTGGATATTGGACGACGGAGTATGGATAACGGAGGAAAACTATGGCACTACATGGCACAACATAGCACTACTGGAACTGTACTGCAGTCTTCACTACTAATGGGTGACTGTGGGCATTAATTTTGTGTAAAGAGATAGAAAAAGTGTTAATGTGTGGGGGGGAAGAGGAGGAATGTTGTGTGGAGCTGTATTATTGATAGAAGTGGTAGTAGTAGCAGTAGTAGTAGTAGTAGTAGTAGTAGCAGTAGTAGTAGTAGTAATAGTATCATTTTTGTCCGGTATTTTTATGATGGTTTTATGTTGCCCATGCTATCGACTATTGTTAACAATATTAATATTGATATTATTGTAATATTCCACAACAGGAGATGCTTGTAAAGTTCAGTAAGGGTGCAACATTATGCAACTGTAACAACAAGCAATAGATACAGTATTTTTCACAAAATTCATTATCTTCTATCAGATTCATACACTTCGGGTGTTAAGCTGTAATTTGATACCAAAATGAGCACTGGACGTCATTAACTAACGAAATTACAGTTGCAAACACTTTGTTGACCTTTACAAGCCTCTCCTGTAAAATTTTATTTTTGATGCATGACTCCCTTTGGATGCGGAGGCCCACATATATATATATATATATATATATATATATATATATATATATATATATATATATATATATATATATACACACACACACACTGCGATGTCAGGATATAAGGGTTTTTGTGTACCCATATTTTTATCTTTATTTAGCTGTTTATATGTCTACCTGTATCTATCATTCAAATTAACTATCTGTATCTGTTAGTCTACTTATTTGTCTACTTCTAACAAACAGTCTGTCCATCTGACCGTCTATCTTCCTGCACCTGTATTCATCTGCCAGTCAGTCTGTCTACCTTTCTACCTGTCTGTCTGTCTGTCTGCATTGCTTTATCTAAGAGTTCATCCAGGCTGGCCGTGACCGAAATGCCTCCAAACACCTCTCATCACCACCCATGTCCACTCCTTCCTGACAGTTTAACATACCTGGTAGCCACTTTAATAATAAACGAATAAATGAAATAAATAAGTAAATTGATAGATAAAAAGCAAAATAATCTGTCATGGTGTACATGCTTATGGTGACTGATTCAGACCTCTTCCCTACAAATTCTTTTTTTAATAATGCCGTTTGAGGGTGTCAGAATAAAACTTGAGCAACGGCAAAAAAGGGGTTATATAATCTTATTTTTGGATAATAAAACAGGGCACTTATAGGAGATATATAGAGGTACACGAGATAGGGACAACACTTTATTCCTTGTCAGTTTTGGTTGTGAAACTGAGAATGAGTTCTTATTTTTTCACTTTGTTTCACTGGCTAAATCAGGCTCTTCCTACAACATGGAAATTGAGAGTGGGGAGGGAATGATGGGAGAGAGAGAGACAGACAGACAGACAGACAGACAGAAAGACAGACAGACAGACAGACAGAATGCAGAAGATAGACGGAGTAGGGTCAACCCATTTGCCTGGAAAATAAAAAGAAATGTGCCAGAAAAAGGCAGAGAGAAAACAGAGTGCGGTGTAAGGAGAATGGCAGTAACAACATACTGTACATGCATAAACAGAATTGCACGAGCCACAGGGTCCTTATGATTCGGCTCAGGAGTGTTCTTTGAATAATGCAGGCAACACCAGCAAATGCAGACGCTGCTCCCACCACCATCTGTCCCTACCGCCCCGCATCTCTCTCTCTCTCTCTCTCTCTCTCCGCCTGCTTCATGGTGCCCTTATTGTTAGCTGCATTTTCTTTTTTTCTTCTTCTTGTATTCTTGTATTCTTTCTCTCTTAATTAGTTGTGATGGGCACTACTGCCTTTCAGAATTAACCGATTCCAACCAAACTTGGACACAATGACCAGCCTATGACCTAGTTGTCCGGAAGATTTTGGTTGTTAGGCAACAACTCGTTGCCTAGCAATGGCTGGAAACCCGCGTTTTTCGTACTTCTCACGGTTTGAGCTGTAGAAGCATTATTAATGGGCGGAGAAAGATCGGACTTACTTAAGCGTAATCTTGAGGTAATTCCCTATCGGAAGTGCACCATCCATTTTTCCCCCTCGCTTCTTTAATTTCGACTGGCAACACCGTTAAGGTTGGCCTCAGAGTCCCAAGCAACCAGTACCGGCTTTCAAAAATGCCTCCCTAGTTCCCCACCAACTCGATGGAACTGAATGAAAGTTTGCATGCATATAGACATTGACTAGTACTACAACTTTCTATCGCACACCTATGTACTACATTGGCCAGGTCAGGGGGCAAAGGTCATCAAATGTGAAAGCGGTGAAAATAGCTAAAATTACGACTATACCTCATTGAAATATTAAGGCTTCAAAGATTATTAAGCCAGGGCCATGATTCTTGGGTGGAATGTTGCACTAGAGTACCTCCATAGAAAAATGACATATAGTGTCGAAACTCACTTTCAGTCGCTGGCAGCGCCACCTAGAAGTTGTACCTCTTGTGGGCCATTTTGCGAATTTCAAGTTCCTAGCTTCATACTGAGTGGATGGAATCGAATGAAACATTGCATGCTTATAGACGTTAAAATGAGTACTACAAGTGTGCTTCGTACATCCATGACCTATATCCGCCAGGTCAGGAGTCAAAGGTCATTAAGTGCAGAAAATATGAAAAGATCACTAAGCCAGAGCCATGATTCTTGGGTCGAATGTTGCACTGGAGTACATCCATATAGAAATGACTTATAGTGTCGAAATTCACCTCCGGTCGCTGAGTATTCTTGGTCCGCTTAGAGCTGACCATCGTCCCCTACCGCCTTCTCTCTCTCTCTCTCTCTCTCTCTCTCTCTCTCTCTCTCTCTCTCTCTCTCTCTCTCTCGCCAGCTGAAGCCGCAACAAGAGAGAGACAGAGAAGCGAGCAATCTTTTGGAAATGTATCTTTATGATCATCTTTTTGTTTCTATCTAATAATATGAATTTTACGGTACAAATCCAGAATTAGGACTGTGAATTACTGTTTGTTATCTGATAAGTTACTTTAAGAGCATAGTGACATCTAATTAGTATATTTCCTAATTGGTACTTAGTACTGAAACGTAAGAGACATGCTTACCGATACTTGTGCTGTATTGTATTTTCTTTTTCTATCCCCAATGCTTTCAAAACCTTTTAACATGAAATTAATTTGCACAGATTTAGTAAAATATCTTTCTGGCCACCCCGACCGTACTACTCATTTGGGTGCGCTGTCGGCATTATCCAGGGACGAAACGTTTATCCATCAGTTGTTGATTCTGCTATATTGCCAGTGTATTATTAAGTTGTGTACTGAGGGCGCCTATCAGCTCACTTAAAATAGTGCAACTTACATGTACAGGTGACTACGCTGAATAACAAACAAAATTGTTTCCTGTAATCTAGGAAGCCATTTAACACGTCAGGTGTACTATTTTTTTTTTTTCTCACTAAAAGATCATCTGATACTCTAGTGGAGCTGCTCCAGTCGGACTCTGCCTGTAAAGGTGTGCATCTGAGGAATTGCTGGAATTTATTGCTCACAATGCCATCCAGAGTCGAGCAGGCTTTCCACTCTCGCCTTAAGTTTCGGGACTCAATATCCTGTCCCCACGCCTCTGTGATCCTGATGAGAGAATAAAGAGAGAAAGAAAGACAGACAGACTGACAGACAGAAAGAAGGATAAAAGAAAAACTGCATTATATACTGAAAGATTTTTACATCCAAGAAATGAATTATCAGCACTCGCATTGACTTTTTCACACAATCGCTAAGTTATAATGGATCTGATCTGCAGTTGAAATATACAAATAATCCTCTATATGATTAATTCTTTTGCCAGACTAAAACCCATATAAAACGTACTCTATTTGCTGTTTTCATTGTCTGCGGGATGAGCAACAGATCATTTCATATTTTGAAACGTTGCATCACGCCCCGTGTAAACTGGAGGTTCCAGAAACATTTAACTCCTTGTGGCAGAGCGAGTAGAGGTTCTGGGGTTGACCAGTTTACATATATGACTGGAACTGGACGAAAACGACTGATAGGAAGGAGTCAGACTGATATCAGTAGATGCAATTGTCTGATGTGACGTTAATGAATTTGATTTGACATAATTTGGCCAGATTATAGGCACATGGCCTGAATGATGCTGAAGTGACTAACATATACCATTAAACTATATACCACCGGACTAAACTGTTACCATTTAGGAAAGGTAGGATAATAATTGACCATTGCTGCTGGTGATCTGATATTAATGTTTGCTCTTGGTTGTGGGGGTTGACATTTTTGCAAGCATTGCGCAGATGCAATTAACCATCTACCAGCATTAATGACACTGGCCACATTTTGGTCCACCGACAGTATGCTTATCTGCTTGTGGACCAGTCCTGTCATTCTTGGAAATTGCTAAGTTTTCAATCTCTGTGTGATCCATAAATTTAGATATGGCATTGTAAATGACTGCTTTAAATATATTGATATTTAGAGTAAGAATAATAGGTTTCATCATTGATCTATGGGGGATACCACTTGTGTTCAATATGCGACCAAATTCTGCACAACAAATCAGTGCTCAATGACTCCCGTCTTCCAGCCAGGATATATCTTCCTATGTATTCCACAGTCAGTTCCATTCTTTGAACCTTATTCACGATTTTGCGTGTGTGTGAAATTACTTGAAATCTTTGCTCTGGTTACTTGAATTTGATGAAAATGACTGAATGTGTTAAGAAAAAATACACTTTAGTTCGATAAACATGATATCGTGAACTTGCTTCTATGTTTAATATCTTGCACTGCATTAATAATATTAAGAAAGTATACCACTTTGTTTTGTAAGTCGTTTCTAGTACTGTAATTTGTTTACTAATTAGGTTACTTTAATTGGTAAAATTATGTCTGGTTATTATGATCATCATGTCAACATTGTTGTTCGTTTGTCTTGTCTCCAGTCGTCAGGGTCAGTTATTAACGCCCGCCATTAGCAAGGCGGAGCGATAATGTTTTTGCCCTTGTGTGTGTGTGTGTGTGTGTGTGTGTGTGTGTGTGTGTGTGTGTGTGTGTGTGTGTGTGTTACCACTGTTTGTGTATCTGTTGCCATTATAGGCTACTCGTATCTCATGAGCGGCTCGAGTTATCAACATGAATCCTTCAGGATATCAAGATTTGACGAAAGTCTTGGATGTGTTCGAAAATGGACACTCGGGATCAAAGTCAAAGTCACCAAAATGGCTGCCAAAGATCAATTAGTTTTTATCGCCCGTCTTTAGCACCATTATATCTCATGAACGGCTTGAGCCGTCAACATGAAACCTTCAGAGTATCAAGATACGGCCAAAATCTTTGACGAGTTCGAAAATAGGCACTCGGGGTCAAGGTCCTGGTCACCAAAATGGTTGGCAAAGATCAACTTGTTTCTTTAATGTGTGTTGGCTTTTTGTGAAACGCGGTGACTGAACTCCGTTGAGTTTTGCGAATTTTCTTCTCATGTAGTTCGTAACTTGGCTAACAGCATAATCAGGCGGGAGATTATCATTCGGCTCCCGAATGCTTTTCTTTCATTGGCTCTAGAAATTTGCATTGAATGGAAAATATTTGATCCTGGAGTCTTGATATTCATTTTCTTAAATATATCGAGCACTTACCCTAAAATTGTTATCAGTTTGCCTATACACGGGCTCATTAACTTCTTATATGACAAAATTATTCTTTTTTTAGAAAGCAAGTGTTGCCCAATCCACCTGATAAAAAGTCACGCTGTTTTCTGTAAAGCATCCAGTATATTACATATTTCAGCTGCTTCCGATCATCCGTATGAATTGATTCGAATTGGTGGTTTTAAGTCAATTTTATTGAAGCATTTTATTGAAGTATTGCTCATCTTATGAAATGTTTCCACTTTGTTCTGTTCATTACAGTTGCTGTTAACTTGATCAAATGGATACTAAACAACGCTGATTAGAACAGGTTATAAGTATTTAGCAAGGGTAGTTGAAAATATTCTTCTTACTGAGAGAGAGAGAGAGAGAGAGAGAGAGAGAGAACAAGGTATATGTGAGGTAGAAGGTCCAGGAGGTAAGATAATGTCAAAGGTTGAGAGGGGTCAATGCACTTTGTGGCCACGCCGTTCAGGCAAGGGAGGTAGGTAGGGGGTAGGAAAGGCAGGGGTGAGGCAGAAGAGGAAGGAGGGAGACATGAAAGGCAAGAGAGACAGATGGGAGACAGGAACGACATCGACTAGGCAGGCGCGAGGCAGAGAGTAGGCAGTGGTTAGCAAGAGGTGATTCAGAGGAAGGCATGAGTAAGTATGGGGTGAGACAAAGAGCTGGCAATGACTGAGAAAGAAAAGGCAAAAACTGAGCCATTAGCGACAGGAGCGGCATGGGATGGGAAGACGGTTAGCAGATGTAAGCAGGGGTTGAGGCCGAGAGAGTAGGCAGGGGTTAGCAAGGGGTATGGCAGAAGGAGGCAGGGGTAAGCTGGGGTGAGATGGAGAGTATGCACTTGGTGATAATATCAGAACCAAGGGGTATGGCAGGGAAATCAGGAGAGAAGCAGGTAGAAGCGGGAAAGGAGACAGAGGCAGGAACGAGGTAGATAGATGGGGAATGAGACTGGGTGAGCATATTATGTTGTTCAGGCAGAGGGTTGATGAACAGGAAAGGCAGGAGGTAGACAGAAAGGAAACACGAGAGGTAGGAACGGAAGCGGGTGGCGGGGGTTGGTAGATCGCAGGCGGAGGGGAGGGCGGGGTAGACAGAAGTTAAGTGGGTTGGCCAGGTAGTGAGCGGACTCGGGGATACATAGGTAGGTTCATGAGACGGAAGGCAAGAGAGGATGGGATGAGACAGATGGGTGGTAGGAGGAAGTTGGTGAGGATGAAGAGGAAGGGGAGACAGTTGGTGAGGAAGATGGGTGGTGAGAGTGGAAGGGGACAGGGAAGATAGACAGGACAGGCACGGGCGAGGAAGGGGTACTGAGAATTGGAAGGTTGTGAAGCAGAGGGTAGACTTTTTTTTTTTTTTTATGCGAGGAAGAAGGAACCAAAGGCCATGAGCCCGCAGTACAATTCCCTCCAAGAGAAAAACAAAATACAGTAGAGAGCCAAATTCAAGATCCGATCATTTTGAGATGCCTGGACACACTGCGTTTGAAAGACTGGAGATCATAGGCAGCAGGAAATACAGACAGAGGGAGACAGTTCCAGAGCTGACCTGTTGCATTAATGAAAGACTGGGAGTAACGGTTAACTCTTGCATTAGAGAGTTGGACAGAAAAGGGATGAGAGTTTGCTGCCAGACGGGTGCTACGCGCCAGTCGTAGAGGTGGAGGAATGCAAGCAGACAGTTCAGAGGAGCAGTGACTATTCAAGTAGCGATAGAAAAGAGATAAAGATGCAACAGTGCGGTGAAGAGACAGAGGTTGAAGGGAGTCAGTAAGAGGAGGAGTGTTAATGAGACGAAAAGCCTTTGACTCCACCCTATTGAGAAGAGCTGTATGTGAGGAACCTCCCCACACATGAGAGTTGTACTCCACACAGGGGCAGATAAAACCCCTGTATAGAGTCAACAATTGTGCAGGGGTAAAGAAAGAGCGGAGTCGGCTTAGCACACCCAATCTCTTGGAAGCAGATTTTACAAGAGATGTAATATGATCTTTCCAAGATAAGTCCCGAGTAAATGAAACCCCAAGCATGTTCAAGGATGATGCAGGATTAAGCTGAATATTTTTAAACATTAGTGGGTATACCTGTGGAAGATTTTGTCGGGTTGATAGGTGTAAGAACTGAGTCTTAGATGCATTAAAGACAACCATATTATTTTTACCCCAGTCAGAGATACGAGCCAAGTCAGACATTAGGTGTGCCATAGCCTCATCCCTTGTTTCTTGAAGTAACTGCTGAGATGCGCGTTGCTATGGAACCGAATGGAAAGGTGAAGGGTGGAGTCATCAGCGTATGAGTGGATAGGGTTAGATGTACAGCTTAGAAGATCATTGATGAATAAAAGGAAGAGAGTTGGTGATAGGACAGAGCCCTGAGGAACACCATTGTTGATAGATCTAGGAGAAGAACGATGGCCGTCTACAACAGCGGCTATAGAACGACCAGAAAGGAAGCTAGTGATGAAGGCACAGATAGAAGGATAGAAACCGTAGGAGGGCAGTTTGGAAATTAAAGATTTATGCCAGACTCCATCGAAAGCCTTTGAGATGTCAAGTGTAATGGCAAAGCTTTCGCCAAAGTCCCAAAAGGAGGATGACCAGGAGTCTGAAAGGTAGGTGAGAAGATCGCCAGTGGAGTGTCCCTGACGGAACCCATACTGACGATCGGAAAGAAGGTTGTGATAGGAAAGATGCCTTAAAATTTTTCTATTAAGAATTGACTCAAAAACTTTTGAAATACAGGACGTTAAAGCAATTGGACGATAGTTGGAGGGTTGGGAGTGGTCACCCTTCTTTGGGACTGGCTGAATGAGAGCAAACTTTCAGCAAGAAGGAAAGGTACAAGGTGACAGACAGAGGCGAAAGAGTTTGCCTAGGCAGGGTGTAAGCACAGAAGCACAGTTCTTGAGAACAACAGGAGGGACCCCATTAGGCCCATATGCCTTGTTAGTACTGAGGCCAGTGATGGCAGAAAATACATCAACTGAAGAAATTTTAATGTCAGCCATGAGGAAGTCAGAGGGGGGAAGTGATGGAGGAACAGCACCGGAATCGTCTAAGGTGGAATTGGAGGAGAAAGTCTGTGCGAAGAGATCGCTTTATCAGTAGAAGAAATAGCTACAGAACCATCAGAGTAGAAAAGAGGAGGGAAGGATGATGAGGTAAAGTTGTTAGAAAGATTTTTGGCAAGGTGCCAGAAGGAGCGGGAAGAATTCGAGTTGGAGAGTTGAGAGCATTTAGTATGGATGAAATTATTTTTAGTAGAGCGAAGAACAGACTTAGCACGATTCCGGGCAGAAACGTAAAGATGATGTGATTCAGGGGTGGGTTGGCTCCGGTACCTTTTGTAGGCCTTCTCCTTGTTGCGGACAGCATTAGAACAAGCGTGATTACCGAGGCTTTCTTGCGTTAGTCAAAGGATATGAGAAAGGAATGTATGCTTCCATGTCCGAGAGAATAACCTCCGTAATGTGCAAGGCACATTCAGATGGCTCACGGCCATGGAAGCAATAATCATTCCAGGAAAAATCAAAGAAGTACTACCTGAGGGCCTCCCAGTCCACGGCTCCAAAATGCCACAGACGACGTTTCCCTGGAGGGTCCACAGGCCGTACCGGAGTGATAGGACAGGTTAAGGTAATAAGGTTGTGATCGGAGGAGCCCAACAGAGAGAAAAGATTAACAGAGTAAGCAGAAGGATTAGTTGTGAGGAAGAGGTCAAGTATGTTGGAGCTCTCTCCAAGGCGGTCAGGGATACGGGTAGGGTGCTGTGCAAGCTGCTCTAGGTCATTAAGGATAGAAAAGATGTAGGCTTGTTCACCAGGTGGATCCGTGAAAGGAGAGGAGAGCCAAAGTTGGTGGTGAACATTGAAATCTCCAAGAATGGAGATTTCAGAGAAAGGAGAAATGGACAGAATGTGTTCCATCGTAGAAGTAAGATAGTCGAGGAATTTTTGATAGTAGAATTAGGGGATAAGTAAACAGCACGGATATATTTAGTCAGAGAATGACAGGAAAGCCGAAGCCAGAGTGTGGAGAATTCAGAAGAATCAAGTTCAGGAACACGAGAGCAAGATAAGTCGTTGCGTATGTATACACAACAGCCACCTTTGGCTTTGAAATGAGTATAGAGAAAGTAGGAGGATACAGAAAAGGGTTTGCTGTCAGTTGCCTCAGACAGCTGAGTCTCCGTTAGAAAAAGAAGGTGAGGTTTAGAGGAGGAGAGGTGGTGCTCAGCAGAGCGAAAGTTAGATGAAAGGCCGCGAATGTTGCAGAAATGAAGAAGTGAGTCAGACAGTGGTTCCAGGCACCTCGAGTCGTCACCGGGAGAGGGGCAGATGGCGGGGGCATTTATGGTCCCCCCCCCTGGGGACTCCGAGGCTTGATGAATCGACGCCATTTTTGGTGAACTTTGAATAGGAAGTGTAGTGTGTATATATATATATATATATATATATATATATATACTGTATATATCCATCCATCATCCAATCATAGATAGATATATAGATAGATAGATATAGATAGATAGATAGATATGTGTGTGTGTGTGTGTGTGTGTGTTTATAAACTTTGTTTATTTAAAATAACACTGCAGGTATTTACTTTTCACTAATTTCATAATGTAACTAGGATATGACAGCCAAGCAAAAGTGAATTTGTACTGTGAAAGAGGAAAAACCAGAATTATTTACCTTCCATAGAGGCTTGTTTGCTGTGAAAATTGGTTACTATCTTTTATGAACAAGACTCACGATATTCTCGTCAGGTAAACACACTTTTACCCCAACACCCAGCACCTCATCAGTACCAGGCCAGTTTTATTCCACGTGCTGCCAGACGATTTTACTCAGCCTAGGGAAATCTTCTGTTTGTGATTTGTAAAAAAAAAAAAAAAATCCACTTTGCTGTCATTACGGTGACTTTTTTTTTTTTTTTTTTTTTTTTTTAGCCGGACCATAAATTCACCACATGAAAGATCCCAGCCAACCCAGTGATCTGTGTTAAGAGTAGGTGATCAGGGGTGAGATTTACAAAGATATTTACCATCGATTGCCTGTCGTAACTATTTTTTCTTACATGAAGAACAAGACAAGGGACGATTTTGCACTGCTCTCCCTGATCATCCTGCAGAGAACAGTTGGAACCTGCAGAAATTTTCGTCTCGTACCTGAAAATTATCCATTGATTTAGAACCGCATATAGATGAAGGTTCGTCAGTCTCGTTGTCCTTCCCCCAGTTCAAAACCTGAGTTACGACAGGGGATTGGTCGTATCGTAAGTGCGTTTGTGTAACTCGGTTCAGTCTACGTCTCTACTTACTAACATATGATCGAAAACCTGTTGCCTCTCCAAAGGGATGCCGATGTTCGCATTGCATTATGATTTCCCTTACGAAATATCTCTTCAGTACGCGGCCGTCCTTTTCATTTCGTTCCTGCTCCCTTCATACGAGTTTTTTTTTTTTTTTCGATCAGGGGATACTTTCCAAACGTCATATTTCTCCCCATTTGCCATATGAAATTGTCTGACGGCATCTACAATAAATGCGAAGACGTCATCGTGTTTACTGGGGGAATTGTAACGGACTAAAATGGCAAATGTAATACTAAAACCTTAATACGTTGACTTTTTTATATTTTCCTGCAGGCTTCAGACGATCTTTATTAAGCTTCTGCAAGACTTATCGAACAGGAGAGGCTAGACAGAGGTTTTATACCTTTACAAGAATATGCCTCCTTGAAGCTGAATGAAATAATTTGGCGAGACCAGACAATAGGGAACACCACTTCATCAGACTCAAGTAGTCAACGCTCACCTGCAAGACAAGAACGACGCGATGCAATTTATTATGACAGAGCGAGGAAAACAAGGGAAGGACAAGGCTAAAGACACCCTTGATTGACGCACACACTTCAGGAGTAGTTTAAGGGGAATGATATAATCATTTATTGGTTATGCACGTAAATAACACCCCTCTGGCTTATAGGCCGTCCCGGTAGAGTTAGCTATCCACTGTTCTGCTCTGCCCTTCTGTCTCATATTTACTGATACTTCGGCACGACAGAGATATGAGGTCGATTAGATTCACACCATATGCACCTCAGACATAATCCAGGCATGCTTCATACGCACACCAAGCACACCACCAACACCCCTAATCCCTCGACACGCCCCTTTAAGTTCTAGATTCCATCCTTCAAATTAGTACAGTGACCGTGGGTGCAGTAAAAAGGCTTAGACTAATTTCTATCGACTGTAGGAGGATCTTTAAGGTAAACCGTAGGTGTTTGCTGTATGATACGTTAATAGTGTTTTATATTTAAGCACTGTATATCAACGGTAAAGGTAAATTAAAGTACATTGAAAATTACCGAGGTGGAAAATGCATGTTAATTCGCTTAGTAAGAGGTGCTAGAAAGTCTCCAAGTACACAAGAATGCGACCCATTGACTCATAATTATGCTCTCTCTCTCTGTCTCTGTCTGTCTGTCTGTCTGTCTCTCTCTCTCTCTCTGTCTCTCTCTCTCTCTCTCTCTCTCTCTCTCTCTCCTTTTATCGCCATCCTGCTCTCTGTTCCAACTGTTTTCCTTCCCTCTTGCTCTCTTCATTTGTTTTCTCTCTCTCTCTCTCTCTCCACCACTTGTTTTCCCTCCCTATTACCTTTCCTCTCCCCTATGCTATCCCTGTGTTTATTTGTTTTCTTTCACACCTGTTGGTGTGAAATAAACAAAACAGATCGCTACGGAGGAGACGTTAGAAAGCCTCCAAGCCTCTTGTGTTGGAGCCATGGAGGAGTGAATATACAGTATAAAGCCTTTATTTAGTGTTTGTCTACATTGACCTCCTCAGCGAGTTCTGATATGGGCCGTAAGAAGTCACGTACATGAGAAAGATGTGTGCTTATTTTCACTGTAGTTCTTGTTCTTTTTAGTCCATTTAGAAGAAAATGCCACTATGCCCCTTATTGTCTTACCAGTAAAGTCAGTCTCACCTCTGTCATCTCACCAGCATCCCAACTCATCCAGCCAGCACATCTTCTCCCAGCCCACGCTGTTATGTCCCTCTATATCGCATTGGTAAGAAAATTCGCCTTCCCACCACCAATACTGCCCCTCATATAACGCCCGTCTAGTGGTTGTACTGATCCCGCCCTGCTTTACTATATGCCATTTACCTTACCTGTCCGATCCAATCCTTTCCGCCCACCCTGTTTTCTCCTGCTAAATATTCAGTATCTCATTAATCATTGAACCAGTCGAACTGAGGCTTTGTGTATAGAGCATCATGACCTAATTACTCATACAGGATGCTCGCCTCATTTGTGCTGGTGGAATAATTTAGCTGCAGCGTCGGGCTGCATGGTGGATTTTCTTTTTTATATAATAATTCGTCACTCGCAAACCACTATACCGACAGGATTCGTGAGGATAATTAAATTTTTTGTGTATTGACCCCTATGACTGTGATGGACTGCAAAGGACCTAGAAAACAAATATGGAAGGTTAATGTAGCAGCCCTGAATGAGCTTCTTGGTTCAAATATCCCTGAAATGAACAGGAATGACTGCATCTCAGCTGACTTTAACCCATTGGATCCCGGGGGTGCTGGGCGAGGCATGGCACTGGGTGGGTACTAAGCGTACCGACCTCCGCCTATCGGCTCATAGTCGCGAAGCTCGTAGGTCCCTACCCGGGGGTTCCCTACTTTCCTTGAAAAATCCCAGTTCTGTCCAGTATTCCGGACACCGGGCTCGAATGGGTTAATGAGTGTGAATGATCCTGAAGTTCCTATATCGAACCTCAAGCTGCTTAGATGGATGTAACTAGACCTATGCTGATATATATGGGTTTAACTTGGGGGAGTGGACTTTCTGACCACTACTTGGTCGTGGCCAGAATTAGGATGCAAGTAAGATGGAGGAATAGAAGAAGGGAAAGACGAGAGGAAGGAGTAGTTGCAAGGAGAGTGGAAAGGTTACAAGAGGATGAGAAAAAGGCAGAGTATAAGAGAGAAGTGGAGGAACGATTGGGCAAATATGAATTGGAGCAGATGGGAGACGTGGAAGGTGTGTGTAAGATATTTACAGAAGAAATATGTGCAGCATTTGATGTGGTGTGTGGAAGGAAGAGAAGACGGAGGGGGGTGCAAGGAACAGCGTGGTGGACTGAAGAGGTGAAACAGGCAGTGGCACAAAAGAAGAAAGCATACAATGAATGGATGAGAAATAGGGGCGTGGAAGAAGTTGAGAGGCGGAAGAGAGAGTTATATGTGGAAAGGAAGAGAGAGGTGAAAAGATTAGTAAGAGAGAGTAAGAAGAGAGTGGATGAGGAATTTGGAAGGAATTTGAGTGTAAAGTGGAGGGACTGTAAGAAAATGTTCTGGAAAGAAGTGAAAAGAGTAAGACAGGGTGGAAGTGAAGTTAGCAGGGGAGTGAAAGATAAAAATGGTAGATTACTAGTGGAGAAGGGAGAAAAAGTGAGCAGATGGAGAGAACACTTTAAGGAATTGTTGAACGTAGAGGATGGAAGTAATCCGAGTATAAGTGGCTGGGAAATGGCTGGGAGAACTAGGGAGGTGAGAAGACAGGAAGAAATCAGTAGGATAGAAGTTGTGGAAGCAATGAAGAAAGTTAAATCGGGGAAAGCCCCAGGAATTGATGGAGTGTGTGGTGAAATGCTGAAGCATGGGGGAGAGATAGTAGTAGAATGGATGTGGAAGATGTGCAGATTGGCCTGGGAGGAAGGTAGAGTCCCGGAGGATTGGAAGTCAGGTATAATTATTCCCTTGTACAAAGGAAAAGGGGAAAAAGAAGTGTGTGGTAATCATAGGGGCATTTGTCTTCTTAGTATAATAGGAAAAGTGTATGGTAGGATACTTATAGACAGAGTTAGAGAAGGAACAGAGAAATTAGTTGGAGAAGAACAGGGAGGCTTTAGGAAGGGAAGAGGTTGTGTAGATCAGATATTCATTCTTAGATCTTTAGTGGAAAAGTTTCTAGAGAAGGGAAAGAAGTTGTATGCGGCTTTCATGGATTTGGAGAAAGCATATGACAGGGTGGATAGACAAGGATTGTGGAAAGTGTTAAGAATATATGGAGTAGATGGGAAGTTGTTGAATGCTGTGAAGAGTATGTACGATGGTGCGAAGGCTGCAGTGCGTGTGGATGGTGAACTAAGTGAATTTTTCTCTTTGAAAGTTGGTTTGAAACAGGGATGTGTCATGTCTCCATGGTTGTTCAATCTGTACATGGATGGGGTAATAAAAGAGGTACAAGGTAGGGTAGTGGATGTTGGAGTGGCCCTGGTGAGAGAGGATAGTGTTTGGAAACTCCCTGTACTGTTGTTTGCAGATGATACTGTGTTGTTGAGTGAAGACGAAGGGGAGCTGCAAGGCTTGGTGGATGAGTTTGGGAGAGTGTGTAAGAAACGGAACCTAAAGGTGAATGTAGGGAAGAGTAAAGTGATGGTCTTTGAGAGAGGTGAAGTCAGTGAATGTACAGCGAGGTTGGATGGTGAGGAATTGGAAAATGTGAGTACGTTTAAATATTTGGGTAGTGTGATGAGTAAGGATGGAGGTTTTTGAGGGTGAAGTGCTTGAAAGGGTACAGCAGGGAAGAAAGGTTGCTGGTTCCTTGAAAGCAGTGATAAGAAACAGGGAAGTGAGCATGGAAGTAAAAAAGTTACTACATGACAGTATTGTGATACCAACTCTAACATACGGAAGTGAAGCTTGGACATTGTTGGAAGGACACAAGTCAAGAGTGAGAGCAGTGGAAATGAGTTATTTAAGAGGAGCCTGTGGAGTCACGTGGAGAGACAGGCTGACGAATGAGGATATAAAGGAGCGTTGTGGTGTGGATGTGGATGTGATAGGAAGCGTTGTGAGGAACACACTGAGGTGGTTTGGCCATGTGGAGAGGATGGAGGGTGAAAGACTGACAAAGAGAGTGTATATGAGTAAGGTGGAGGGTGGAAGAGGGAGGGGGAGACCGAGGATGAGATGGAGGGATGGGGTGGAGAGGTATATGAGAGAGGGGGGTGTGAGTTGGGAGCAGGGCAGTGAAATGGCGGGGGACAGGGCGACTTGGAGGCGATTTGTTTGTGGCCACCCCAAACGGGATTGAGGCGTCTGGCAATAGATAGATAGATAGAGAACTTGAAATGACTGGGTTTAATGGATGTGAATAGCCTGACTGGACTTACTGCAATCGGATCTGAACGAACTTAATTACAGATATGCTAAAAGACCCTGAACTGTGCTGAACCGAGCCCAGTGATGCTGAACGGATGTGAAGAGCCTCAAGAAACCGGAACTACCTGAATGAGTTTACCTGCACCGGAATGGACTTAGCTTGACCTGAATCGTTTAAAGCTGGCCAAAATTGCCCAGAGTGGCCCTAAACTGATCCGAATTAGCCTGACTGGGCCTAAACTAATGTGAATTGCCTGAATCGACCTTAGACGGCATTTGTAAACTTAGATGGAGGAAAATGGATTTCAGTGACGTGGAAACGACTTGGGTTGGCCTGAGCTGGCCAAACACTGTCTGAATAGAGATAATGGACTTGAATTTAGATGAATCCTCTTATCCGTGTGACATTTTTTGTTGATTTATTTTTGCCACCGTACATTATGACGACCATCTTTAGCTTCAGGGAGACCTATCAACTTCAGGGAGATTTTTTGGTAGTGAAGAGGACAAATAAAACTATATTTAACTGTCCTTCATCTAACCTTTCATATACAAGTCTTTCCAAAGGCCAATAAAATTGCCGGGAGATAACCGGAAAAAAAAAGTCATTGGATTCAAGCTTTTACCCTAAATGGCTAAAATGTTCCCGATTAAACGTAATGAACGCTGATGATGGTGAAGTGGATAGAGTGGTGGGTCAGGTACTGTTTGGTGGTGAATTCAGTAACTGCTGTTCAAGGGAATAGTTGGGTAGACATATGGGTTATGCACTGTCCTGTCACGAATTCAGTAACTGCTGTTGATGGGCTGGACAGTGGGGCTAAGTAGTGTTCTGTCGCAAATTCAGTTACTGATGTTGAACGGAATAGTTTGCTGGTTTGAGTTCGATATAATCATGTTCACTGCTTTTCCATATTGTCCCACTGACACTCCGTAATAAATACCCTGAGTAATACCACAAAGCCAAGTCTGAATGTGTTATCATTAATTTATCACACTACAGATGGTGGCCAAATGTTAGGTGACGTGTGAGGGCAGCAGAGACTCAGCCCTTTGTTGGTGTGTCGTTGATGGAACACTGGATCTCTTAAACGAGCTTGTTATCCTCTGCTTAGAGTCGGGAGTATAAGCAAATCATGTTAAGCAGACCAAATAGACATGAATTGGTCTGACTAGGTCAAAATGAATGAGAAATGGCTGGATGAGCTATAAGTGGAAGGAAGATAAATGAATGGAAGGAAGGAATAAAGGCAGGAGGGTCGGAAGAAGGAAGGATACCGGTATGTAGAATAGAAATAAGATAAAAGGAACAGATGGGAAAGAGGGATATAAGAAAGGAGAGGGATTTAAGAAAGAGAGGGTGAAGTGGAAATATGGGGACAGCAGATGAAGACTGAGAGGAAAAGTTGGTGAGCATGTGACAGGGGGAGGTAGTGCCAGAAATTTGTTTGACTTGGTAGAGGCAATGGGTGACAGTGAGGGACAGGGAGTGTGTGAGTTAGGGGGTGAAAGGGACGTCACACACACACACACACACACACAGATAGAGAGACAGACAGACAGACAGGCAGACAGAGACAGACAGACAGAAAATGTGTGTGTGTGCGTGTGTGCGTATGTGTGTGTGTGTGTGTGTGTGTGTGTGTGTGTGTGTGTGTGTGTGTGTGCGCGTTTGCGCGCGCGCGCGTATGTGTCTCACAGAGAGAGAGAGAGAGAGAGGTATCCAAGTCTGTGTAAACAAATAAATACATAAACTCACCCAGCTTTTCCTACCTCTGTGTCCAGCCTTTTCTAAGCTAACATACGACACATACGAAAAGAAATTTGTACCAGTATCGAATAAACTCCTCCAGGTCTTACAAACCCACAGGCATGACCATTTTCACAATAATATAAACACTTCAATACCAACACCTTTAATCAAACACCAGCATTTTCATGTCTCTACAAGCACACATGCACACATATCTTTATCTTAATGCAGGCACATCAATACCAACACCCCAAGTGTCTATAACGACGTAGCTCTTACTGTCTCAAAGACTCCCGAAATGCTCAACACCAGGTTATAATCCAACGCCCCAAATCCTTACAAACACACGGACACAAACATCAATTTGTTCAAGCACACAAACACCACCAACTCCACACAAGCATCAATAGCATCAAGTGTACAAACACACAAGTACAAACACTTCTGAGGCTATGCAAGCACACAAAAACACAATGACAAAAAATCACCCACGTTTTAGTACAGTGATAAGCAACCGTCTCCAGGTTAATAGCTCAAGCACAACATAGTCACGCGAAAGTCACAACATCTAAACCATCACTCCTAAATCATCACAAGATGTACACAATCATACAAGCACTAGGACAAAATCTATGCATGAATCCCAAAACAACAGAAACGGTACACAATCATGCAGTAACAAACACAAACCAAGCTGTACACAACCACCTTAGCACCAACAGAAAATCTATACAGCCACTCCCAAACATTCACAGCATAAACATAATCGTCCTAAAGCAATACCTATACAAGGGCACAAATACCCTCTCCTCCAAGCCTAACACAACTCCAAAAACTGAAAACCCAGACAAAAGCCCGTACAGACAGCAACCCACGCCCCAACACGCAGGCACTCCCAGGCACTTAGAGGACCTGCAAAAGTTGAACGCATGCAAACTGGCTAAATCAGAGGGAAGGCGGGCGAAAGAGTGGATGACGAGGCGCGTAACAGATGGAGGGGAGGGAGGAGGGGTGGCAAGGAGGTAGGGAGGAATGCAGGGAAGGAAGAGTGCTGGGAGGGAGGCAGACAGATAGGGAGAGAGGTAGGAGGAGAGGCGGTTGAAGAGGTGGATATGGAGGTAGGTAGGAAAAGAGAGAGGTACATGTATACAGGGTGATAGGCAGGGGAAAGTTAAGTAGCGAGACAGCCCGGCAGGGGGACAGGTGCAGTAACTGGGGAGGTGGGCAGGCAATGGAAGAGGTAGGAACGGAGGGAGGAAGTAAGGCTGGAAGAGGCAGGTATGAAGAGTGGTAGGCAGGGAAAGAGGTAGGTAGCTAAGCAAATAGGTAGGAAAGGAGGCTATAGGTTAGGTAGGGGGCAGTCAAGTAGGCATGGGGGAGATAGAGAGGGAGGCAGGAAGATTAGCCGGTAAGTAGGTAGGCAGGTAAGGAGACAGATATGGAGACAATAAGGCAGGCAGGTAGGCAAGGGAAATGTAGAAAAGGGAGGCAGGTAGTTCAGCAGGGGAAGGGATATGGATAGTAGTAGGCACACAGGTAAGTAGCAAGAGGAAGAGGTCCAGCAGTTTACAGTCCAAGTTTGGTTCAGTCACATGTCCTCTAAGGAGGTGTTTTGGCTACGTCGGTTCACCTTCTGCAGCTTCGTTCACAAAATGTGGGTAGCACGATGTGAACAGTTTTGGAAATACACTTAGGTTTATTAGTGTGTGTGTGTGTGTGTGTGTGTGTGTGTGTGTGTGTGTGTGTGTGTGTGTGTGTGTGTGAGAGAGAGAGAGAGAGAGAGAGAGAATGAAGGTCTCTGAGGAGGTATTTGGCCACTTTAGTGCTTCTGTGATGACCAACACATCACGGGTGTTGACAAAAGAACCACACCCCCGACAGGGCTCGAGTGAACACGTTTGTCAGCAATACTTTCATGTATGTATATATGTATTATGTACCAAATCCCGAACCCTGACAAACGTCATTGAGGAATTTTTTTACATTCAAGCCCTGCAAACCCAGCAGGTAAAACTCCGAGTTTGGTTCAGACTGATGTCCTTCAGCGTGTGCTTTGTCCTCCTTTGTGCCCCTGGTACTTTTTTAGTTAGGTGAAATGCGGGTGGCAGGCTGCATAGATTTCTGCGAGGACAAAGAGAGAGAGAGAGAGAGACCAAATTTAGGACCTTCTGTGAAATGGGTCACTTTTGATCTCATATGTGGCAGCAAAACCACAACGCTCCATAGAAGACAAGTTGCTTACACAAGTGCAACAAACGAAGCAATTTCTCTAATTCCAAGAGTTGTGAGCTGAAGATAAGCAAGGAGGCTCTTCCCACCCACCAATCCCTCCAGCAAAAGTTGGCAGGGAAAAATCCAAAAGACCACCTCAGAACAATAAAATTTAAAATCTCAGAAATGTCATAGGAGAGTAAAAATGAAAACAACATTCTATGCTCTTCTAAACTGGAAAGGATAAGTAACATTAGTTACATAACAGTGTAACTACGTTGGTATAGAAACTGGAAAGTTTATTTTTGTAGCGAGCAGCGTGTTAAGTGGGGATTTAAAGCTGAATACTTATCCAAACATCTTTTTCAGCATAACTGCCAGATCTTAGTGTACCCTTCGACCCAAGGCAATATATTCCATACGTTTACAGCCTATTAGAGGAAAGAAAACAAGTTACTGACAGACAGACAGAGACAGAGACAGACAGGCAGACGGACAGAGAGAGAGAGAGAGAGAGAGATGTGATTGGGGAGGGCAGCCAAATGATAGAGGGCATGGCGACTGGAGGCGATTTGTTTGTGGCCATAAACCATGTTAAAAAAAAAAAAGGTCTTTGTTGTCATGAGAGAGAGAGAGAGAGAGAGAGAGAGAGAGAGAGACAGGGAGAGAGTGAGATGCTAAAAGGATCTGTTACACTTCTTAACTGGCTTATCCATAATGGTCAAGGTATTTTCCTATTTAATAACCTTCAGCAGCTTGTACAGCACCTTAACTATATCCCTGACTACTTAGGGAATATTCAAACATACCTGACCATTTTTTATAAGCGAGGTTTCTGCTTATTCTGGTTATATTTTTTCCCAAAGATGCACCCTATGTGGCACTATGCTTCTGTGGACTGAGTGGCGCTTAGGCAGTTTTTCTTGGGCTTACAATTAAATAATTGTTCCTACCATTATCCTAAGAGCCATATGTGTATGGTCTACACATTGCAAGGTTATCCTCTCGTACCTGAAAGCATGTATTTACTATTCTTGCCCTCTTACCAGTGTTACAAAGTTTTGGTTTACTCTGCCCTTGTTTGTTTTAATGCTGTCCACAACCCGGAAGTCTCTTTAAAAATTATTAATGCCAGTTTTTTCCAGAATAATGCGCTCTTTATGCTTCTGCACGGAAGTGGAATAATGCTTTTCCACTTATGTCTTACGTCGTTCATCAAGCCAAAATAACTTCAGCCGTTCTAAGGTCACTGAACTTTCCTATACACTCTTCTAATTGTTTTTGGCACCCTGCAGAAAATCCTTCCTGTAACCACTGCTTCGTATCAAGCAGCTGAGCTCTTTCTCAATTATTTTTCTCAGTATCCACCCTGTATTACGCTGGCGATGCTTCTCTGCCTTTTATCTGATTATTTCTTCGTGCCTGACATTAAATGGTATTCTTCCTCCATGGGATCCCTCCAGTTTCTCTCTCTCTCTCTACAGTATGGAGCCTCTGTGGTACAGTGGCAGAGTGTGCGTCTTGCACGCTGGTGGGCGGGGGTTCGCCTCCCCGTCAGAGTTGTAAAAACTTTGGGAAGAGTTCACAAGCCACTGACCACTTTGGCGGACACAAGGGGTGCTGTGGTTGAAGCAGTGTCGCATACTAGTATGCTTGCACCCAGTCGGCTTAAGGCGGGCCCATTACACTTGGTTCACAGAATACACACACATCCAAAGCCACTACAATCACACTCACAAACACTTCTCACCCTACATACAGTCTCTACCAGACAGCCTAAGCCACTAGGTAGAGATACAATGGCTGTATCGTCCCTGCTTCGGTAGGGATAGGCCGGTCCTGCAGTGGACCTCAACGGCTGATGATGATGATGATGATTATATACAGTATATATGCTCCCGTGCGATATACCTCCCTTCCTTTTTTTTTTTTTTGGGGGGGGGGCCGTGTCTGTCAGTTTCTATTTTTCCTTCTTTCTGGAATTTTGCTCTCATTTACAGCATTCTGTATTTGAAAAGATTTTTTTTTTTTTTTCAGTTCTCAGCCATTCAGTTTTTTTAATATCATTTGTATCTACGTTTTAAGTTTCTTTTCTACAAGAAGTCTCATTCATGCCATAACCTTTTTGGCTGCAAATATGAATTCTGTCACGAACTCTGCACTGGCTAATTTGTACCATTCATTCTAATTTCCAGCTCATCCTTCTTTCGTGATTTCGGTGAACCCTATGTTCTTGTAATAGACTCCTCAGAGACCTTGAACGGATTAATGGATAATTTTTTATTCCCGGAGCCACACTTATATGGTTTCTCTTTCTTTCTGTGTCTGAGTTTGCCTTCTGATAGCTGTATAACTCCTGTTGTAGACACTGGTGCCCCTGGCCACCCTTGAAAAAGGCCTCACCACTCTAGTTGCCAACCCCATATTTTGGGGTGAATATCTCCAGATCCCCATGAAAAATTTTCCTTGGGTCACCCGGTAAGTGGGTTTGTTCAACCCTGGGCCCACCAGGGTTTAAAAATCCTATCTACTGTATGTTATGGTTGCCGACGGCTTGTGTTCCAAGCCTTCAGTAGTGGTGTTCCTCAGGGTTGTCTCTTTTCGTCACCTGTCTTTATCATATTCTTTACTGACATCCCAAGCTCATAAAGTAATGACTCTAATCTACATTTATCCACCAGCCTTGCACACCACCCATCACTGCAGTCGCTGGAACAACAGCAGAAAAAAAAAGCTTTAGCGCACCTTATTTCTGAGTTGCCCACTAACTTGGGTTGGAGAAAAAGATTTAATACTTTTTACTCGACATAATCTTCCTCGTGACAATACCTAAACCTTTCCATGTACTGAATTCAGTCCTTCATCTTGCCTCATCGTTGGTCTTTCTTTATCTCGCAATCTGTCTTGTGATAAGTCCTTTATCCCACGTACTAAATATACTTTCGAAGGATCTGGTATACTGAACATCCTTGTGTTGTACTTTTCTCACATTTCCCTACTCAGTTGGCGAACTTTGCACAGGAGCCTTCGTCACCCTTGTGTGCTCTTGGAGTAAGAAGACTTTTCGTCAAATCACATCTGCTGACTTAATTCGGCTTTCTTTTTTTTTTCTTGGCTAGTGTTGCATATCTCTCTCTCTCTCTCTCTCTCTCTCTCTCTCTCTCTCTCTCCTGTTCACTGGCCTTCGTAACTCTTCTTACATCCCCTCCGCATTTCGGTCAACCAGCAGCACACGTCTAGTGGAAGTGTTCTCCTGTGTTTTTTTTCTTTCTTGCCGCCTGTGAACTCCACTTTTTTAAATATTATATAGCCATGCATTCTGAAGTGAAGTAATCTTTACTTTTGCATTTCTTTATTACTTCCCCTCAAGCGTCGTTGAAATGGACATATTTTATTGGCTCTCAGTCTTGGTGATTCTTTACTTCCAGAAACAAAAAAATAACTTCCACAAAAGAACCTTTATCTTTCACACACACACACACACACACACACACACACACACACACAGAACAAAGAAGGTAGCAAGGTAAAAACGAGGAAGAGAGTAGGTCAGCAAGAACATAAGGCTATAAGAGTGCATAAATTTGAGTGTCAGCGGGCCAGCTTTTAGTAACCAGCTCCTTTCATCTCTATTGCCCTTGGCGAGAGCTTGTGCCTCCCAACAGAAAGGGCTTCATAGGCTTCTTGGGGAAAAGAACCTTTATTTTTTTTTTTTTTTTTTTTTTTTTTTTTTTTTTTGAGAGAGAGAGAGAGTGAGAATGCAGGTGGCTGCTTGAAAAAAATAGCTCATATTGCGCGGGCGTGTGTGTGTGTGGGGGGGGTTGTGCGTGTTGTTTGTGCGTGTTGTGTGTGTGTGTGTGTGTGTGTGTGTGTGTGTGTGTGTGAGAGAGAGAGAGAGAGAGAGCAGTGTTTTTTTCACTGCCCTTGTGACGGGATCCACAAAGAACTGATCGTTCTTTTGGATGGAAGACCAGCAGACCTGGGAAGAATTCTGCACTTCCCATTCGGGCGTTCAGTCTTAAACAAACAAATGACAGTTACGACGGGGAAATGGTTGTAATTATGTACACACAATAAAGGGGTATCTTTACAGTTTCCCATCTTTACGTCTTGAAGCAATTAATAAACCGTGTGAAAATGTTCTCCGGTCATTTCTCATTTATGTATATGTCTACCAGTTTACTAGCGCCTTATAAAGCCCGATGTTTAAGCAAAGTGACACTATCATACTGTACATAATCGTTTTACCTTAGGAAGAAAACGCGAACACCATCAACGCTCAATGTGAAATCACCGATCACCTGCGTAAAGATATTGTAACCGTGCCTACAGTAATTTGCAATATGCGGGTTCCTGGTTAGCCTAGACACAACTACCATCACATTTATCGGTATATAATTTTAACGCAGCATATATCAGAGCGTCGTGTGTTTGTTGTTGTTGTTCTGGCTGTCGTTGCTCTTGTCTGTCTTATTAATCATCATGCTGTTGTTATTATCATCATCTTTACTATTACTACTACTACTACTACTACTACTACTGCTGCTGCTGCTGCTGCTGCTGCTGCTGCTGCTGCTGCTTTTATTAATCTTGTTCTTCCTTTCCATTTTCCTTTTCTTTTTATCCTCGTTCTCCTTCTTGTAGAATGTGAGTGGATGTATCCCACTGAATCCGGTGATATTTTAGCTAATTCTTGTTGCTACTAGACAATATTGTTCAGCAAAGGACTGTTATCGGGTACTGAAAGGATTATTCAAGCTTGCATGTAAACGCTTAATATTAAGAAATATACGTACAGTTTAAGAAAAAAAGTTTTGGTAGAAGGAGTAAAGTGAAGATAGGTCATCTGAATGATGAGGATGAAGTGGCCTGGGAGAGTGTAAAGTGGCCTGAGTAAGCCTGAATTGGTCTGAATGGACCTCAAGTGACCTCAGTCGACATCAAAAGACCTACAAAGTGTTTTCGCAAGAATTTAAGTGAAAGTCACTTTACTTCAACTTGACTTTATCTTGACATTTCGTCGAAAAATTGTCGCCTGAATGAATGCAGAAAACAAAGATTAGAATATTAAAAACAAAAGAATTCCAGTGCATGTTTAGATACCTCCAGAGGATAACCTTCCGTTGACATCCACTTGACTCCTGATTTTGGTTTAAATT
The DNA here is from genome assembly GCF_032717465.1 of Coenobita brevimanus. Classification (NCBI taxonomy): domain Eukaryota; kingdom Metazoa; phylum Arthropoda; class Malacostraca; order Decapoda; family Coenobitidae; genus Coenobita; species Coenobita brevimanus. The sequence goes on along the minus strand of NC_137023.1, from coordinate 9,304,755 downwards.
ATGTGAACTTACCACAAGTATATCATAAAATCCTGCGTCCAGTTATTAGGTTCTGTTTCCTTCGACTCCTGTGACTTAACCAACACAGCATCATACATTGATTTTTACCTCGTGAGCGAAGTCACCCAGAAATTTAAATGCAGTTCAAGTGAAAGACAAGATGCATTAACCAATACACAGTTTTCTGTCAAAAACACAACACCAAGCAGACGGGAATGAAGGCAGCTTAGGTGAATTAACCGGAAATCAACTGAGTAACCCTGAACTGATATGGCTGAATGAAAATTTGAGGTAAGTGGATCTTTGGCGTCGTAAATACATCTACAGTGACCTCAATGGGCTGGACTGGGGATGAAGACTCTGGCTGGACCAATGGCTCTATTCTACAAGTGTTTACTATAACTTATTCATCACCATCCATGTCCTACTTCCTCTTTTTAGCCCACTCAACGCGGTGAAGTCTGTTGAGGTATATTATTAGTTCTGGCAGTCAATGCTATTATTTTAGGACATCGTCAAGGTGAGAAAATTAGCGACAACTATATATGACGTCTCCATTTAGAAATTTCTCTTCTTTGTGGTTGAAAAATAATCTTCTGTTATGAGGATAAAATAAACACGTCACACGAGTAGCAAAGAAATGATTAATAAATGGAGTGCTTAGGATCGAAGAAAGAGATGAGGAAATACAATGGCACCTTATTTCCTTGCCCTAAGCCATATCTCACAACGAGTTATGTTTTCTTTTACCAGGACGGTAATCCCAGCCTGACATATCACAGCCTAACTAAATAAGCTAACTGAAGCTAATCCAAATTTCTTGGAAAACAAAAGCTACCAAATCTCAAGAACACAAAATGATATTTCGGTTCTCTCGATTTCTGTGTTGCTTCGCTGTTTTCCTTATATCCCATTGATAGTGTGTGTGTGTGTTTTTTTTTGTGTGTGTAGTTTCCAATCTAATATACTAAAATCCTGAGCGTGTGTACCTGTGTGTGTGTGTACGTTTAACACAGCCAATACCGGAAAAAAGAATTTTGATGAAATTTGGCAGGATGATTGAAACTGCCTCCCAGATGGGCTAGTTTCCATTCCTGTTGATTGAATTATTTCCCCAAATAACTGTAGGCGATGGTGTTGTATATCGTGTACGTGGAGAAATACAGCTATGCATTTGTGTGGAGTTTTCTCGCATCTCTGCATATATTGTGTTATCATGACTTCTTCACCTTCTTTGAGGATGGTCTTTTTTTTTTGTGTGTGTGTGATATTTTCTTCATCTGTCCTTGAACAGCATATTTTCTTGATTAGCCATGATACTTGTCTTAACCATATATGCTAATGACGGTGGTCCAGTGTGTTCGATGTGCGTCCTGTCTCACACTATCATGCCCTGTTTGACCTCGCCAGTTGCACATTCATCACTGTCACCACTCCTCGTTACTCCAGCCAAGGCCTCTCACAGAACTGTCCTGCAGCTTTTTTGGATGAGGACATTTTTTTTCCTCCTGTATTTTTGTTTCACTAATCTTTTGCCTGCTTTGGGTGGAGGTAGTCATGCAATATAACGCGCCTCGATCTGATTGTGAAGAGGTGGCCGGAGAGTTATTTCTCTCTCTCTCTCTCAGAACTTTGTTAGAGTCGTAGGGTAATACACCACGACTAAAATTACCTGTATTCTATAGCCTAGCATTGGGTCCTGTCACGCAAAGGGGTCTCCAGAACCCCAAAGGGATAATAAGAGACTGATTGTTGCCGTCCCCGCTCTTATTGATGTTCTACCAGTGACAGCATTGTCTCTCCCTCAGCAACGATTCAACGGCATTTACTCTTATATAAAGACAACCCATCAGTCTACCTCTCATATAATCACCATTCAGCAGTCTCTCTCTCTCTCTCTCTCTCTCTCTCTCTCTCTCTCTCTCTATTGAACAGTAACATTTCTTGTCAGTGTCTAATCGTTTTCTTGGAGTTTCATCGCCTACATTTTTTTCCAAGTCATCTGCCATATCCTGTCTTGGGTGATGATTATTTACCGACGATGATTTTTTTTCTTGATGTTTTTGTAATATGCAAATATGTTCATTGTCACTAGTAGTAGTAGTAGTTGTTGTAGTAGTAGTAGTAGTAGAAGTAGTTGTAGTAGTAGTAGTAGTAATATTGTTCTTTTGTTGTTGTTGTTTTTATCATTATTCTTACATCATCATCATCATCATTAATATTATAATTATTTTTAATATTATTATCATTATTATTATCATTATTATTATTATTATTATTATTATTATTATTATTATTATTACTACTACTACTACTACTATTATTATTGTCATAAACATCATCATCCGGACCTCCTTTCCCACCCTAGGGCAGGGTGAGGAGTAGCAATGTCCAGACAGCCCAAATTTGCCCAATCCAATGGGCCAAGCTTCCCTTCACTTATCATGCAAGCCCCCGGAATCCTGGCTGTATCGGATACGCCAAAAACATTCACCACGTTCTGTAGCTTCACATAATCGTATCCGATTGAGTTAAGCCTGACGCTGTCACGTTAAAAAGGGGTGGCAAATCCCTGATCATGCACTTCTCTTCACAACATTCATCCAGCAAGCTCGATCTCTTGTCAGTTCCCCAGCCTCACCAACTTCCAAACCTCTCTTCCTCACACACTCATCCACCATATCTCTCCACCTTCTCCTTGGCCTACCTCGCCTCCTCCCTCCTTCAAATTCCCTCAGATATGCCTTCTTCCCCATTCTGTTGTTATCCATTCTCTCCACATGACCATACCATCTCAGTACTCTCTCTTCGATTCCGGTGTCCATAGACTTCCTCACTCCATATCTTTCTCGAATCACATTATTTCATATCCTATTCACCCTCTGTACTCCACATACATTCCTCAGCAGTCCCATGTCTACTGCTCTTAATCTTGACTTTTCATTTTCATGCCACACCATAGTCTCACATCCATATGTTAAAGCTGCATTAACACTCCTTCATGTAAGCCTCGTGCAGCTGCAACACTCAAGCCTCTGTTTCTTATCAAGGCCATCATTGCATCAGCTACTTTTGTTCCTTGTGTCACTCTACTTTTAACTTCTTTTGCACATTTTTCTCTTTTTTCTCCGACTGTACCCAGGTATTTGAACTCTCTCACCGATTCCAGTCTCTCTCCATTCACTGTAACATCACACTGGAAGTCACCTTCTCTCTCAGTAACCATCACTTTACTCTTTTCTACATTTACTCTCAAGGCACGACGCTCACAGACCTCAGCAAAACTCTGCACTAGCCTACCATGCTTTTGACCGGTATTTGCAAGTAATACTGGATCATCAGCATACAACAGATTTCAGATATTCCATCCATCACCATTCATTACCAACGCCATCTCTCTCTCTCTCTCTCTCCATTACTCGTGTTTTTACTTCTCTCATCACCCCATCCATATATATATTGAACAACCATGGGGACATCACACAACCTTGTCGCACGCCCACACCAATCGTGAACCATTCACTTAGATGCCCATTAACCCTTACACATGCTTCACTACCATCATAAAAACTCTTGACGGCACCTAGCAGCTTACCATCTACACCGTACATGCGCAAAACTTTCCACAATCATTCTCTGTCCACTTTATCGTATGCTTTTTCCAGATCCATGAATGCCATAAACACCTTATAGTCCTTCTCACAAGCTTTCTCTGTTATCTGCCTCACAGCAAATATTTGATCCACACATCCTCTGCCACTCCTAAAGCCACCCTGTTCATCACTCACTAGGACTTTTGATATCTCTCTTACTTTCTCTATAACAATTCTTCCATATACTTTCCCTACCACACTCAATAAACTTGTGCCACGATAATTCTTGCACTCACTTCGCTCACCTTTATTTTTGTACAGGGGTACAATCACAGCCTTTTTCCACTCTGCAGGCACAGCTTCACTCATCCATGCCTTCTTACATATCTCCAACAACCACTTCATTCCACTCTCTCCACTACACTTAAGCATCTCTACATACACCTCATCAACCCCAGCTGCTTTCCCTTTTTCAGCTGCTTCACAGCACTCTTCACCTGTGCGAGTGTTACGTCTCCTGGTACTGCATTCCATCTCTGCACGCCCCCGAACACAGTCATGTTTGCAGCCGCTCTGCTCTCACAATTCCCATTCATCAGGCTTTCAAAATATTCTTTCCATCCGGTCTTTACTTCATCCCCATGGGTAAAAATCTACCACCTACAACCTTCACACTATCACATTTCTTTCCGCTTTCACTTCTACATTACCGCACCTCTTTCCAGAATAACTTCCTATTTTCAGTGTAGTTCGCATTCATTTTTCATCCTAGATCATTATTTACCTTTTTTTTCCCTCTTCACTAGTCTCTTTACGTGCTTCTTGCTCTCAATATATTCAGTTCTTATTTCAACTGAACCTCTGACCTGTAACCACTTTAGCCACTTCTTCCTCTTTTTCTCCACCGCTCTCTTAACCTCCTCATCCCACCATGCTGTTCCTTTCTTCTTTGTTGTTACTCTTTGTTACTTTGTTACTTATTTATTGTTACTCTGTCGTTGTTGTTGTTGTTATTATTATTATTATTATTATTATTATTATTATTTTAGCTCTTGCTTTTTTGTGGAGTTTCACTCAGCCATAAACAAAACACCATATTCCATGTCTTCCTATTACATCTGGTGTAAAGTTGTTTACACTCACTAATGGTACAACATCTCGAGAAGAAAACGTCGATAGCATCCACCCTAGGAAAGAAGCAGTAAACAATCAAAAGTTCCTCCAAATTACACAAATATTCGTTATATCCTACAAATTTACTGAGCGAAAGTTTCTTCTAAACACCTTTCTATGTTTATATTTTTTTCAGGAGAGACTGCCGAACTGGCGAAAATAGATATAGCCTGTGTGTGTGTGTGTGTGTGTGTGTGTGTGTGTGTGAGTGAGAGAGAGAGAGAGAGAGAGAGAGAGAGAGAGATACTGACCCTTAAGGCATGGGCTTGAACTACACTTCTTATTATGATACCTGGGTTATAACTCGGTGTCAGCTGAAGAGGACAACAATGGTAAACCAATTTGCATTTTTTGTGTGTGTGCTGACTTTTTTGGGTGTAAGTATATATCATCACCGTAACTCTTTCAGCAGGGGATGGTTTTTTTTTTTTTTTTTTTTTTTTTTTAATCTCATTCTTCTTTGACACTCTTATACAACTTAGAAGAGACTTTCGAAATGGAAGGATTAGATACAACCTCCAGTGACCTCAGCACTAGGCGTCTCTTCTTAGTTGGAAAATTTGGTCTGAAGCTAGAAAGAATACACTAAATCACTAACAGATGACGTTCTTGAGGTGAAGGCGTTAAGATATAGAACAATCCTCCCTTCCCATTGTGGAGTGATATTTTCTTTTTCTACTTTCCTCATTACTTTCATATATATTTGTTTTTCCCTTGTTGCTTAAGAATCAGGTTGTCAGTTGTATGCATATTTCTTTGAAGTACAATTACTGATATGTTTTCGCAGCGCTCTAAACACTTCTGATATATTTTCAAGCACTCAGACTGATCTTAAATATAACAGGAATTATTAGCCATCAGTTGTATAATAGACATAAGGTTGCTTTCACAGTCCTTCTGTTGCACAGCAATGAAAATACTCCCCAGTATGGTAATCTGTGTGGAGAGGCGTGGAACTTATTGAGGGCTCCCTTGTAATGGTTCTGATTATGCTCATAATGATGGTTCATGTATAGTCACTGCCGAAGATGACTGTGGAACTGGAAACACATCAATGAAGGATTTTATTTTCTAACATTTTAACCCGCTCGTGATCGGGACAACTCTAGTATACTATTACGACTAGTTCCAGACCACTTAATTCTGCTAAAAGCAAGCAAAGGAGTCCAGGATTACTAAAGGCTCATGTGCTGTCAGTTCCTAAGGTAACTCTGGAAGTAACAGAGTGAAGTTTCGTTACATACCAGATTAACAAACTCCAGCGACTGTAGGAGCAGCTCAATTCCGTGTTGTTCCCAGTGATATAATTGTTCCGAGATCCTCCTTCTTGGATAATCAGCTCTGCAGTAAATGCTTCATGAATCCGATTTGGCGGTAATTTCTGCTTTCCCTTAACGCTAAAAGGGGCATCAAAGTGGAAAATTATGGGACATGGGTAGATTTGTGTTTTCCTTCAGACATATGCGTTGGTACCGTTTTAACAATCTCCGTACCTAACTTATTTAACTATTTCACTCTTGATTCACATGTTTTTTTGTTTTTTTTTTCCATTTTGTTCGCGCTAACACTAAGGAGAGTGTATTATGTTTAAAGGAGTCTTATAATAAAAGGGAGGAACTAGGGGGATGCTTCGATTACACTGTTCAGTAAAAAGATCTTCCCTAAGTTTACTGAATCCATCTGGTCAGCAAGAATAAACTGTAAAAGGACGTCATTTCGTACTGAAGGAGGTTAAATCATAGTGCTTCCAACCTACCATACTTTCTCGAGAGGTTGGGGTAAACAGTATACGGTAATTATGTTTTCCTTTTAGACTAGATCATAGAACTCCATTGTAAAGCATAGTAAATTCTTCTCATCATACAAGAAACAGGAAAGCGATTGACAAGCCAAGGAACCAGAGCTGCCATTCAGAGGATACATGTCGTCAGAGATGAGGGAAGGACCTTAGTCAGTTTTAGACATTATAATCCTTTAGTCAAATTTCGTGTTCTTTATTTTATTCTTATAATCTCCAAGGAATTTTTATTCACTTAGTACACATATCTATGTGGTGGCAGGCGGGGACGCTCACCATCCATTCACTTGATGTAGTGCTGCTCTCAGGTGACTGTCCTTTCCTCTCTTCCTTCCTTCCTTTCTTCCTCCTTCCTCTTCTGTCTTTTTTTCTTTGTTTCTTTCCTCTTCCTTCTGTCTGCGGGTGACTCTACACTGAGTGACAAGCCAAATTGTTTCCTGTACACCAGGAAACCATTTACTACGCTGGGTGGTAACCATATAATCAAACTACGGCGCCTGGTAGTTTAGTGGGTAATTAAGGCGCTCCAGCCGGATTGAGTCTGTGTAGGTTTATATCCAAGGGTCGGTCCTG